>NC_073696.1:272304600-272644600 GCF_029784165.1 Wyeomyia smithii | reverse complement strand
GATTGGGATTGGGATTGGGATTGGGATTGGGATTGGGATTGGGATTGGGATTGGGATTGGGATTGGGATTGGGATTGGGATTGGGATTGGGATTGGGATTGGGATTGGGATTGGGATTGGGATTGGGATTGGGATTGGGATTGGGATTGGGATTGGGATTGGGATTGGGATTGGGATTGGGATTGGGATTGGGATTGGGATTGGGATTGGGATTGGGATTGGGATTGGGATTGGGATTGGGATTGGGATTGGGATTGGGATTGGGATTGGGATTGGGATTGGGATTGGGATTGGGATTGGGATTGGGATTGGGATTGGGATTGGGATTGGGATTGGGATTGGGATTGGGATTGGGATTGGGATTGGGATTGGGATTGGGATTGGGATTGGGATTGGGATTGGGATTGGGATTGGGATTGGGATTGGGATTGGGATTGGGATTGGGATTGGGATTGGGATTGGGATTGGGATTGGGATTGGGATTGGGATTGGGATTGGGATTGGGATTGGGATTGGGATTGGGATTGGGATTGGGATTGGGATTGGGATTGGGATTGGGATTGGGATTGGGATTGGGATTGGGATTGGGATTGGGATTGGGATTGGGATTGGGATTGGGATTGGGATTGGGATTGGGATTGGGATTGGGATTGGGATTGGGATTGGGATTGGGATTGGGATTGGGATTGGGATTGGGATTGGGATTGGGATTGGGATTGGGATTGGGATTGGGATTGGGATTGGGATTGGGATTGGGATTGGGATTGGGATTGGGATTGGGATTGGGATTGGGATTGGGATTGGGATTGGGATTGGGATTGGGATTGGGATTGGGATTGGGATTGGGATTGGGATTGGGATTGGGATTGGGATTGGGATTGGGATTGGGATTGGGATTGGGATTGGGATTGGGATTGGGATTGGGATTGGGATTGGGATTGGGATTGGGATTGGGATTGGGATTGGGATTGGGATTGGGATTGGGATTGGGATTGGGATTGGGATTGGGATTGGGATTGGGATTGGGATTGGGATTGGGATTGGGATTGGGATTGGGATTGGGATTGGGATTGGGATTGGGATTGGGATTGGGATTGGGATTGGGATTGGGATTGGGATTGGGATTGGGATTGGGATTGGGATTGGGATTGGGATTGGGATTGGGATTGGGATTGGGATTGGGATTGGGATTGGGATTGGGATTGGGATTGGGATTGGGATTGGGATTGGGATTGGGATTGGGATTGGGATTGGGATTGGGATTGGGATTGGGATTGGGATTGGGATTGGGATTGGGATTGGGATTGGGATTGGGATTGGGATTGGGATTGGGATTGGGATTGGGATTGGGATTGGGATTGGGATTGGGATTGGGATTGGGATTGGGATTGGGATTGGGATTGGGATTGGGATTGGGATTGGGATTGGGATTGGGATTGGGATTGGGATTGGGATTGGGATTGGGATTGGGATTGGGATTGGGATTGGGATTGGGATTGGGATTGGGATTGGGATTGGGATTGGGATTGGGATTGGGATTGGGATTGGGATTGGGATTGGGATTGGGATTGGGATTGGGATTGGGATTGGGATTGGGATTGGGATTGGGATTGGGATTGGGATTGGGATTGGGATTGGGATTGGGATTGGGATTGGGATTGGGATTGGGATGGGGATCGGGATTGGGATTGGGATTGGGATTGGGATTGGGATTGGGATTGGGATTGGGATTGGGATTGGGATTGGGATTGGGATTGGGATGGGGATCGGGATTGGGATTGGGATTGGGATTGGGATTGGGATTGGAATTGGGTTTGGGATTTTTATAACATTCTCATCAATGTTTCGATTTCCATTGAGATTAGGGCTGGGGTTGGAGTTGAAAACTGAGATGGAAATAGTGAAAGAAATGAATTATCTGAAAAGAATCCTAATGATCTACCATACATTCCTACATTTCATTCTTTTGCCATACTTCTTTGTCAGTTCGACAGCCGTATCGTTTTACCTTCCGCAATCATCTTCGCACTTTCCGCAAAAAGCTACCTTCGCACCGATCAATTTAAAATTATTCTCGATCGTTTATAACAATTTCCCTCGCCCTCCCCGTTCCCTTCACTTCATCAGCAACGATAGTGCCCAATCATGCCAACCCGTCAGCAAATCACATTTATCAAGCAGTCGGGGTGGCAGCGGTATTTATAGCTTAGTTACAGTTCACCGCTTGGCATTATTCATTCCGTGCAGTTTCTTGCCGCAACCACCACCGGATGATGTCCTGCTTTATCCCCAGTCCAGCCTTCCACAATATTCTCCACCTCTATCTAGCACACCTTCCGTTCCCTAGCTAACTCTGCTTCTTCCACATCGGATCATATTTTCTTACCTTGCTTCCATGCGGCGATGGTTTACTCTCAAATCGCCCCGGCTGTAGGGAAAGTTCGGGAAATGCAAATTATGCACATTTCCCTTTTTTTGCCTTCTGGCCACTACGGGCGGGACAATGGCGTACCATCAGGCGTTGCTCGGGGCCAGTCCTGGTGCAGTCGTGCTTGTATGGAAAAGTGTTCATATTTACACCACGCTTCATATTCTCGCTGCGGGACTGCACCCGCAGAAAATGACACAAAAATATAAATGTAGCTATCTCCCGCTCGCTTACCCCAACCGGGCACTTTTTGCTTCTCCTTCACAAAAGAAGGGGAGGGGTGCAAGTTTTGCGGAGGCCTGCCGGAAGATGCACAGCACATGCTGAAGCGCTGAAAATGAAAAGATTAAATGCGCAAGGGTCAGCATGGTCGTGCATGGGGGAGGACGGGCGGAAAACTGAAGCCCGGACCCCGTGAGGAGTCATTTCACGCTGTGGTTGGCAGGAAATTGCATACTGCATGCTGTTAACTTGTTCGCTCTCGAGTGCACCGGAAGCACGCTAAGGCAGACCACCCACCCTTGTCCCTCAGAACTCTCCAACGCGGTCCACCATTGTCCCAGGTTGGGCACAGATTCCGACATTGGTCGCGCGGACTTTTGTTTTGTGTTTGTGTGTCCTTGCAAGTTATGGCACGAAAAATGGTTGGTGTTGGCGCCGAGTGTTAATTGCGTGATTTGTTGCGAATTTGAGGACGAAATTGGATTTCCCCATTCCGAATGTGCTCCTTGGAACTTTACGGTTACGGTCGTTTTTCTTAGTCGGATGCAGAAACAAATAAAATTATATTAGAGTTGGAACGAATAGTTTCACAAGATAAAACGAGCTCTTCTGCGTCCCGGAAGAAAGCTAATACTGCTGCAAACTCCAAACAAATATCGCCATATTCAGCGCTCACTTGGGAAAAATATTGCTCATAAATTTTGAGTTTATAGGGTGTCGTTCGAGCGCCATTTAGTTTTTCAGCAATCCACCGACCGCTTTAACAGCGCTGTACAGCGTCGAAATGTGATTCCACAGCAGAGGCAATTAGAGTTGAAAACTTTCCGGTTGGCACAGAGAGAAACCCACCCCAGCACGAAATTCATTTTCCGGATTCACCGGGTGGAAGAACTTTTCGCTAACTTTTGCACCACTTTTGTCCCTGCCAGCGGGAAATGGTACACTTTTTGCACCGCCTTCAGGACCAAAAGTCCCACAAAATTAGCACCGGCTTCTGCGACTTGTGGCTCGAGGAGTGGTGGTAAAGTTTTTGTTCCTATTCGGGGTGGTTCATTTTTCGTCAGTTGATGACTGATTCAACAGATAGTAATTAAAGAGAAGGTACAATTTGTGTGAGCAGAGTCAAAAGCGTGAACTAGTTCTTTGTTGAGTTTAATTCAATCCAGGATGGTACAAACAACTAACCTGTGGTCTTTCGAACCTGACTCTCGACAAAATGAGTAAGTTCGATGATTAGAAACCACAAAATAAAAATATAAAACCTTGCTTTAATTTTTCCAGTTAAAACAGTTTTGATGTTTTCATTATTCAAACCTGTTTGTTCATTCTTATCACATATATCTTTATTAAACGTCTTAGTAGAATCTGAACAAACATTGTAAAAATGTTGTTTGTTATGTTTCCATTTTATTCTACTACAAAAAGTAGCGGAATAATAGAGTTGTAGTATTACAAAAAGTAGAATTGTAATTGCTTTTTCTCAATATTCAAGCTCTTTTTTATCATCTAATTTTTATATTTCATCATTTTACAATTTTGGTATTTATTCTCGATCATTTTTTTCATTTTCGTTATTTTTATCACTCACCTAATTTCTATCGATTTCATCATTTTTATCATTTGCATCATTTTTATCATATTTATTATTTTTAGCATTTTTAGCATTTTTATCAATTTGATCATTTTTATCATTCTGATCATTTACCATTTTTATCATTTATCACTTTTATACTTTTAATGATTTTTATATTATTTTTATCATTTTTACCATCTTTATCATTCTTATCATTTTTATCATTTTGATCATTTTAATCTTTTTTTTTCATTTTTTTTAATTTTATCATTTTTATCATTTTAATCATTTAAATCATTTAAATCATTTAAATCATTTAAATCATTTAAATAATTTGAATGATTTAAATAATTTAAATAATTTTAATCATTTTAATCATTTTAATCATTTTAATCATTTTAATCATTTTAATCATTTTAATCATTTTAATCATTTTAATCATTTTAATCATTTTTATCATTTTTATCATTTTTATAATTTTTATCATTTTTATATTTTTTATCATTTTTATCATTTTTATCATTTTTATCATTTTTATCGTTTTCATCATTTTTATCATTTTTATCATTTTTATCATTTTTATCGTTTTTATCATTTTTATCATTATTATCATTTGTGTCATTTTTTTATTTTTACCATTTCTAACATTTATAACATTTTTTTCATTTTTATCATTTTAATCATTTTTATCATTTCATTATTTTCTTCATTTTTATCATTTCCATCATTTTTATCATTTTTATAATTTTTATCATTTTTATCAATTTTATCAATTTTAGCATTTCTATCATTTTTATCATTTTTATCATTTTAATCATTTTTATTATTTTTAGCATTTTTAGCATTTTTATCATTTTTAACATTTTCATCATTTGTAACATTTTCATCATTTTTATCATTTCTATCATTTGTATCAATTTTATGATTTTATTTATTTTTACTATTTTTATCATTTTTATCATGTTTTATCATTTCTATCATTTCTATCATTCTTACATGTTTTATCATTTCTATCATTTTTATCATTTATATCATTTTTATAATTTTTATCATTTCTATTATTTTTATCATTTTTTTATCATTTATTATAATTTTTATCATTTTTATTATTCTTATCATTTTTATCAATTTTATTATTATCTATTTTATCATTTTTATTATTTTTATCATTTTTAGCATTATTATCATTTTTATCATTTTTATCATTTTTATCATTTTTATCATTTTTATCAATTTTATCATTTTAACATTTTCATCATTTGTTTCATTTCCATCATTTTTATCATTTCTATCTTTTGTATCAATTTTATCATTTTATTCATTTTTATTATTTCCATCATTTTTATCATGTTTTATAATTTCTATCATTTTTGTCATTTTTATCATTTCTATCATGTTTTATTATTTCTATCATTTTTATCATTTTTATTATTTTTATCATTTATATCATTTTTATAATTTTTATCATTTTTTTATCATATATTATCATTTTTATCCTTTTTATTATTCTTATCATTTTTGTCATTTCTATTATTATCTATTTTATCATTTTTATCATTTTTATCATATTTGTCATTTCTATCATTTTTATCATTTTTATCATTTTTATCATTTTTATCGTTTTTATCATTTTTTATCAATTTTATCATTATTATCATTATTATCATTTTTATCATTTTTTTCGTTTTGATCATTTTTATCATTTTTATCATTTCGTCATTTTTATCATGTTTAATCATTTCCATCATTTTTATCATTTTCATCATTTTTATCATTTTTATCATTTTTATCATTTTTATCATTTTTAGCATTTTTATCATTTTTATCAATTTTATCATTTTTAACAATTTAATCATTTTTATCATTTTTATCATTTTAATCATTTTTATAATTTTCTTCATCTTTTTTATCATTTTTATCAGCGTGCCAATGCAATAAGTTTTATTTAAATTTTCAAGCGTCTATGATATTTTTTTGGTTTAAACAATTACAATTTTCGTATATTTTTTCTAAACATCTTTTGTCATTTTTATTTTTTTTTCTAAGCTAGAGTTGCTAGTTTTATGTCATACACACTTTTACTTCTTCCATTTTCTCTTACATATAAACAATATTTTCATTTATTGTTCTGACACTGATTCTGTACAGATTTCATCTTTCTATTTATACGCTTCAATTATTTGTGCTTATTCTGACTTTTTTCCTTTTGTTGGTTTTCTTTTTCTATATTTTATCTTCATGTACTCTGCATATGCTTTTTTAAACCTTTTCATCGCTCTTGCTTATATTACATATCCCTATTGTTTTACTTTCTATACCGTTTATATTAATGCTTCTTATTTTGTTATACGAACACGTGTACTTATCAGCATTACGTACTCTGAGTACGCATTTATTTCTCATCGCTTTCACTTATGTTACACTGTCTATATTTCTCTTGTTTTATTTTCTCTTTTTTTTTTGTTAAGTCTATATTTATTTTCTCTCTAGTTGTTTCGATTAAGTATTACCACATTTATCGTTAATAACTCTTGTACCTTTTTAGCAATTTTAATCTTTATTACTTTTGGTGTATAATTTGTATGTTTTTACCCGTTTGATCCCTTTTCAATATTATTGGTTTTCTCTACTGTGTTTGTTTTTTACCTTCCCCTTTTTTTTCTTTTGCTTCATTTTTACATTTTACAGTGAAGCAGTGAGAAAATTTCTAGCTAAAGATATCCACTGTTTTATCTTTCATCTACTCCTATCGAATTTCGAATCTTGTTCTTTCTTACTTTTATGCAGTTTTTAAACTTTGGTTTTATTCTCAGTCATCACTGTTAACATCTTTCACTATAGAAAAATTTAAATTTTGTCACGTTTTCATTTGTACTTTTTCGCGTTCGAATCGTTCAGCTTTTAATTTTTTTCGAGTTTTTTTAATATACAGTCCTTTTCTAATTATATTTTTAGATTATTTTTTTATTATCTATTTACTATATTTGTCTTCAATATTTAAAACCTTTAACTTTTTACATTTTTTATCTTGTTTATAATTTTCACTTTTTCACTTATTTTATTTCAATTATATGTTCTTTTTCCAGGTTTTCATTAATGTTGCTAAACTCCATGTTACGATTTTATTCATACTACGAAATTCGTTCCAAAATGTCCGCCTTTTGCTGATAACTGCGACGCTCACACCAAAAAAAAAAAAGAAGTCTTGCAGCCAGTTTCTCGATACACCCGTTCCCGTAACAATTTCCAAGTGTTGGCAGTTCGAAAGAAACTTTGAACTGCACTGCAGTCGAAAAGTTTCACACAAAGCAGTTTCGAAAAAAGCACCCTTTCAAGAGCCAGAACAGACATATGGCTGGGTAAACTTTGCCACACCACAGGTGCAGTGTGTTTGCTTATCACATATATCTTTGTTCATTCTTATCACATATATCTTTATTAAACGTCTTAGTAGAATCTGAACAAACATTGTAAAAATGTTGTTTGTTATGTTTCCATTTTATTCTACTACAAAAAGTAGCGGAATAATAGAGTTGTAGTATTACAAAAAGTAGAATTGTAATTGCTTTTTCTCAATATTCAAGCTCTTTTTTATCATCTAATTTTTATATTTCATCATTTTACAATTTTGGTATTTATTCTCGATCATTTTTTTCATTTTCGTTATTTTTATCACTCACCTAATTTCTATCGATTTCATCATTTTTATCATTTGCATCATTTTTATCATATTTATTATTTTTAGCATTTTTAGCATTTTTATCAATTTGATCATTTTTATCATTCTGATCATTTACCATTTTTATCATTTATCACTTTTATACTTTTAATGATTTTTATATTATTTTTATCATTTTTACCATCTTTATCATTCTTATCATTTTTATCATTTTGATCATTTTAATCTTTTTTTTTCATTTTTTTTAATTTTATCATTTTTATCATTTTAATCATTTAAATCATTTAAATCATTTAAATCATTTAAATCATTTAAATAATTTGAATGATTTAAATAATTTAAATAATTTTAATCATTTTAATCATTTTAATCATTTTAATCATTTTAATCATTTTAATCATTTTAATCATTTTAATCATTTTAATCATTTTTATCATTTTTATCATTTTTATAATTTTTATCATTTTTATATTTTTTATCATTTTTATCATTTTTATCATTTTTATCATTTTTATCGTTTTCATCATTTTTATCATTTTTATCATTTTTATCATTTTTATCGTTTTTATCATTTTTATCATTATTATCATTTGTGTCATTTTTTTATTTTTACCATTTCTAACATTTATAACATTTTTTTCATTTTTATCATTTTAATCATTTTTATCATTTCATTATTTTCTTCATTTTTATCATTTCCATCATTTTTATCATTTTTATAATTTTTATCATTTTTATCAATTTTATCAATTTTAGCATTTCTATCATTTTTATCATTTTTATCATTTTAATCATTTTTATTATTTTTAGCATTTTTAGCATTTTTATCATTTTTAACATTTTCATCATTTGTAACATTTTCATCATTTTTATCATTTCTATCATTTGTATCAATTTTATGATTTTATTTATTTTTATTATTTTTATCATTTTTATCATGTTTTATCATTTCTATCATTTCTATCATTCTTACATGTTTTATCATTTCTATCATTTTTATCATTTATATCATTTTTATAATTTTTATCATTTCTATTATTTTTATCATTTTTTTATCATTTATTATAATTTTTATCATTTTTATTATTCTTATCATTTTTATCAATTTTATTATTATCTATTTTATCATTTTTATTATTTTTATCATTTTTAGCATTATTATCATTTTTATCATTTTTATCATTTTTATCATTTTTATCAATTTTATCATTTTAACATTTTCATCATTTGTTTCATTTCCATCATTTTTATCATTTCTATCTTTTGTATCAATTTTATCATTTTATTCATTTTTATTATTTCCATCATTTTTATCATGTTTTATAATTTCTATCATTTTTGTCATTTTTATCATTTCTATCATGTTTTATTATTTCTATCATTTTTATCATTTTTATTATTTTTATCATTTATATCATTTTTATAATTTTTATCATTTTTTTATCATATATTATCATTTTTATCCTTTTTATTATTCTTATCATTTTTGTCATTTCTATTATTATCTATTTTATCATTTTTATCATTTTTATCATATTTGTCATTTCTATCATTTTTATCATTTTTATCATTTTTATCATTTTTATCGTTTTTATCATTTTTTATCAATTTTATCATTATTATCATTATTATCATTTTTATCATTTTTTTCGTTTTGATCATTTTTATCATTTTTATCATTTCGTCATTTTTATCATGTTTAATCATTTCCATCATTTTTATCATTTTCATCATTTTTATCATTTTTATCATTTTTATCATTTTTATCATTTTTAGCATTTTTATCATTTTTATCAATTTTATCATTTTTAACAATTTAATCATTTTTATCATTTTTATCATTTTAATCATTTTTATAATTTTCTTCATCTTTTTTATCATTTTTATCAGCGTGCCAATGCAATAAGTTTTATTTAAATTTTCAAGCGTCTATGATATTTTTTTGGTTTAAACAATTACAATTTTCGTATATTTTTTCTAAACATCTTTTGTCATTTTTATTTTTTTTTCTAAGCTAGAGTTGCTAGTTTTATGTCATACACACTTTTACTTCTTCCATTTTCTCTTACATATAAACAATATTTTCATTTATTGTTCTGACACTGATTCTGTACAGATTTCATCTTTCTATTTATACGCTTCAATTATTTGTGCTTATTCTGACTTTTTTCCTTTTGTTGGTTTTCTTTTTCTATATTTTATCTTCATGTACTCTGCATATGCTTTTTTAAACCTTTTCATCGCTCTTGCTTATATTACATATCCCTATTGTTTTACTTTCTATACCGTTTATATTAATGCTTCTTATTTTGTTATACGAACACGTGTACTTATCAGCATTACGTACTCTGAGTACGCATTTATTTCTCATCGCTTTCACTTATGTTACACTGTCTATATTTCTCTTGTTTTATTTTCTCTTTTTTTTTTGTTAAGTCTATATTTATTTTCTCTCTAGTTGTTTCGATTAAGTATTACCACATTTATCGTTAATAACTCTTGTACCTTTTTAGCAATTTTAATCTTTATTACTTTTGGTGTATAATTTGTATGTTTTTACCCGTTTGATCCCTTTTCAATATTATTGGTTTTCTCTACTGTGTTTGTTTTTTACCTTCCCCTTTTTTTTCTTTTGCTTCATTTTTACATTTTACAGTGAAGCAGTGAGAAAATTTCTAGCTAAAGATATCCACTGTTTTATCTTTCATCTACTCCTATCGAATTTCGAATCTTGTTCTTTCTTACTTTTATGCAGTTTTTAAACTTTGGTTTTATTCTCAGTCATCACTGTTAACATCTTTCACTATAGAAAAATTTAAATTTTGTCACGTTTTCATTTGTACTTTTTCGCGTTCGAATCGTTCAGCTTTTAATTTTTTTCGAGTTTTTTTAATATACAGTCCTTTTCTAATTATATTTTTAGATTATTTTTTTATTATCTATTTACTATATTTGTCTTCAATATTTAAAACCTTTAACTTTTTACATTTTTTATCTTGTTTATAATTTTCACTTTTTCACTTATTTTATTTCAATTATATGTTCTTTTTCCAGGTTTTCATTAATGTTGCTAAACTCCATGTTACGATTTTATTCATACTACGAAATTCGTTCCAAAATGTCCGCCTTTTGCTGATAACTGCGACGCTCACACCAAAAAAAAAAAAGAAGTCTTGCAGCCAGTTTCTCGATACACCCGTTCCCGTAACAATTTCCAAGTGTTGGCAGTTCGAAAGAAACTTTGAACTGCACTGCAGTCGAAAAGTTTCACACAAAGCAGTTTCGAAAAAAGCACCCTTTCAAGAGCCAGAACAGACATATGGCTGGGTAAACTTTGCCACACCACAGGTGCAGTGTGTTTGCTTATCACATATATCTTTGTTCATTCTTATCACATATATCTTTATTAAACGTCTTAGTAGAATCTGAACAAACATTGTAAAAATGTTGTTTGTTATGTTTCCATTTTATTCTACTACAAAAAGTAGCGGAATAATAGAGTTGTAGTATTACAAAAAGTAGAATTGTAATTGCTTTTTCTCAATATTCAAGCTCTTTTTTATCATCTAATTTTTATATTTCATCATTTTACAATTTTGGTATTTATTCTCGATCATTTTTTTCATTTTCGTTATTTTTATCACTCACCTAATTTCTATCGATTTCATCATTTTTATCATTTGCATCATTTTTATCATATTTATTATTTTTAGCATTTTTAGCATTTTTATCAATTTGATCATTTTTATCATTCTGATCATTTACCATTTTTATCATTTATCACTTTTATACTTTTAATGATTTTTATATTATTTTTATCATTTTTACCATCTTTATCATTCTTATCATTTTTATCATTTTGATCATTTTAATCTTTTTTTTTCATTTTTTTTAATTTTATCATTTTTATCATTTTAATCATTTAAATCATTTAAATCATTTAAATCATTTAAATCATTTAAATAATTTGAATGATTTAAATAATTTAAATAATTTTAATCATTTTAATCATTTTAATCATTTTAATCATTTTAATCATTTTAATCATTTTAATCATTTTAATCATTTTAATCATTTTAATCATTTTTATCATTTTTATCATTTTTATAATTTTTATCATTTTTATATTTTTTATCATTTTTATCATTTTTATCATTTTTATCATTTTTATCGTTTTCATCATTTTTATCATTTTTATCATTTTTATCATTTTTATCGTTTTTATCATTTTTATCATTATTATCATTTGTGTCATTTTTTTATTTTTACCATTTCTAACATTTATAACATTTTTTTCATTTTTATCATTTTAATCATTTTTATCATTTCATTATTTTCTTCATTTTTATCATTTCCATCATTTTTATCATTTTTATAATTTTTATCATTTTTATCAATTTTATCAATTTTAGCATTTCTATCATTTTTATCATTTTTATCATTTTAATCATTTTTATTATTTTTAGCATTTTTAGCATTTTTATCATTTTTAACATTTTCATCATTTGTAACATTTTCATCATTTTTATCATTTCTATCATTTGTATCAATTTTATGATTTTATTTATTTTTATTATTTTTATCATTTTTATCATGTTTTATCATTTCTATCATTTCTATCATTCTTACATGTTTTATCATTTCTATCATTTTTATCATTTATATCATTTTTATAATTTTTATCATTTCTATTATTTTTATCATTTTTTTATCATTTATTATAATTTTTATCATTTTTATTATTCTTATCATTTTTATCAATTTTATTATTATCTATTTTATCATTTTTATTATTTTTATCATTTTTAGCATTATTATCATTTTTATCATTTTTATCATTTTTATCATTTTTATCAATTTTATCATTTTAACATTTTCATCATTTGTTTCATTTCCATCATTTTTATCATTTCTATCTTTTGTATCAATTTTATCATTTTATTCATTTTTATTATTTCCATCATTTTTATCATGTTTTATAATTTCTATCATTTTTGTCATTTTTATCATTTCTATCATGTTTTATTATTTCTATCATTTTTATCATTTTTATTATTTTTATCATTTATATCATTTTTATAATTTTTATCATTTTTTTATCATATATTATCATTTTTATCCTTTTTATTATTCTTATCATTTTTGTCATTTCTATTATTATCTATTTTATCATTTTTATCATTTTTATCATATTTGTCATTTCTATCATTTTTATCATTTTTATCATTTTTATCATTTTTATCGTTTTTATCATTTTTTATCAATTTTATCATTATTATCATTATTATCATTTTTATCATTTTTTTCGTTTTGATCATTTTTATCATTTTTATCATTTCGTCATTTTTATCATGTTTAATCATTTCCATCATTTTTATCATTTTCATCATTTTTATCATTTTTATCATTTTTATCATTTTTATCATTTTTAGCATTTTTATCATTTTTATCAATTTTATCATTTTTAACAATTTAATCATTTTTATCATTTTTATCATTTTAATCATTTTTATAATTTTCTTCATCTTTTTTATCATTTTTATCAGCGTGCCAATGCAATAAGTTTTATTTAAATTTTCAAGCGTCTATGATATTTTTTTGGTTTAAACAATTACAATTTTCGTATATTTTTTCTAAACATCTTTTGTCATTTTTATTTTTTTTTCTAAGCTAGAGTTGCTAGTTTTATGTCATACACACTTTTACTTCTTCCATTTTCTCTTACATATAAACAATATTTTCATTTATTGTTCTGACACTGATTCTGTACAGATTTCATCTTTCTATTTATACGCTTCAATTATTTGTGCTTATTCTGACTTTTTTCCTTTTGTTGGTTTTCTTTTTCTATATTTTATCTTCATGTACTCTGCATATGCTTTTTTAAACCTTTTCATCGCTCTTGCTTATATTACATATCCCTATTGTTTTACTTTCTATACCGTTTATATTAATGCTTCTTATTTTGTTATACGAACACGTGTACTTATCAGCATTACGTACTCTGAGTACGCATTTATTTCTCATCGCTTTCACTTATGTTACACTGTCTATATTTCTCTTGTTTTATTTTCTCTTTTTTTTTTGTTAAGTCTATATTTATTTTCTCTCTAGTTGTTTCGATTAAGTATTACCACATTTATCGTTAATAACTCTTGTACCTTTTTAGCAATTTTAATCTTTATTACTTTTGGTGTATAATTTGTATGTTTTTACCCGTTTGATCCCTTTTCAATATTATTGGTTTTCTCTACTGTGTTTGTTTTTTACCTTCCCCTTTTTTTTCTTTTGCTTCATTTTTACATTTTACAGTGAAGCAGTGAGAAAATTTCTAGCTAAAGATATCCACTGTTTTATCTTTCATCTACTCCTATCGAATTTCGAATCTTGTTCTTTCTTACTTTTATGCAGTTTTTAAACTTTGGTTTTATTCTCAGTCATCACTGTTAACATCTTTCACTATAGAAAAATTTAAATTTTGTCACGTTTTCATTTGTACTTTTTCGCGTTCGAATCGTTCAGCTTTTAATTTTTTTCGAGTTTTTTTAATATACAGTCCTTTTCTAATTATATTTTTAGATTATTTTTTTATTATCTATTTACTATATTTGTCTTCAATATTTAAAACCTTTAACTTTTTACATTTTTTATCTTGTTTATAATTTTCACTTTTTCACTTATTTTATTTCAATTATATGTTCTTTTTCCAGGTTTTCATTAATGTTGCTAAACTCCATGTTACGATTTTATTCATACTACGAAATTCGTTCCAAAATGTCCGCCTTTTGCTGATAACTGCGACGCTCACACCAAAAAAAAAAAAGAAGTCTTGCAGCCAGTTTCTCGATACACCCGTTCCCGTAACAATTTCCAAGTGTTGGCAGTTCGAAAGAAACTTTGAACTGCACTGCAGTCGAAAAGTTTCACACAAAGCAGTTTCGAAAAAAGCACCCTTTCAAGAGCCAGAACAGACATATGGCTGGGTAAACTTTGCCACACCACAGGTGCAGTGTGTTTGCTGATTATCATACATCCACCGGAGTTGGCACCGCGTCAGTTGCAATTTTCTCTCGCCAAGTCAACTTCAATGGAGCGAACAAATGCGAGTAAATGTTAGTGATACGCATCTTAGGCGATGTTCCCGATGCAACTAACAGGTCTTTTGTGGGTGGGAATAATGCTCGAGATGTTCCAGCTTAGTGTTCTTGAGAGGGCCGTGAATAATAGTTATGAGTGTTTATAGCATATAATCTCGTAAAACTATAAATAGAACCGGGATTTGCTGAAAATAGAGGTTTGAGAGATAATTGAAACTTGGTCACGTCATTCACAGTAAACTGGCTTGGTAATTGGATGCGATTGTGCAGTAAATCTATTTGCACCCACCGGAGAGAGGTTAGCAAAATATTTATTTTGTCTATCAAAGTGTCACGAGTCCAAATCTGCCCAACGATAGTAACGTCAAACTTTAAGTGTTTACTGTCTCCATCTCGCCCTACGTCGGATGCGTGGCAAACAAATTGAACCGCTTCATACGGTTGAGACACGTTCGCTCGTACGACCACATCCTATGGCGCGAGATACTGCAACTGCAAGAGTAAAGCATTCTATTCTTCGAGTGCAGGCTCCGTAGCTACAAAGGAAAAGGACGCTTCCACAAACGTTACGGGGTGCGTATGTTGCCTGCCAGTTTGTCCCACATTTGCAGCAGGTGGAAGGACAAGACCGAAGAGCTGTAAAATAGCTCTATCAGTGATGATAGGTTCCCACATAGGTCCAATCTTCATCGGCAAACAATGTAATCCTTTTCCACCATGAGCACATAGACAGGCTCCCAGTGTACTGCACCGCACGTGCAAAGGAAAAGCAGCTTTGCTCGGTAGGACCCGAGCTTCCTGGGAAAAGGATTTTCATCATCGGCATAACCAGTGTGTGCGTGTGTGTGTGTGTGTGTGTGTGTGTAAACTTGTCACAGTCTCTCAAGCCCGGAGGGTAAATAGAATCAAAATCTATTACATCAAGATACAGGTAAATGGTGTAGATTTTGAGATGTGTTTCGTTAGTGAAGGAAAAGTAAAATGCACTTTGGGAATGTTATCCAATAGGGAAAAGATGGAAAAATTTCTGATTCGTTTTTCAAGCAGAGAATAATATCCATGAAATGTGTTTTTGCGATAATGGCAGAGCAGACAGCTGTTAACGCGAAAAATGCAGCCGTCAAAACCATCCACTTCAAATAGATTGGCCTCAGTAAACTTGCTTTCTTCAGTGCTGGAGGTTGTTTAATAGTTCTGCAAGGGATACTAAAAAAATCGACCATTAGACGTTGAAACTGTAATGGCTGTATTCCATCTGACAGCGCCACGCTCTTCGGAGATTGCACGCTAATGTCTTTCCTGTGTTTTACTGCTATCATCAGTTCAAGAAAAAATAGGAGAAAATAAACATTCGGGATCCTCGTATCCGTCGCTTCTTTGTGTACTGAACCGCACAAACGAGATAATTATTCCAGAGTTTATCACTCAAAATATTTCTTTTTTTTTTTTCATACTTCATTAAAGCAACTTAAGCTCAGAATTGACTCTGTACACGAATCATCTTTCCAGCTCACTCCACTTAGTTGCAGAGCTGAAACGGAATCCACTTCCGCATTCGAGGCACCTCCCGAGAAACCATTTCATTAGGCCATCCCTAGGAAACTGGAAAATGGAATTTATCGCTGCACGGTCCTTACGCGTTTTCGCTCGTTGCTTGGTGCGTCGAGTAGTAAATGAATATCCTACTCAGGATGGTAATTAAATTGCAACTTACACATGTGAGAAAGCGAACCATCCTTCCTCCCTCCTCCTACTCGAAAGTTAATTTGAAATTTGAGTCATTGTTGCTTCACCGCCGGCTTCTGCTAGCGATATCGCACAGGTAGATGATTTAGTAAGCACCATAAATGCTATGCAATCAGCTGAGTGGATTTTGGGAGCGACGGCAGGAATGGAATCAACAATTTATCGATTCTTGATCTTCGAATTAAGTTAGCATATAATCAATACATTGTTGTTGAAACAAGTAACAGACAAAAATTTGTTCATTTTCCTTATTTAAAGTATAATAATTTGAAAGCTTCAAATTTATTGTCTTAGTAATTGCTTTTTGGAAATATAAATTTCTTTCAAATTATTGAGTTCAAAAAATTAGCTCGAAGTTTATAACAGCAAAACTTTAAATAATAAATTATCACCAGTTAAAACCTACTTCCGGAAAACGTTTTCGGATGGTCAGTAAAGATGGGTTATTATAAAAAATAGAAACATAGGCAAACAAACAAAAATATACAAATCATCAAATGTAGCAATAAAATGCATGCTCCACACTTATTCTAATTCAACATCCACATTACAAGATAAAACAAACAGTTTGTAACTTAATACACAAAGTTATCAAAAAATCAAACACCTACCGATTGTAGAAAAAAATTACCAGTAAAAAAAAAGGTTTGAAAAACTGGTTTTATAAAACTGTAAATGACTATGCGCCTCCACATCGCTGTTTCAATGGAGACATCGTGTCCTCAATCAATCCTAATTTTTTTCTTCGCAAGTTTTGTTCCCAAGTTACCATTCACTGTTTATTATGACTAAAAAATGCTAGAGTATCACCAGATGTTATGAATATTTGCAAAACAACTACTAAACTTAAAATTCACTAAATGAAATGGTGAAAAAAGTAACAAAACTGCCATAAAAATGTTAACGAGATTTCTACTGCAGTTTGTCGACAGCCATTACGGAAAATTCCTAAATAATCATATATGTAGATCGAGGGATACAAATTAAAAATTAAATTCTGAAAACCTGACCAGAAAATGGGTTAATATTTCTAATTTGAAAGCCGAAAGGCAAAAGTCATCGTCAGCCTGCTAATAGCTCAATGTATCACTTTAACATCAAATAAATATTAAGTTTGACAAAATTACTAAACTAAAAAATACGCACTGGAAGCCAGTAATCTAAAAAACATAGGGACTTCAACAAAAATACATGTTTGTGTTGTAGCAAGTTAGGTCACTGAGAAAATAAATTAAAGTGTCATAACTAAAGTTAACGAAATGTATAGAAATTCAAACACGAACTTAGATCGTCATTAATGCTTAAAACTAAACAATATCGAACGCGTTTACTACTGAAAAGTTTCGAAGCGCCGAAGGTTGGGACGTCAACAAGGTTGATCAAATGATACCTTGCTAAAACTGGGCTTGTTGATCATGTTCATGTTTCCTAAAATGGTTTTCTGAATTTCCACAGTTGTCGAGAATAAAAGAGAAATATGTAACCGAATCGATCATCAAAAATCTTGGCAACTGAATTTCTTTGCCAACAATGATAAATTAAGTGAATTTTTATTTAAGATCAAATGCAATTAAAGGGGATTTACTGTTTATAAAGTCTTGATACGTTTTGTTTCCTAATCTTCAATCTTTGACTATCAATGCAATCGAATTTTCATAAAAATATATTTCAAGATTTGATCGTTTTTATTGTGCTTGTTGATTTAAAGCTAATTAAGAATCACACAGAACATTAACTTCTTGATGTCAATCAGAAGCTTCTTGTCTGCAAAAAAAAAATGCGTACAGTGATGATTTATAGATGGATTAGAAGTGCACTAAGCACTCGAATATTTTGAAAAAAAAAATTATAATCAAATTCAAAATCATGGGCCTTTTATACAATACCACTCTACTGCAAACATTACATTTGTTCAAACATCACTTCTCGTTTTCAAAATGTGGGTTCATCGCTTCTTTGTTGGTTCTTGGAAAAACTTCATTCAAGCCTCTGAAGATTTTACGCATTCCGAGCTAATTAAGGGCATAAAAATTCACAGAAAAGGGTAAAAAAGCTATAGCCAAAAAAAGTTACCCTGAAGCTCACACTGCAAAAAAAAAGCTTATGGCTTTTTAACCATTTGTGTGAGTTTTGGAGCCTCTAGAACATCTAGAAACGCGCAAAAGGCCACTGACTAATTGCTCTAGGGCAAACCTGTATTGACAACTAGTCGGCAAAAGCGAAAAAAATTTCTCTTTCACCCTTGTCAAGTTTTTTTTTTTGTTATAAGTATCTACTTTGATCTGCTCAAAAGAGTGTGAGACAGCTAAATTTTCTATCTTCAAAACTTATTCGGAAAATATTCTGTGGTGACCATATTTTTGTATTAAAAATATATATTTTTCAGTGTAGGATCTCCAATTCAATTTTTTTATATATTTTTAAATGAATGAAGTTCAGACAGTTGTCTAAAAGTCATCCCTTGTCAACGTCTCTCTATCTCTTATCATAATTCTGATACATCGATTTAAAAAAAAAATAACTTCAGCCCATTTCAAATATTAGTACAGATAAACTTTCGAAAGAAGTATGCAAAGTTGCTTAGGGTAGTAGAGTTTCATCAAATTGCCGCGAAATTTCTCTATAACGCTGGTAACTACATATTTTGTCCTAGAACTTTTCAACCATTCCTGTGAATTGTGGTGTCCCTAGTAAAGATTACTTTTCCAGAGACCTCACCTTCGGAAAACTTCACTTCGAATTTTTGACGTACTTCTACATTCACTAGAGGCACCACAATTCACAGGAATGGTTAAAAAGCTATAATCTTTCTAGGGCAACTATTTTGAGCTTTAAGGAAACTTTTTCTTCTTGATTTTATCGACCAGTGTAATCTTTTATATTTTTCTAGTTTGAACTCTGGGGTTACTTTTTTGACCTAGAACTACGACTCTCAGGAAGATCGGCTACATAGTGGTGAAAAATGTAGTTTCCATGGGATTGTCTCCGTTCTTGCAGCAATCGATTGGAAAAACTTCCGCCCAAATGCAGAAAATTGTAATTTGATTATGCGAGCTATTTACTATTAAAAATTGTTAAGCCTAGTTGAAACGCAGATATCGACCTCTGATTGATCGCTCAATGATTGCTTTCCCTAGCACAGTCGACGGAGTTATACACCTAGTGAACCGAGCAAGCACGCTTCGATCTCTGGTTGTAAAATTTTCAGCGTTGAAAAAGCTTTCCACTTCATCGAGGATTACACACAGATGCGATCAGCATCATATCCGCTATTGAAATAAACAACAAATTGTCCTTTTGAGGACAATTTAAATATTCTCTTTTTCTTCAGCAATATGCAACACCACCCAACAGCAGCCTAATAAAATGTTGCGTAACTGAGTGTGGCATCATTTGTTATCTGCCTTCGTACGACACTAGAATACATATTCAAACCTTGAAAATCGTCGAACCTTAACTATGCAAATAACTGTGCTCTTGGAAATGGTCAAGCCTTGTTGAAGCGCAGGTCTCGGTTGGGCTGATGGCATTTATGATTGCTTTCCCTATCACGATCGACAGAATGAAATACACAGTAAACCGGGAATGTACTATTTGGGATACAGCCTACGCTTGCTAAAACCAATCATTTCACTAGTAGATGGCCGCTAGGACGATCCTAACTAAGCAGCAGCGTCAGCAGTAAGTGCAGCGGCACAACTTGTTCCCCTAGTAAAATGTTGCCTTTGTGCGATAGCGGTAGCATCAGCGGTAGATGCATTGGCCAGAACTTCCTCCAGTAAAAAACTCTGCTGGATTTAGACAACACACGAGCGGGCATTCAAAATCTGTCGGCCGTCAATTTTTCAGCTGTGTTATTAACCTCGTATCCGATATTAAATTAAACAACAAATTGTCCTTTTGAGGAAAAATTAAAAACTTAATAGAAAAGTTTATATTTTCAGGTACCAACAGCTTTAACTGTATCGGCATACCAGTAGTTGTAGTGGTGGTAGTAGCAGGAGCAGCGGGACTTAACTTAATTCGACCCCAGATGCCGTTTTGACACTTTTAAGTGTCATCAAACTATTTCGAGATAGTTATTTTATTAGTTCTGGATGAAAGTCATTGATATTGATGCAATGCAGATAACGTAACAAACAACCTTATGTAGTTCTACGTAAATCTTCCGGTTGTGGTTTTGCGTATGACCCTCCTATATTTTTTTGTTCATTTTCTCATGTATCAATGGTATTGATGGTTACTGAAAAAAAATCATAATAAGAGAAAAATTACAAGCCAGAACGGTGAAGTCGTCACACCGATTAAATAAACCGTTCTGGCTCTAAGAATATTTGTAAGCATCAATACCCTTCTCAGCAGCGATTGAAAGTCCCTATTGAATCGCGTTGTGAAGTATGTTAGTATGTTGAGAATCATGGATATTTCCTTTTGCCATTCCGTTCATCATTCTCTCTCTCTCTCCCCCTTTCTCTCTCTTTTTCTCTCTCCCTTTCTCTCTCACTTTCTCTCTCTTTTTCTCTTTCTCTCTCTTTCTTTCTTCTTTTTTTTCTGCTCAGCCTCAACCCACTAATTCCATCACCTCTTCTACCATTTTTCATCACAAGCTTACACTCCACCAACTATTTATTCAAAGCGACTCAACTTCCCATCACCTCCATTCCCTCCCCATGCGTTACTTTTCGTAACAATTTTTCACCTCATCGTATGTATAGGTAGATTTCAAATGCTTTTAGGCGACATCCATGAATTACGTAGCACAAAAACCCCTTTTTTCACATTTTTTAAGTAACGCTGATCTTACTTTTCTTCCCTATGTAACAATTCGTAACGCTCAATGGTACTTGAGGGATACTTCAAATACCATCTCCATCAATCTCCTAGACATCGTTTTTCGAGCTCTATGTGGTGTTTGTCGCTTTTCGAAAACTAGAAGTCATAATCTGACTCTGAAAAATAGCATCGGACGCCAGTTGTTGCTTCCAAACATTTTATCGGTTTTGAAAATATAATTACTGGAGAGTATTTTACATTTTCATCAGCTTGTGACAGCTTTTAAATAACGGTAGACACCATTTTGGATTTCTAAGTGGCATCAGACATCTATTTCAACTTTCTGGGTGTAGTCCTGGTTTTAAAATGAAGATTTACCAGCATTGTTTCACACGACCTTGCACAAACCGAAAGTCAAATATCAATATAAAGGAATACAGAGCATTATCCTCAAATTTACCCAGCTCTCCTGAAACCAAAATCACTATCTTGGAATTAAAAGTAGCGTCGAACATCGCTACTAGGTCTTTGAACGTCATCTTGTTTCCAAAAATATGTATATTGCAGTGAATAGTCCGTTTTCGTACATTTTACCAGATACCGGGAGTCGTCATCTTGAATTTTAAAACCCAGACGTGACCAAGGGCCCGAACGGCATCGAAATCATCTAAAAAACTCCCTTTGACCCCTTTCTTCTTCATGAGTTGTCCCTTCCTCTTTCAAATAAGTATGTGACCACCTGCTTTGTAAACTAAACTCGTATGCCAAGTTTGGTGGAAATCGGTTTAGGCATTCAAGCATAGAAACATACATACAAAACATGTCTTTTATAAAAACAGATTAGGTAAAAAATAAAAAGTAAAAAATGGAACCGAAAAATGGTTGGTGTCTACGTTTTTTCAAGATTTGAAAATCTGTTTTTCAAATCAAAATTAAAATAGACTACGCGTCCCCATTTCGACAAAATCAATGGAGACGGCAAGTTTTAGATTATAAAATTGGAGTCAAAATAAAAAAAAAATACAAGTTATATATTCACTAATTTTCAAGACATTTTCAAGAAAATAAGCTAAGGACAAATGGTGAATAAAGTAAAACATAATAACTATGTAAACAAATGCACAAAATGATTCTTTCGGTTGAACGTTTCTTATCGCAGACGATAAAAATGATTATTGTTTTGCTCTGGCGCTTTTTCTCATGTAAGTTATAAAAATAACTTTGTACTTTTGAGCACAAGTATTGCTCCCGAGTTACCATTCACGTTTGGATATGGCTCGAAAAGTTCTAGTGAATCGTCTGATATGTCTACTAGATAAGGCAATCTATAAATGCGAATAAAAATTAAAACTTTAACCGAGTTTACCAAATTCTGATAGGCATCAGTTTAATCAGGTTGATTCATGTTGATTGTTGATATTAATCCTGTTAAAAAATAAGTTCGGCTTTTATTTTGTATGTCACTTAAAACTTGCCTCGATAGAAATTGCAATATAACGTCTGCTTAGTATTAGCACTTCTTTTCAACTATTTTCTTTTGTCCACTGTGAATGAAAACCTCACGTGTACGTTCAACGTAGCCTAAATCCTTCACATGAAAACACTCCTTGCATTATAAAGCGAGACACGTACCTAGCGATTCGTATTGATTCAAACGAAGCAACACTTGAGAGGAACTTAACTAGTGTAGCAACATAAATACACATAATAAAAAATTCAAGCACACTCAACCACAAGTTTAAGACACATCCCCCTTTAGCCAAACGAAGTATCGATTTACGAACAAACGAAAAAAAAAACAAAAGTTCTCTGCCGGTGAATTTGTACAAAGGAAACCGTGCAAGCTTCCGGCTACCAAAAACAGAAAAAACAAATCGCACAAAACTACTCCTAATTCACCGACCGCCTATTGATTCTGATCCAACTACAGTTCAGAGCACAAGAGACTTCATCCATTTTTCATCAAGTTCCCTCCCAGAGCGTGCGGCGGCTTGATAGTCTATCTTCACCCCATCCCGGGTGATCCACTTCGGTTCAGGAAAGAGGGTAATTGGTTGGAAAACTGCTTTGCCACACTTGAGAAGATTGAATAATTCCCACTAGCGCCAGCCAGCAACTGGGAATCGTCCTTCCATCGAGGGCAGCGGCGGCTGCATCCGGAAAACCTGTGAGAAAAAAAAATCCGCCAAACTGGTAGAAAGAAACGATTCGACTGTAATGAACCAACTTTCGGGTGTTCCACCTACATACGTACCGCGCATCTTTTTAAACTCCTTTGCCAAACTTGAGAACTTTCTCGCTTCGGAGAAAAAAGGCACGATTTAACCGGAAACGGCGGAACGCTTCGTTGAAGGTGGGGAGGGGGCCTGCGAAGTGACGGTGCTAAGAAGGTCCCTCACATAAACGGGGTCGAGAAAAGTTTTTAATTATTTCCAACGCCTCGTCCTTAAGTAGTGCACCGACATTAATGGTCTCCACCAAGAAGAGAGCAGCAGAAGGAGTTGATTTCAAGCCAGTCAGCCTCTGCTGGCAGGCGGTAATAAAATAGTTTTAATTAGTTAGCTGAATGAGATGACAGCTGTTGGTGGGATGGGGAAAGGGGAGGCCTGGGGCGGAGCTGAAAATGCACGACTAAAAATAGTACATAAACCGTAAACGTCAATCAGCGACGTTCCCGCGCTGCTGCTGCTGCTGCTGCTGGTGAGACTGCCGAGTAAATCGATTTAATTCACACATATATGTGTGAAAGACATGTGGTTGTGTGTGGTTTGACTCACGATCGAATTATGAAGGTTTAATGCACTAGATTTCTCTCATCACTCCACCTCAAGGTAAAATTGTAATTTTTCTGTCATTTATTTGTCCCTTTTTTGTTTTAAGATACGAAGAATTTAGCAAATAAAATTTAAAAACCACTTACAATCGTTAATTGCCACAGAATTTCACATCATGAATAAACGTCATTACCTGTAATCAAACAAGAGAAGAAAAAAAATGAATTAATTTCAATAAATTTGAGTCTGCAAAATGAATGAAATGACCGCGCACCCGCCGGTGACTGCGGTTGGCTGATTTTGCTACCGACCGATGGCATTTGCATACAGAAGTACCGCGTCAACCAACCGAACGACCGAGTCGCTAATTGAGTCTGTCTGGGATGATGACGCGCAATTCCAACTCGCATCGTCCGGTTGTCTTCGTTCATCTTCTTTGCCCGGACGAGACTTATTGGCACTTTTTCTCACGACCAGCTGCTCGATCAACTTTCGGACAGCTGACAGAGGCAGCACGGCAGAGTTCGTTAATTGATGCTGGAACAAGATAAAATGCAGAATAATTATCCTGCAACCAATCTGTCTGAGAAGTGTCGCTTGGCTTGACGAAACCATCTCGAATCGAGCAGAAAGGATTTATCTCCAACAAAGTTGTGCCTTCTGATGAAAATAAGCAAGAAAGAGGGCGGGGAATCGACCAAGTCGAGTGAAATACCTTGACGAAGTTGTTCGGTTTGTTTGGTGACAGTTCTGTGGTGATATTAATGCTGTGGGCCGGAAGCGGAGCCACTCGGTGTTAACGAAGTGTGATGAGAGAAGAATTGGCACTCGACACACCGACAGACCGAACGATCGACATCTTTGATTAATGGTCCCTAGTGTGGACAAAGCATTGAAGCACGTTCGAATGCTTACAGCATTCACGGAATGTCGCTCATGATTTACGCTGGGAACAGATTATGACAAAGGCAGTTGAAGCGCAACTCAATCGATCGATAATAAAGTAAAAGGATGAAGATTTCATAACAATGATTAGCAGTTCAAAGTCTTCAAGATTTATTTTTGTTTTTGTGGACTGTGAATGCTGTAGTAATTGAATTTCTATTATTATAATTTATTAAAGCTTCAACTTTGATAGCTTTAACAAAAGTTCAAGACGAAATATGGATTGTTTTTCCCCGTTCAAAAATGAGTGCGACAAACAGTCAAACTAACCCAAAAATATCATTCTTTAACGAAAACCGATGTCTGCGTTACCACCGTGCTTTGAAATTAATTATCAACTGACCATCAACGTTGTGATTCCACGCAGTTGAGTTCGAGGTAGCACAAAGAAACAGCATTATTCGGGGCCGAAAAGAAGATGAAAGAATTAATTTGATTACCGATAATCTGTTTTGTGGTGAGTCCGAGGTGAGAAATGGTCCATCGTATGGCATAAAATGAATTACAGTTTTGATGTCTTGTCGGTCAGGATAAACTAATCTGTTCGGACGATAGAAACTCAGTCTGATCTTTTGGTTAAGGCGTTTTGGATGTGAAATTTCGCTGTATTCTTATTTTATATTTTAGCTCACCGGTAAATTTTTATTTGTATTCACTTCTGGATAAACTGTAGACAAATTTTTGAAACATCAAATAGTAACATATTTTCTTAAACATGACGGTAGCAAACTAAAAACCATGGAACTATATATAGAGAAAAACAATGACAACGCATAAAAACAACAATATTCAACTTGGCATCACTTATGCCATCATATATACATTAGATGTGCAACTAAATTCTCACTATCAGTTAACAGATGGCACCAGCAAAAAGTGCTGGCTGATTTTGACATAACTAAAACTTGATTACCCAGCTGACAAAGCGCTCCGATACGTTAGCAAAAACGTTATTCTAAATTCCGTCGCTTTGAAGACTATAATGTCATTTTAATAATTGTCCGCGTGACGCTAAATTGGAGTACTTGCTCGACGAGTGTCCATGCTCAACGCAGGAACAGCTTGCTTCGGTATCAGAAATTACTCGCCAGGCTTTTGTCAAGCGATTGTGTGCAATCAAAGGGACGTTAAAGAAATTCTGCGCCTGTAAACAACTGCTCTAGTGGTAAAAAAGGAAGAGTTTTCTTCAACGCATCGTTACGGGCGATGGAAAATGGATTCATTACAGCAACCCAAAAAAAAAAGAAAGCTATGGGAACTGTCGGTTCGGCCGATACATCCACGCTGCAAAGGTTATGCTGTGTATTTGGTTGAATCGGTTTTGTTGATCCAAAATCTAGCGCTTTGGAAGATACTGTAATTATCCTCTTGCAACAGTGATAAAATATACCGCTGCTGCTATCTACTGCCGTTACTGCTGCTTCTTAGTTAGGACCTCCACTACAAAACGGATTGGTTTGAGCAATAGCAGACTCTTATTTAATCCAAATAGTGCATTCCCGGCTAACCAGGTATGAAATTGTGTCGACCTTGTTAGGGAAAGCAAGCATTAGGCGACCAATCAAAGTTTTAAAATGGCGCTTCAACAGGACTTGACAATTTTAAATAGTTCAAATCATTAAACTAAAATTTTCCGCAATTTAAACAATTGAAAGTGGAGAATTTTCGGGATGGTTTCGAATTTTTTCAACTTGTACCCCTATATATTGCCGTAAGACGCGATTCTATATCAAAACCGGGTGGAAAAATCGCGTTATTTTAGGAATCTTCGTATAAACGCTTTAATTGAGAGAAGCGTTAAACGTCGTCAAAAAACCACGTTGAATAGTCGTAGAAACCGTAAAAACTACCGTTCTGTATTTGATACCGGTTCAGACCAATAGACAGTAAGCGTGCTGTTGGGGCCATGCACAAATGTGGGTGGGATATTTCAATCCAGCACAAACTTTTTTAACTTACTGATTTAACACCGATTAAACCAAAAGACAATACAATGCACACAGACAAACAGAGGTGTCACTCGATGACGATTTCATCGACCAGAAAAATAGCGTTTATTTTGAAATGTTGCTTAGTTGGCAATAATGCCGCTAGTGTCACTGTACGCAAGCGTACACATTCATTATCAAAAACTAAAACCGTCAGTAATGCCGTTGGTGTAGTAGGCAATAAGCTCACATGGTGACGCATGAGTGTAACGTTTCGAATGAGGAAGAAGATTTTTGAGGATTTTTCTTCGAAGAGGCATGTCTGTTTGTCTGTGTAATGCATTTAGGGCCATGCACATATGTACACGTGTGCATGTGTGTTCGCGAGTGTATATGTGTGTGTGTGTTTTCTCTTAAAAAACCTGAATTAATCCACCTAGTGGTGCAGGAACCTTTGTTATACTAACTATCACTTTCTACATATTAGGCCAGTCAATTACAAATCGTTAACCAACGTAATTCCAATTTCAATAATGAATGAAATAAATTTAAAAGATAGTTTTCAGAGAGTTAACCAAAGACGATAATTGAATTAAAGCTTGACGTGGTTTTCGCAAATAATATGAATGTTATAACTGGAGTTCATGAGTCTTATTTTTTCGATCACGAACCAATTTTTAAATGCTGTCTAGAAGCAATAATTTTTTTTTTTAATAATCGAACGTGGGGAAACAGTTATAGATAACAATGTTGCTGATTTCACACTAAAACAGCAAATATGTATTCAATGCGGTTCTACTTATTCGCTTTATTTTCAGAAATCGCAGGACCTAGATTTATGAATCAGCATCAAGTTTTTTTTTTATGAATTAAAGCAAACTTCTACAAACCTGCTCTCAAAATATAGTTCAGAATTATACAGGAAAAAGATATACCTATTGATGAAAGTTGTCAATTTAATTCTATCTCAAATGCATTATCTGAAAATGAAGGTTCTCTACGTTCTTTGAGAATTTTGGATTTTCAGAGTGTAGGCGAGAACATTATTCTTTTCGAAAACCTAAAGACTTTTTAAATCTTGCTGCGATAACGAGAAGTGGAATAACATGGATACTCTGTTTGCAATATTTATGTCTTACATGAGCATATTGTATAATTCATAGAGATAAGTGACTTTTCACCTGCGCACACTAGTAAGTGAAGAGTTGCTTCAACACTTTTTCCTTATTTTGCCAATTACGTTCACCAGCAACTTTAGATTCCATCTATGGTAAAGCTTTTCAAAATATCTGCATCGTTAATTGTTTTACGTTTGCACACTGTTGGATCTGATTTTACTATAATGCTTGGCTCCCAAAAGCTTTAAATGTTTCTTACTCTTCGCAAATCTAGGTTCAACGTACAATTTAGTATATATTTTATAAGAAGTGAGGACGAAAGCTTCGGAAGCGCGAAAAGGAGTTGAGTAAGCATTGCAGTTTCTTCTAAAATCTGGTCCAAATTTTCAAGAAAAAGCTTAAGGGTAATTCATTTACACCAGTTACGACGCACTACGAAGAGTGTAAAGATTATGAAAAGTTGTCAATGACTGTTGATTTCCTTTGAAAAAAAAAATAGCGTTACGAAAAAAGAGGGATAGAGAAAAAGAAAGAGCAGTGAGAGAGAAAAATTATTCAGAAAGTAAACTATCCCATGTCTAAAACATACTTTGGTCAAAGCTCTACAGTTCAAGCAACCAATAAAAAATCGTACTCAGTATGATTTTCAAAGAGCTCTGGGGCTTTCATTTGAGCATGCGAACATCAAAATCGGAATAAGCGTTCTGTAAAAAGAATTTTTTTTTTTTGTTATTTTTCTCTTTTGGGTCGATTCTGATATACTACACATATAAACAACATATTTACACATACATACGTACAGGCACACATACACAAACATACAGAACTAGCCTAGGTCGTGGCGAGATTCAGGCACTGGACCGCTGAATTCTCGCAAAAGCCACACTGGCCGGAAGCAGCTCCGACGGAGCGAGTAGTGCCGCTCCCACCACCCAAATGCACTATACCGCCCATTGGGACTGATGCCAGTAATGTTCCCAATTACGGCAACTGGTCGCATCACTATAGGATAAGAGTCGGATTCCGTTTCCGTACCATGATTTTGGGCTGGCACCTGCGCCGAGCTCCCTTAGTAATGTCGTGTGATAACGGCTTGAAACGGCGAGATTACAACCGGTGCAGGGGTCTCCGTCCCGTAAAACCTGGCAGGCCTTCCAGTACGTTCCGAGTCCATTGCCTGGTGGGAACCAGGCAGGAGTAGGATCAGATGTCTTTTCCTGACTAGCGCCGGTCGGGGGTGTCATAGTTGCCCATAAGGCGCTATGGCAGCCGCCCCTAGCCATGGCCTCACTGCTCCGGCATAGACTACCTTGGGACCATTTAGGCGACTACTCCATTATGGATAAGGATAGCGGCTGGTAGGGGGACCCAATAAACAAAAATGCAGCAAAACAAAACTCTGGAGATGGGGGAAGATGGGTTGGAAAACCCATTTGCGCGAGGTGGCATCCAGCGGTCTCCGCCTAGAAAAGCGGAGACGGACGCAGTGAAGGTCGCCTGCGAAGACGGTAAAGGCAGTACGCCTACCGGATCTACGCAAGACATCGCGGTGGCTGGTCCACAGCTATTAAAGGCGGTCGGAAGACAGCGGGACACGCTACCGAGGGTAGTGGTCCTGTCTGAGCAGCTCGATGCTATAATCGAGTTTGCGAAAAGTCGCAGCAATACCACGAAGTACTTGAAGCAGGCCCTCTACATGCTTCGGTCCTCCGTCGATGCTGCGAGAAAGGAGCATGCCGAGCTCGAAATGAAAGCTGCGGCTGCGGAGAAAGAGGAGACGAAGGTGACCGAGCTGGCGACGAAGTCGGTCCAAACGGACGCCAGCACGTTTGCGGCGGTTTGCGCGGCAGGGCCAGCTGCCAAACGAACGCGACAGTCCCCGAGAGAGACGGCCCCCGGGGGCACCAAGAAGCGTTTAATCGCAAACAGCCCTCAGACCGGTGTAGGAGTGGCGCAAGCAACGCCCACGGTGGCAGCCAAGGAGCAGAAGGCTCCCGGTAGCCCGTGGGTAACGGTTCCGGGAAGAAGTAGGAACCAAAAAGTGGTGGCCAAAAAACCGCACCCGGTTACAAATCCTGCGACGAAGAAAGTTAAAAATAAGGGCAACGCACTCATCCTTAAGACAGAAGAGTCAAAGTACTCGGAAGTCCTTAAGGAAATGAGAGGCGATGCGAAGCTCAAAGATCTGGGGGCAGATGTGCGTAGCATCCGCCGATCCCGCAAGGGAGAAATGATCGTCGAGCTCCGCAAAGAAGCCAGAAACAAGGGCCCAGCCTATCTGGCATTGGCCCAAGAGGCGCTTGGAGATAGAGTGCAGGTTCGGGCACTCACGTCGCAGGTAACCCTACAACTTAAATACCTGGACGAAGTCACCGAGGCATGCGAAGTCGTGGATGCCCTCAAGGAGCAGTGCGAAGTGGTTGTGGCACCAGAGGCAGTTCGACTGCGCAAAGGCCCAGTAGGAACCCAGACCGCCACTGTCAGGCTTCCGTCAGTAGACGCAAACCAGGCGCTAAAGGTAGCGAGGCTCAAAGTGGGCTGGTCAATGTGCCCACTCAGCATCTACCAGCCGCCGGAGGTCTGCTTTCGATGCTTCGAGCAAGGACACAAGTCCTTTAGCAGCAAGGGGCCTGACAGGAGCTCCCTATGCAGGCGGTGCGGTGCTGCAGGCCACAAAAGCAAAGACTGCGGAGAGCCCCCGAAGTGCTTGGCGTGCGCCGGGAAGCGTGACGCAAAGCACATAATGGGAGGCCCGAGGTGCACGGCCGGTAAGCCGACTAGCAAGCCACGGGCGTGAGAGTGACACAGCTAAATTTGAACCACTGCTTCGCGGCTCAGCAACTGCTATACCAAGCAGTCACTGAGTCGTTGTCGGACATCGCCATAATCTCGGACCCCTACCGAATTCCTTCCGGAAACGGTAACTGGATTTCGGACGGGTCCGGTATGGCGGCAATATGGACGACGAGCAGGTTCCCGGTTCAAGAGATAGTGTCAACTTCAAACGAAGGATACGCGGTTGCCAAGGTGAACGGAGTGTACTACTGCAGCTTCTATGATCCGCCTCGTTGGTCTACCGAGCAGTTCGCAAGGATGATCGACCGAGCCACCGGGGAGCTGATCGGTCTATCACCGTTGGTAGTGGCGGGCGACTTCAACGCATGGGCAACTGAGTGGGGAAGTCGACGCACAAACCAGAGAGGCCGGATCTTGTTGGAGGCTTTGGCGAAGCTCAACATAGATCTGGCCAACGTCGGCTTGAAGAGCACCTTCAGTAGAAACGGCGTGGAGTCGATCATCGATGTGACATTCTGTAGTCCAGGATAGATCACGAACTGGAGGGTAGACGATGGCTACACTCATAGCGACCATCTGGCGGTCTGTTATAGCGTAGACTGTACAACGAGACCGCATGTGGCGAGTAGAATCAACACTCCAGCTCCTCGTGGGTGGAGGATATCACACTTTAACGAAGAGGTATTTGCGGAAGCAATTAGACTAGAACACGAGGCGAGCAGAACTCGTAACCTGAGCGCTGATCAACTTGTTGCCTTACTTTCGCGGGCGTGCGACGCCACTATGCCTAGGAACCGCCAGCCTAGGCATGGAAGGCCACCAGTCTACTGGTGGACCGACGCGATAGCGGACCTCCGCAGAGCGTGTCTTCAAGCGAGAAGAAGGATTCAACGTGCGCGAACCGACGAAGAAAGGGAAGATCGTCGAGAGGCATTCAGTTCCGCAAGAGCGGCGTTTAAGAGAGCAATAAAAGCTAGTAAACGTGCGTGCTTCGAAAAACTGTGCGCTAGTGCCAACACTAACCCGTGGGGTAACGCCTATAGGATGGAGATGGCCAAGACTAAGGGTGCGATGGCGCCCGCAGAAAAATCACCAGCGATGCTTGAGCGGATCATAGAGGGACTCTTTCCACGCCACGAGCCAAATCCTTGGCCTCCGGCTGGCGAGTCGCTTCACCGACGTTCCAGTATCTCAAACTCAGACCAGAGGTGGTCGGCCAACCCGCCTGAGCCAACCTGAGTGACGGCGTTAGCCGTGCCGAGGCAGAGGAGGCGGAAACGGTTACGAATGAGGAACTCATCGCGATCGCCAACTCCCTGAAGGTGAGCAAGGCACCGGGATTAGATGGGATTCCGAATCTGGCTGTGAAGAAGGCTATCAAAGAGGCCCCCAGACTATTCCGGGAAGTCATGCAGAAGTGCTTGGATGACTGTACATTCCCAGAGAGATGGAAGCGACAGAAGCTGGTCTTATTGCCGAAGACAGGGCAAACCACCTGGTAACCCGTCGGCATACAGACCGATATGTCTGCTCGATACGGCGGGTAAGGTGCTCGAGAAGGTTATTCTCAATAGACTGGTTAGGTACACCGAAAGTGCAAACGGTCTGTCGAGTAACCAGTTCGGCTTCCGAAAAGGCAAGTCTACGGTGGATGCTATTCTGTCCGTCACTAAAACAGCAGAGGTAGCACTCCAGCGTAAAAGATGGGGCATTCACTATTGCGCAATCGTCACGTTGGACGTGAAAAATGCGTTCAATAGTGTTAGCTGGGATTCCATAGCCCACTCGCTTCGGAAACTAGACATTCCGGTGTCTTTGTACAGGATTCTGGAAAACTATTTCCAGAATCGTGTGCTAGTTTACAGCACAGACGAGGGTCAAAAATGTGTCCCAATTACCGCAGGGGTTCCACAAGGTTCTATCCTGGGCCCGGTACTGTGGAATATCATGTACGATGAAGTGCTGGAACTAAAGCTTTCCCAAGGGGTTGTGATCGTTGGATTTGCGGACGACATCACACTTGAGGTCTACGGCGAGTCGATCGAGGAGGTTGAGTTGACGGCTTCGCACTCTATAAGCGTCGTCGAGGACTGGATGCGCTCCAAAAAACTGGAGCTGGCGCATCATAAGACGGAGATTTCAGTTGTCAATAACCGCAAGTCGAAGCAACAGGCGTTGATCAGTGTCGGGAATTGCACCATCGCCTCTAAGCGCTCCCTGAAGCTGCTGGGGGTGATGATCGATGACAAGCTCGCCTCGGAAGCCATGTCGAATATGCCTGTAAGAGAGCTTCAATGGCTATTGCAGCATTATCTCGCATGATGTCCAATAGCTCAGCAGTGTACGGCAGCAAGCGGAAACTTCTAGCTAGCGTGACTACGTCCATACTGAGATACGGCGGGCCAGTGTGGTCCAAAGCACTAGGTACTAGTAAACATCGGAGTAAGTTGGAAAGTACCTACAGGCTCATGTGCCTGAGGGTTGCGAGCGCGTATCGAACTGTGTCATACGACGCAATCTGCGTCCTGTCCGGCATGATGCCTATCAGCCTAGCCATTAAGGAGGACGTAGAATGCTTCGATCAACGTGACACAAGGGGCATACGAGGTACCAGAAGATCATTCTCGATGATCAGATGGCAGCAGGAGTGGTCCAATTCCGCGAAGGGTAGATGGACGCATCGACTTATTCCGGATGGGTCGGGAGGCGCCATGGAGAAGTGAACTTCCATCTGACACAGATTCTGTCAGGCCATGGTTGCTTTAGGCAGTATCTACACAGATTCGGGCATGCGGGGTCCCCCATGTGTCCCGAGTGCGCGGATGCGGAAGAGACTGCTGAGCATGTCTTCTTCGTGTGCCCTCGTTTTGCGCGGAGCGACATGATGGTAGTGAGCGGGCCAGACACCACTCCGGACAACCTAGTTCGGAGGATGTGTAAAGACCCAAACATTTGGAGGGCGGTTTGTACAGCCGCCTCTCAAATAGTTTTAGAATTGCAAAACAGGCGACAGGTTGACCACCGACACGCCAGTGTTAGCTAACGGCCAGTCTCCAGGTTAGTTAGCTAAGTTAGCAAAAAGTCCTAAAGAACCAAGAGGGTGCACAGAGCACAAAAGCCGCTCCCCGGAGCAATACCTAGCGGTGGTCCCGGGGAGTATTATGGGCTGGAGACTGAAGGGGTTTTAGTGGGTCCGGTCACTGATTCAAACCAACCCCACACTCCCTGAGGTTGGTCACCTCAGGGGTTTGGATGCAAATTTCCCCTTCACCTGAAACAAAAAAAAAAACACACAAACATACATAAATTGTTCAATTCGTCGATCTGAGTAAATTGGTATACAGCACATGGCTCTCCATGCCATTAGTTTTGCCTTAAAAGCTAAATAGCTCTTATAAAAAATACTCTTTGATCAATAATTCAAAATCTAAGCCACTAATCAAAAATCCAATCGGTAGCATTCTGGGGGAGCACAGTAGCTTTCGTTTGCGTATAAGATCATTAAAATCGGATATTGCGTTCTGTAAGAAAGGTGCGTTAGTTTTTTGCGGCACATACATACAGACAACATACATACACACACATACAAACATACACACACACATACACACGAACAGACATTTCTCAGTTCGTCGAGCTGAGTCGAATGGTATATACGATTCGGCCCTCCGGATCATGGATCTATTTTGCGTTTTTCGACCGATTTTATAACCTTTGTTTAGTATAACAAAGGTAAAACGCATAAAATAACAAAACTGTATGAAATCTTTATTTGAGCCGATAAATTGGTTTATGCCATTAACTTTTTAAAGATAATTTCATTCAAATGTTGGCCACGGCTACGTTTTGAATGGTCCATACGAAAAGTCCAATTTTGGGTCACTTTTCGTGCGTTTCGGCTGGTATCTCGCAAATATCGCGTGTGTTGTTGTCTTCCAAGGCTGGAATTGTTGTTGGCTTATCCGCATAGACGAGAGACTTAACGCAGCCCCACAAAAAATAATCTAGCGGTGGTGTTAAATCGCATGAGCTAGGCGGCCAATTCACCGGTCCATTTCGTGAGATAAATTGCTCACCGAACTCATTCCGCAATATGTCCATTAATTCGCGCGATGTGTGGCATGTTGCTCCGTCTTGCTGAAACCACATGTCAACAAGACCCAGCTCTTCCATTTCCGGCAAAAAAAAATCAGAAATCATCGCGCGATAGCGAGCGCCATTGACCGTAACGTTGTGATTTTGATCATCTTTGAAGAAGTACGCACCAATGATGCCTCCAGCTTGTAAACCGCACCAAACCGTGCATTTTTCTTGTTCTTGTATTGCTTTTGGTTGCTCTTCGATCCAAATACGGCAATTTTGCTTATTAACATACCCATTTAACCAGACATGAGCATCGTCACTGAACACAATTTTTCGGTAGAAAAGTGGATTTTCGGCAAGTTGTTCTAAGGCCCATTTACCAAAAATTCGATTCGAAATTAGCTTGCTCGGTAGGTCGATTATGACGACCATAAAATGGTCGTAATGCGCGAAAAACATTTTTCACAGAGGACGAATTTTGGTAATAAAATTCGATTATTTGTAAGTGTTGTTCAGGCGTAAGTCTGTTCATGGTGAAATGGCAAACCAAACTGAGTACATTAGACTTTGACAGCTGTCAGAATTCCCGCGTGAACTGTCAAATCTGAATACACGAAAAACCAAATAGCAAAAAAATCACCCTTTATAACATGTAGTAAACAGCCAGTTTCATGCAACGATACAACTCGGGAAATTCGGTTGATAATGAATGTAAAAAATGCCAGTAATAACAAATAAAATTAAAATCATCCCGCATCATATCCAAATGCTAATTCGCAATGACCAGCAAATAAAAAAAACTGCCGAACGTCACTGTTGTAACAACATCAGTGGCACTTCTAAGCGCCCCGAAATCATTTATTTAGGGTTGTAAAACAGTGTGGGTAAAACTGAATTCAGGAAATTGTTTCAAAAATAACTCTTTTTATCACTATCAGCAACGTTTTGGCGAGAAGTAGAAAAATAATAACTACTCAAATTGCATAATTTTGAGGTGCTAAAAAGTGCCATTTGTGTGTCACAATGGTGACACCGGCAAGTTTGTTCAATGTGTCGTCATTGCGGATTGCCGATGACGTGGGATGATCCTGATTCTTTTATTATTTCTCCACACACCGCAAGCAAGAAACTGACTGAGTTTTGAGCATTTGAAAGTGGACAATATTCGTGACGTTCTCGACGTTTTTGGTTTATAAATTCGCTCCCCTATGCTACTATAAGCCGTTATTCTATATCAAAAAAATCATAAATCCATAACCCATGAATCTGTAAATCCATCAATCCGGAAATCCAGTTACTCATAAAGCTATAAAATCGGTGATCCAGAAATGAAAAATTAATCCACAAAACCCAAAACTTTCAATCATCACATCCATAAATTTTTGTATTTCATAAATAGGTTTTTTAAGCCATGAATCCGTAAATCCATGGAGTCATTCATCTTTAATCCTTAATGGGTCTACATTTTCGAACATAACAATAAAACTGAATATATCGAGCAGTCGTTTCGATTCGAACAGTTTCATTTCCAGTTGATTCCTTTCGGCTAGTATCATCGAATCACGATAAACATTTTCGCTGTCAAGCAGATTTGATTACGGGTTTCTTCCCCGTCTGGTGTCGCGTCATTTCAAATGGAACTCAATTGACGGAGATACTGACACATACTATGACACTTTTCATTCTTTCATTCATCGTTTGATGATAGTTGAGATAAATGCAGTTGGAAAGGCAATTGCATCCAATCCCCACAAGTTCCGATCAATACTTCGGAGGTTCTTTATGCTTTTGATCACTGGCGTTCTGTAGCCACTTCGGGTTGCGAAACTTGTGTTGGTGTCCTCCGTTTCATTGCGTCACAATTTTTTTTACCTCTTATCTCTATATGCGTGAAGTACCGCATGAAAACCCCCAGTCTCCGCCAGCGCTCATTGTCATTTTTCAATTGAGAGTCGTCAGATAAGAGTGACGCTGTTAATTTTCGCTTCCAATTGTAAATCATTTCTTTTCTTTTTAGGCCCTTTAGCTGTCAAAATCAAAGCAAGAGAGTTCGGAAGTGCTCGAGAAATTGAAAGCGACGGGTCACAGCGTCACTATAATCTGATAGTTGTCAATTGAAAATTACTTTGTCAGGCTCTGGTATAAACCAATAAATTCATAAATTCGTGATTCCAAAATCAATAAATCCATGAATCTTTAAATCAATAAATTTTTAGATCTCAAAAAATCTAGAAACAATTCAACTAAAAAATCTTTAAACCTATTATTCCCAGGTCCACAAACCTATAAAGTTACAAATCCATAAGTCCGTAAATCTAAAAATCATTGAATTAATAAATCCAAAATCAGTATGTGAGAAGAGCAGAGTGGATATTAGAGTGCCAATGAGATGTATGAAAATAAAATTGACCTTCAAATATCGTTTATCGGTAGGGTTAAAAAATTTCGTCTTCTCGAAAAAAAGTCCTCATGCAAAATATCAGCTCGATCGGACATCGGGAACACGTACCATAAAGCGGTCAAAGTTTTGCACAGGTTCAAAAGTTCATGAAATTGTCATTACCAATTTTTTTTAGATGCCAAATGTCTTAGAAATGCATGAAGCGTCGAAGTCTGGTGTTAACTCGAAAAAAAATTCACAAAAAAATCGAGTTTCTGGGACTTGAAACATGAAACTTTGACCGCTTTGAGGTACGTGTTCCCGATGTTCGATTGAGCTGAAATTTTGCATGGGGACTCTTTTCGAGAAGGCGAAACTTTTGAGCCCTGCCGCTTAACGATATGCGGGCCAAAGCTCAAAAATTTTCTAAGACTCAAAAAGTTGATTTTTTAGAAAAAAAAAATCGAGTTAACACCAAATCTCGACGTTTCATGCATTTCTAAGACATATGGCATCTAAAAAAAGTTCGATTTCGACAATTTCATGTACGGTATCGGCTCTAGTATCGTCAGGTTTTACCTATTATCGTCAGGGGGGTAAATGATGTCCAATATCGTTAATTTCTTGCATGATGGTTCTTCATAATGCAGAGTACCTCTCTGCAAAATATTAGTCCTCTATGACTTCATTAACCCCACGGACGATAATAGGACAAACCTAACGATAATGGAACCGATACCCTATCACTACCTGTGCTTTTTTTCATCAATATTTTCCGTGAAACTTTGACCGCTTTGAGCCACGTGATATTTGGCATGGAAATTTTTTTCGAGAAGACGAATCTTTTCAGCCCTACCGCAAAACGATATTCGAAAAATCGATTTTGATTGGCACTCTGAAGAATATTCACCGCTCACAAATATTTGCACCACAGTTTTTCTTCTACTACGTGTTTTGTTTCTGCTACTCACAAAAAATTGCTTACACCACAACTGAGCGAAACAAGAGTGGTGAATAACTCTAGTGAGAATACAAAGAAGTACGCTGCGGTGCGCTCTGCTGAGATGAAGTCGAGAGTATTCGATGAGTAAGCAAACGGAGAGCGTGACGAGCAGCTGGAATATTTTTTTTTTCAGTTTCACGAGGCAAAGCAAACAACGCAATCTACTTTCCTACCTAGATGCTCCTCTCGTTTGATATGTGCTTGAGAGATACACAGTTAAGCACTGCAGTAAAAGTTGTTGAGTGATTAAGTGTTATGTCCTTTCATGTAAGGAAGCTGACACCAGTTGATTTTCTTTTTGGATAGATATTTCAGATTCCATCGTGGTGTTTTTTTGCACGCTCCTTAGATACACACAATTCGCTGCTCTCTTGAAGCAAGCGCGTCGCTTGGCTCACCAGTGTGAGAGCAGTTGTTATCGCAGTGAAAGATATTCTCCTACACACTAGTGAGTCTCTGATGAGAAACAACAAGCCTGATGAACCGTATAATAAAAATCTGCGAATCCATAAATAAATTTGTCCATTGAATTATAAACCTGTAAATCCAATAATCAATAAAGCTTCATCAATCATCAATCCAGGCATACATTGATTCATGAAGCTCTCAACTAATAAATCCAGGAATCTATACATTTATATACCCTTGAAAAAAATCCATAATTTAATGAATTCATGAATCTTCTAATCCGTACTCTAATTAGTGGATGAATGGATTCATAGAACCATGAATCCCTTGATCTATGTGGCTATTAACCCTCAAATAGTTTTTAAAAAATCTACCGGATTTTTAAAAGCTTCTTACATTGTTTACTATATAGTTATACCAATTAACAAAACTTAGCACCCTTCTTAACTCCAATTCTGTAATTACTCTTATAAAAGTATTACGGTTTTACTTACTAAAAGTATTACGGTTTTACTATCGTAAAGTTTGTTATATTATCGTCAGGGATTGATGAAGTCATAGAGAACCTGTCTCTTGCGAGAAGATGCTCTGCAATATGAAGAATTATCATACAAGAAATTGAAGCTCTTAGACTTCATTCAACCCCCTGACAATAATAATACTGGTACCCTTTTATATAAATTTCAATAAAAAGTTTCGTTGCATCAAAAAGTTTTTCTAAAGTTCGCAAAGCCTTGGTGCTCCGATTTGGAACTCGACTATACACAGACTTCGCAGCCAACTGTTCTAGTGTACAGGACAATTGCGGGGCTAGAACTACGATTCTACTGAGCAGTCTTCCCCGAGCCGAGACTCGACCCACGGCGAGCTAGTACTCGTACCTCCTGACCAGCTGGAAGCTAAAGTTAAAACATTCCAAAGTGCCCTAATCCAACAACTAGATTAATTTTTCAGTATTTACAGGGTTTTACGACGCTGACTCCAGAATTTGTGCGGTTACATTGATTTCTCAGAAGTGTTGTATTGTTTTCAATTATGTCCTTTTCCGAATGTTCTATGGTTTACCTATACTATTTTTTTCCTGATTTTCATCATGGTTTGTAAATGGACCTCAGCTCTTTAGTATTTTACAAAAGTATTCAGCAGACAACATTAAAACTTTTTTGCAAGTGAAATTTTGTCACAATGATTTTGGAACTTTTGCGGATTTGGATATCGAAAGTTATGTTGCTTTATCACGTTTTTTAACGCGTAAAAAGCGACTTTAGGATACAGTGCATTTACAGCTTTGACAATACAATGGATACTTTTCTCTTTTTTATTCACAGTTTTTTTATGCTCAAGACTTTGATTTTTTTTTATACCTGACTAGGTTGTGTCGAATTTTATTAAAATTAATAGCTAAATTGTTATAGATTCAATTCACCGGAATTTGTAGGAAAAGCCTAAAATCTAGTCAAAACGACGTAAAAGTACAGTTTTGAAGAATTAATTTAGATTGCCATTCTTGCTCCGATCTTTATTGCTCAAAAGCAGCGCCTTTTTCTTACACAAAGCTTCACAAAGTCTCAGGACAATCACCCGATAAAGTCGTTAACTGTTAATTATTCCAAACTCCGAGCTGCTATAGAATTGAACAGCCGTGATAAAACCAACCCCATTAAACACCGGATTGACACCCGATTCCGGCACTTGATCCATCCTAGAAGCATCAGCACCAGAAAAAATACCCTCTCGAGAGTACCTTTCTATGTCACCTGCGAGCGTCGTCCGGTGTAGCGAACGACGGCATTAATTATTCAGTGCGTAGCAACAAAAGGTCAAGTTTAATGGTGAAATCCAGTTTCTTGCCGTAGTGCCATCCGTTGGGTTCCGTTCGCTAGGCACTCTTCCATTTTCGCCGACCAGGATAAGTACAGTAGAGAACTCAAAATCATGAGCGTAACTTCCTTCCCCACCACAGTTCTCTGCGGAGTGAATTGAAAGTGGTAATTTTCCGGCTGCCATTAGAGTTACCTGTTATTAATCCGACCATAATTCCAGTAAAGTCAATGGTGCTTTGGAGAAAAATAGGTGAAACCTCTATCGAGCTTCGACGTTGAAAGCAGGTGACTGTAATCTGTCATTCGATACTTTTGACAGGTTGAAAAATATGTGTATGCACCACAATCAGCGCTACTTAACCGAAAAAAAATCACGTATCTGATCAATTTATTCAACTCATCGAATCAATTCAAATGTACTTTTCGTTTATCCGATTTCAACCAGACAGAAGCTTAAAAGTTCCACTCTGACCCGAATAATCCCAGCTGACGTCAATATTTGCATACACATAATAGGGTAATCAATTCCACAATAGCATACATGCAATCTCTAAGCGCACAACTATCATGCCCAGTTCGGCAAACACTTAACCATGCCCGCCGGGGTGAACCCGGGTCAATCTGGGTTAAACCCATCCCAAAATCGTGATAACAAAATAAAATCGGCAATTTGCAGCAGCTGTCTGGGGTAAAAAAAGAGCTAAAATTCCATTCGAGTGGAAAAATCAAATCCCCTTCATCACCGACCTTTTCACCGGCGATTGAATTGTCCTTCGCCGCATTCCGACGGTTACTCGCCCACGACGGACTGACAGAGACGGCTGCAGGGGAGAGGGTTATTCCTTTCCCCGCCAATCGATTCTCTATTTCTGGCCACAGTGCTATGGAATGATACGGAACACGAGTTCGGGTTTCTTTTCTCGCATCACATACATTAAAGCAATAAAACAATACAATATGATGTTAAGAGAAACTGGATAGAAAAATACATCCGTGAGATTGACACAGTTTGTCTGTAGGGGCAATTGGATAAGGCTCGGTTGTATTTTAAAAATTATTTCATCTAATGTTTCTTCGCTTTTTGTTACCATCAAAAATGTCTATTGTCTTCGGTTTGAGATTGGGATTGGGATTTCTTGGGCAGCCAAAAATATTTTCTCAATTCAGACAACCGAATTCCTTCCCTGTTCTATGCAATGAAGTTGAATCGATACCATCCAATCTATGTCGCAAAAACTAGAAATACGACGGAAAACCACCACAGAATGGCAAAAAGAACGTTTACGCACACCGAAACCGATAATGACCAGATTGGAGCCGAAAGTTGCTCTACCGTCCCGGCTACGAGTTCAGCCCATGGAGCCTTCCATATGTAAATAGACTACGCATTGAATCATACATGTTCAGCCTATCCAGCCCATCGAGCAGCAGGGGTAGCTTTGTCAATGTTTGTCCAGCTTTCGGTGCTGCCCAGGATGAACGCTCCCTCGGATTCCCTAAGCTTCAACCACTGGGAGCACTCAGGGTGGCACCCCGCAGCTTACCGAAATGGATGAAGAGATTACCACGCGTATGAACCCCCAGCTTTCGGTCGATCTCTGTCCGCCTGACGAACGAACAACGACGACGACGGTGTGGCATGGCAGCATGTGTCCGCGTCAATGTGTGCACTGCCACCCAACATTGTGGCGAGGTGAAAGTGGGTGGCAGATAAAAGAGGACGACTGACGGATCGTGGAATGGCAGAAGCCAGGATAGGACCATAAATTTTGATGAGCCAGCATTAAGCAAACGATCGGCAGCCATAAACGAAATATTGTTATTCATGGTTATAGGTGTAGATATACGAGCGCCCCCTTTGTGTCCTCTTTTTCGCCCAGTCTTGTTAGTGTAAACTTGAGGAGGTTTTGTTCTGTGGTAGTTTTTCTCTTATCTTGGTTTGCTATTTACTGCAATGAAAGACGAATCGATTTCTCTTCGCTAATAGCACACGAAAGAAGGATGTCTTAGAAACTAAAAGCTTGAGGGTGTGTCGAATATTACTGCAGAGTAACATGGGAAAGAACTTAAATGCATCGTGCTGGGATACAAAGTAAATACATTTTGAAAAACATTTAAGATAATTGCATTTCAACTCAATCAAAAAGGTCTGTCCAGCCCTCAAATTGCGAGCTTGATTCAATTTCAAGAACCCGCACTTGCCTAATCGAATCGCCCCGGAACACGGAAGATAGGCACGTTACCTGCTTGAGACTTAATTAAGGAAATAACTTTCAAGTTACTGCATCACGTCTTCCACTGGCGTAATCACTCGACTATAAACGGAAAGAACTCTCCACTTGATTCAAGAATCTCATCCATCCTGAAACGACTTGGCAAAGTTCGTTACAAGTTTGAGCCTCCAGTTTCGACGTGAAAAGTTTATTTCCACTATAAACTGTTTCCACGAGTTGGGCGGAAAAGCTGCTTTGCTTCATGGTACAGTTGCACTCCACTCGAATGGTTGAGATTCAATCTTATTGTACGCTTCCGTGTACGATGATAAATAAACAAAGGGTACTTGTAACGTAGAACTATTAGTTCGCAAACCGCCATAAACAGAAAGGTTTCCTGGCAATTCACGGAGCCGTGGGCTATTATTTTGTTAACTTTACTTCGCCTTCTAACTGTCTTGCTCAAACATATATTCATAGAAATGTAATCAAGTTTTTTTGAAAAGTCATTTATACAATATTCCAAACAAAAGGGCTTTGTTCAACAACAAAAGAATCCTACCAAACGAATTTTCCTTTTTTGAAGTATAATTACGTCTTACGAAAACAGAGGAGTGCGAATTGAAAAATCGAAAACATCAAAAACTTTGACAATAATCGATTAGAACATTAGCTATGGTACAGCCAAAATGCTAAAAATTGGGATGCTAATAACTAGTTGTGTGTATGCAGGTAGCGTGTGTTCACTAATCATATTTGTTTATCCGCTTGCTTACAGTGCGTGACGAAATAATAATAGAACTCGGATTATCCCGTGTCTGCGCATACTGTGACACACCAATAACACTTTATAGCACCTCGAAATTATGCAATTGAAGCATTTGTTATTTTTCTGCCACCTGCTGAAACTTTGATGATAGTAGTAAAAAAATCACAAGGGTTACGAGCAAAGCCACAATCGCAAAGTTGACGTATACAAACATAAAAGTGTTTGTTACAATATTTACCTTATTACATTCGGAAGTGACCGCAAGCGATAAGTTCGAAGGAAATTTCTTTTTTACAAGAATTCTTTACATGATAGACACATGGGTTACGGTAGATTTAATTTTATCAGTATTAAAAATTTGTATTCAGCATTAATAAAATAACTCATAGAAAAAATGTGATGGCCCTATAAAGATTCAAATTGGCAACTAGGATCGATTGACGGCCATTGAATATAATCTTAGATCCGAAAACACTCCTATAAGGCGATATTTGGTCGTTTATAACTGTTTTTCAGATAGTAGGATACCACTTTAAATTGCAAAATGGAACCTGGAGTCAATCTCCGGCTTCCAAATATATACAAGGTCATATTTAAATTCTTCAGTGTCACAACATTATTTTCAGAGTTATTTTAATAGCGTTGGATATAAGTAATTGTTATTGATCATTATCCAATGTAATAATACAAGTAATGTAACAAGCAGTCTCTCTTTTACGTCAACTTGAGGTCCTGGCTTTGCACGCAAGCCTTCCATTACATACGCTGACGCTGGTACCTCCACTACCACTACTGGTACCCACTACAGCTACCGCTGCTGGCAGCCGAAAAAATTAACTCTTCAATTGAGTATCTAATTTGTTCTCGGAAACAATTTTTTGCTGATATGATGCTGATCGCATCTTTCTGCTAACCCCGACAGTGGGAATGAGGCATCCTTTTGATAACACAGTGGAAGGCTATTTCCACACTAAAAAATAGATTTGCCAGCATGCCAAAAGCGTATGTGTGTTGCCAAAATACAGCACAGATTTTCACTGTGTAAGTTACTGACCAATGCAGCTACTGCTGGCCTTTAGAAGGCGATTGCAACCACTCTGAGCTCAATGTGGGATCATTTTCTGTTTTGGCCTTTAGAAGGCGGTTTCGGCCACTCTGAGCTAAATTTGGGATAATTTTCTTTTTTGGCTCTTTCTGACCTTTAGGAGCGATTTCGGCCATTCTGAGCTCAATTTGGGATCATTTTCGTTTTTGGCCTTTTCTGGCCTTTAGAAGGCGATTTCGGCCATTCTGAGCTTAATTTGGGATCATTTTCTTTTTTTACCTTTTCTGGCCTTTAGAAGCCGATTACGGCCATTCTTAGCTCAATTTGGGATCATTTCCTTTTTTGGCCTTTTCTGACCTTTAGAAGGCGATTTCGGCCATTCTAAGCTTAATTTGGGATCATTTTCTTTTTGGCCTTTTCTGGCCTTTAGAAATCGATTTCAGCCATTCTGACCTTAATTTAGGATCATTTCCTTTTCTGGCCATTTCTGACCTTTAGACGGCGGTTTCGGCGATTCTGAGCTTAATTTGGGATCATGTTCTTTTTTGGCCTTTTTTGACCTTCAGAAAGCGATTCAGCCATTCTGACTTTAATTTAGGATCATTTCCTTTTTTGGCCTTTTCTGGGCTTTAGAAGGCGATTTCGGCCATTCTGAGCACAATTTGGGATAATTTTCTTTTTTGGCCTTTTCTGGCCTTTAGAAATCGATTCAGCCATTCTGACCTTAATTTAGGATCATTTTCGTTTTGGCCTTTTCTGACCTTTAGACGGCGATTTCGGCGATTCTGAGCTTAATTTGGGATCATTTTCTATTTTGGCCTTTTATGACCTTTTGAAGGCGATTTTGGCCATTCTGAGCTAAATTAGAGACCATTTTCTTTATTGACCTTTTCTTACCTTAAGAAGGCGATTTTTTGGCCTTTTCTGACCTTAAAAGGCGATTTTCGGCCATTCTGAGCTCAATTTGGGATCATTTCCTTTTGTGGCCTTTTCTGGCCTTTAGAAGCCGACTACGGCCATTCTGAGCTCAATTTGGGATCATTTCCTTTTTTGGCCATTTCTGACCTTTAGAAGGCGATTTCGGCCATTCTGAGCTTAATTTGGGATCATTTTCTTTTTTGGCCTTTTCTGGGCTTTAGAAGGCGGTTTTGGCCATTTGAGCACAATTTGAGATCATTTCCTTTTTTGGCCTTTTCTGGCCTTTAGAAGGCGATTTCGGCCATTCTGAGCTTAATTTGGGATCATTCTCTTTTTTGGCCTTTTCTGACCTTTAGAAGGCGATTTCGGCCATTCTGAGCTTAATTCGGGATCGTTTTTTTTTTTGGCCTTTTCTGGCCTTTAGAAATCGATTCAGCCATTCTGACTTTAATTTAGGATCATTTCCTTTTTTGGCCATTTCTGACCTTTAGACGACGATTTCGGCGATTCTGAGCTTAATTTAAGATCATTTCCTTTTTTGGCCTTTTCTGACCTTTTGAAGCCGATTAGGGCCATTCTGAGCTCTATTTGGGATCATTTTCTTTTGTGGCCTTTTCTGACCTTTAGAAGGCGATTTCGGCCATTCTGAGCTCAATTTGGGACCATTTTCTTTTTTGGCTTTTTCTGGGCTTTAGAAGACGATTTTGGCCATTCTGAGCACAATTTGGGACCATTTTCTTTATTGGCCTTTTCTGGCCTTTAGAAGCCGATTAAGGCCATTCTGGGCTCAATTTGGGATCATTTCCTTTTTGGCCTTTTATGACCTTTAGAAGGCGATTTCGGCCATTCTAAGCTTAATTTGGGATCATTTTCTTTTTTGGCCTTTTCTGACCTTTAGACGGCGATTTTGGCCATTCTGAGCACAATTCGGGATCATTTCCTGTTTTGGCCTTTTCTGGCCTTTAGAAGGCGATTTCGGCCATTCTGAGCTCAATTTGGGATCATTTCCTTTTTAGGCCTTTTCTGACCTTTAGAAGGCGATTTCGACCATTCTGAGCTTAATTTGGGATCATTTTCTTTTTTGGCTTTTTCTGGGCTTTAGAAGACGATTCTGGCGATTCTGAGCTCAATTTGGGATCATTTCCTTTTTTGGCCTTTTCTGACCTTTAGAAGGCTATTTCGGCCATTCTGAGCTCAATTTGGGATCATTTTCTTTTTTGGCTTTTTCTGGGCTTTAGAAGACGATTTTGGCCATTCTGAGCACAATTTGGGATCATTTTCTATTTTGGCCTTTTCTGGCCTTTAGAAGCCGACTACGGTCATTCTGAGCTCAATTTGGGATCATTTCCTTTTTTGGCCTTTTCTGACCTTTAGAAGGCGATTTCGGCCATTCTGAGCTTAATTTGGGATCATTTTCTTTTTTGGCTTTTTCTGTGCTTTAGAAGGCGATTTTGGCCATTCTGAGCACAATTTGGGATCATTTTCTTTTTTTACCTTTTCTGGCCTTTAAAAGCTGATTTCGGCCATTCTGAGCTCAATTTGGGATCATTTCCTTTTTTGGCCTTTTCTGACCTTTAGAAGGCGATTTCGGCCATTCTGAGCTTAATTTGGGATCATTTTCTTTTTTGGTTTTTTTAGGCTTTAGAAGACGATTTTGGTGATTCTAAGCTTTATTTGGGATCATTTTCTTTTTTGGCCTTTTCTTACCTTTAGAAGGCGATTTTTTGGCCTTTTCTGACCTTAAAAGGCGATTTCGGCCATTCTGAGCTCAATTTGGGATCATTTTCTTTTTTGGCTTTTTCTGTGCTTTAGAAGGCGATTTTGGCCATTCTGAGCACAATTTGGGATCGTTTCCTTTTTTGGCCTTTTCTGGCCTTTAGAAGGCGATTTCGGCCATTCTGAGCTCAATTTGGGATCATTTTCGTTTTTGGCCTTTTCTGACCTTTAGAAGGCGATTTCGGCCATTCTGAGCTCAATTTGGGATCATTTTCTTTATTGGCCTTTTCTGGCCTTTTTCTAAAAACCCATTTTCTGGCCTTTTCTGGCCTTCTGGCGATCACGGCCATTTTGAGCTCAATCTGGTATCATTTTCTTTTTTGGCCTTTTCTGACCTTTAGAAGGCGGTTTCGGCCATTCTGAGCTCAATTTGAGATTCTTTTCTTTATTGGCCTTTTCTGGCCTTTAGAAGGCGATTTTGGCCATTCTGAGCTCAATTTGGGATCATTTTCTTTTTTTTACCTTTTCTGGCCTTTAGAAGACGATTTCGGCCAATCTGAGCTCAATTTGGGATCATTTCCTTTTTTGGCCTTTTCTGACCTTTAGAAGGCGATTTCGGCCATTCTGAGCTTAATTTGGGATCATTTCCTTTTTTGGCCTTTTCTGGGCTTTAGAAGGCGATTTTGGCCATTCTGAGCACAATTTGGGATCATTTCCTTTTTTGGCCTTTTCTGGGCTTGAGAAGGCGATGTCGGCCATTCTGAGCACAATTTGGGATCATTTTCTTTTTTTACCTTTTCTTGCCTTTAGAAGCCGATTACGGCCATTCTGAGCTCAATTTGGGATCATTTCCTTTTTTGGCTTTTTCTGACCTTTAGAAGGCGATTTCGGCCATTCTGAGCTTAATTTGGGATAATTTTCTTTTTTGGCTTTTTCTGGGCTTTAGAAGACGATTTTGGCCATTCTGAGCACAATTTGGGATCATTTTCTTTTTTGGCCTTTTCTGGCCTTTAGAAATCGATTCAGCCATTCTGACCTTAATTTAGGATCATTTCCTTTTTTGGCCATTTCTGACCTTTAGACGGCGATTTCGGCGATTCTGAGCTTAATTTGGGATCATTTTTTATTTTGGCCTTTTCTGACCTTTTGAAGGCGATTTCGGCCATTCTGAGCTTAATTTGGGATCATTTTCTTTTTTGGCCTTTTCTGGCCTTTAGAAGGCGATTTTGGCCATTCTGAGCTAAATTTGGGATCACTTTCTTTATTGGCCATTTCTAACCTTTAGACGGCGATTTCGGCGATTCTGAGCTTAATTTGGGATCATTTTCGTTTTTGGCCTTTTCTGACCTTAAAAGGCGATTTCGGCCATTCTGAGCTCAATTTGGGATCTTTTCTTTTTTTGGCCTTTTCTAACCTTTAGAAGGCGATTTCGGCCATTCTGAGCTCAATTTGGGATCATTTTCTTTTTTGGCCTTTTCTGGACTTTAGAAGGCGATTTTGGCCATTCTGAGCACAATTTGGGATCATTTCCTTTTTGGCCTTTTCTGGCCTTCAGAAGGCGATTTCGGCCATTCTGAGCTCAATTTGGGATCATTTTCTTTTTTGGCCTTTTCTGACCTTTAGAAGGCGATTTCGGCCATTCTGAGCTCAATTTGGGATCATTTTCGTTTTTGGCCTTTTCTGACCTTTAGAAGGCATTTCGGCCATTCTGAGCTTTATTTGGGATCATTTTCTTTTTTGGCCTTTAGAAGGTGAGTTCGGGCATTCTGAGCTCAATTTGGGATCATTTTCTTTTGTGGCCTTTTCTGACCTTTAGAAGGCGATTTCGGCCATTCTGAGCTCAATTTGAGATCATTTTCTTGTTTGGCCTTTTCTGGCCTTTAAAAGGCGATTTCGGCCATTCTGAGCTAAATTTGGGACCATTTTCTTTATTGGCCTTTTCCTACCTTAAGAAGGCGATTTTTTTTGGCCTTTTCTGACCTTAAGAAGGCGATTTCGGCCATTCTGAGCTCAATTTGGGATCATTTCCTTTTTTGGCCTTTTCTGGCCTTTAGAAACCGACTACGGCCATTCTGAGCTCAATTTGGGATCATTTCCTATTTTGGCCTTTTCTGACCTTTAGAAGGCGATTTCGGCCATTCTAAGCTTAATTTGGGATCATTTTCTTTTTTGGCCTTTTCTGGGCTTTAGAAGCCGATTTTGGCCATTAAGAGCACAATTTGGGATCATTTCCTTTTTTGGCCTTTTCTGGCCTTTAGAATGCAATTTCGGCCATTCTGAGCTTAATTTGGGATCATTTTCTTTTTTGGCCTTTTCTGACCTTTAGAAGGCGATTTCGGCCATTCTGAGCTTAATTTGGGATCATTTTCTTTTTTGGCCTTTTCTGAGCTTCAGAAGGCGATTTCGGCCATTCTGAGCTCAATTTGGGATCATTTTCTATTTTGGCTTTTTCTGACCTTTTGAAGCCGATTAAGGCCATTCTGAGCTCAATTTGAAATCATTTCCTCTTTTGGCCTTTTCTGACCTTTAGAAGGCGATTTCGGCCATTCTAAGCTTAATTTGGGATCATTTTCTTTTTTGGCCTTTTCTGACCTTTAGAAGGCGATTTCGGCCATTCTGAGCTCAATTTGGGATCATTTTCTTTTTTGGCCTTTAGAAGGCGAATTCGGCCATTCTGAGCTCAATTTGGGATCATTTTCTTTTGTGGCCTTTTCTGACCTTTAGATGGCGATTTCGGCCATTCTGAGCTCAATTTGAGATCATTCTCTTGTTTGGCCTTTTCTGGCCTTTGGAAGGCGATTTTGGCCATTCTGAGCTAAATTTGAGACCATTTTCTTTATTGGCCTCTTCTTACATTTAGAAGGCGATATTTTTGGCCTTTTCTGAACTTAAAAGGCGATTTCGGCCATTCTGAGCTCAATTTGGGATCATTTCCTGTTTTGGCCTTTTCTGGCTTTTAAAAGCCGACTACGGCCATTCTGAGCTTAATTTGGGATCATTTTCTTTTTTTACCTTTTCTGGCCTTTAGGAGCGATTTCGGCCATTCTGAGCTCAATTTGGGATCATTTTCGTTTTTGGCCTTTTCTGGCCTTTAGAAGGCGATTTCGGCCATTCTGAGCTTAATTTGAGATCATTTTCTTTTTTGGCCTTTTCTGGCCTTTAGAAACCGATTACGGCCATTCTGAGCTCAATTTGGGATCATTTCCTTTTTTGGCCATTTCTGACCATTAGACGGCGATTTCGGCCATTCTGAGCTTAATTTGGGATCATTTTCTTTTTTGGCCTTTAGAAGGCGAATTCGGCCATTCTGAGCTCAATTTGGGATCATATTCTTTTGTGGCCTTTTCTGACCTTTAGATGGCGATTTCGGCCATTCTGAGCTCAATTTGAGATCATTTTCTTGTTTGGCCTTTTCTGGCCTTTAGAAGGCGATTTTTGCCATTCTGAGCTTAATTTGGGACCATTTTCTTACCTTAAGCAGGCGATTTTTTTGGCCTTTTCTGACCTTGAAAGGCGATTTCGGCCATTCTGAGCTCAATTTGGGATCATTTCCTTTTCTGGCCTTTTCTGACCTTTAGAAGGCGATTTCGGCCATTATAAGCTTAATTTGGGATCATTTTCTTTTTTGGCCTTTTCTGGGCTTTAGAAGGCGAGTTTGGCCATTCTGAGCACAATTTGGGATCATTTTCTTTTTTGGCCTTTTCTGACCTTTAGGAGCGATTTCGGCCATTCTGAGCTCAATTTGGGATCATTTTCGTTTTTGGCCTTTTCTGGCCTTTAGTAGGCGATTTCGGCCATTTTGAGCTTAATTTGGGATCATTTTTTTTTTCGGCCGATTTCGGCCATTCTGAGCTAAATTTGGGACCATTTTCTTTATTGGCCTTTTCTTACCTTAAGAAGGCGATTTTTTTTGGCCTTTTCTGACCTTAAGAAGGCGATTTCGGCCATTCTGAGCTCAATTTGGGATCATTTCCTTCTTTGGCCTTTTCTGGCCTTTAGAAACCGACTACGGCCATTCTGAGCTCAATTTGGGATCATTTCCTATTTTGGCCTTTTCTGACCTTTATAAGGCGATTTCGGCCATTCTAAGCTTAATTTGGGATCATTTTCTTTTTTGGCCTTTTCTGGGCTTTAGAAGCCGATTTCGGCCATTAAGAGCACAATTTGGGATCATTTCCTTTTTTGGCCTTTTCTGGCCTTTAGAATGCAATTTCGGCCATTCTGAGCTTAATTTGGGATCATTTTCTTTTTTGGCCTTTTCTGACCTTTAGAAGTTGATTTCGGCCATTCTGAGCTTAATTTGGGATCATTTTCTTTTTTGGCCTTTAGAAGGCGAATTCGGCCATTCTGAGCTCAATTTGGGATCATATTCTTTTGTGGCCTTTTCTGACCTTTAGATGGCGATTTCGGCCATTCTGAGCTCAATTTGAGATCATTTTCTTGTTTGGCCTTTTCTGGCCTTTAGAAGGCGATTTTTGCCATTCTGAGCTTAATTTGGGACCATTTTCTTTATTGGCCTTTTCTTACCTTAAGCAGGCGATTTTTTTGGCCTTTTCTGACCTTGAAAGGCGATTTCGGCCATTCTGAGCTCAATTTGGGATCATTTCCTTTTCTGGCCTTTTCTGACCTTTAGAAGGCGATTTCGGCCATTATAAGCTTAATTTGGGATCATTTTCTTTTTTGGCCTTTTCTGGGCTTTAGAAGGCGAGTTTGGCCATTCTGAGCACAATTTGGGATCATTTTCTTTTTTGGCCTTTTCTGACCTTTAGGAGCGATTTCGGCCATTCTGAGCTCAATTTGGGATCATTTTCGTTTTTGGCCTTTTCTGGCCTTTAGTAGGCGATTTCGGCCATTTTGAGCTTAATTTGGGATCATTTTTTTTTTCGGCCGATTTCGGCCATTCTGAGCTAAATTTGGGACCATTTTCTTTATTGGCCTTTTCTTACCTTAAGAAGGCGATTTTTTTTGGCCTTTTCTGACCTTAAGAAGGCGATTTCGGCCATTCTGAGCTCAATTTGGGATCATTTCCTTCTTTGGCCTTTTCTGGCCTTTAGAAACCGACTACGGCCATTCTGAGCTCAATTTGGGATCATTTCCTATTTTGGCCTTTTCTGACCTTTATAAGGCGATTTCGGCCATTCTAAGCTTAATTTGGGATCATTTTCTTTTTTGGCCTTTTCTGGGCTTTAGAAGCCGATTTCGGCCATTAAGAGCACAATTTGGGATCATTTCCTTTTTTGGCCTTTTCTGGCCTTTAGAATGCAATTTCGGCCATTCTGAGCTTAATTTGGGATCATTTTCTTTTTTGGCCTTTTCTGACCTTTAGAAGTTGATTTCGGCCATTCTGAGCTTAATTTGGGATCATTTTCTTTTTTGGCCTTTAGAAGGCGAATTCGGCCATTCTGAGCTCAATTTGGGATCATATTCTTTTGTGGCCTTTTCTGACCTTTAGATGGCGATTTCGGCCATTCTGAGCTCAATTTGAGATCATTTTCTTGTTTGGCCTTTTCTGGCCTTTAGAAGGCGATTTTTGCCATTCTGAGCTTAATTTGGGACCATTTTCTTTATTGGCCTTTTCTTACCTTAAGCAGGCGATTTTTTTGGCCTTTTCTGACCTTGAAAGGCGATTTCGGCCATTCTGAGCTCAATTTGGGATCATTTCCTTTTCTGGCCTTTTCTGACCTTTAGAAGGCGATTTCGGCCATTATAAGCTTAATTTGGGATCATTTTCTTTTTTGGCCTTTTCTGGGCTTTAGAAGGCGAGTTTGGCCATTCTGAGCACAATTTGGGATCATTTTCTTTTTTGGCCTTTTCTGACCTTTAGGAGCGATTTCGGCCATTCTGAGCTCAATTTGGGATCATTTTCGTTTTTGGCCTTTTCTGGCCTTTAGTAGGCGATTTCGGCCATTTTGAGCTTAATTTGGGATCATTTTTTTTTTTCGGCCGATTTCGGCCATTCTGAGCTAAATTTGGGACCATTTTCTTTATTGGCCTTTTCTTACCTTAAGAAGGCGATTTTTTTTGGCCTTTTCTGACCTTAAGAAGGCGATTTCGGCCATTCTGAGCTCAATTTGGGATCATTTCCTTCTTTGGCCTTTTCTGGCCTTTAGAAACCGACTACGGCCATTCTGAGCTCAATTTGGGATCATTTCCTATTTTGGCCTTTTCTGACCTTTATAAGGCGATTTCGGCCATTCTAAGCTTAATTTGGGATCATTTTCTTTTTTGGCCTTTTCTGGGCTTTAGAAGCCGATTTCGGCCATTAAGAGCACAATTTGGGATCATTTCCTTTTTTGGCCTTTTCTGGCCTTTAGAATGCAATTTCGGCCATTCTGAGCTTAATTTGGGATCATTTTCTTTTTTGGCCTTTTCTGACCTTTAGAAGGCGATTTCGGCCATTCTGAGCTAAATTTGGGATCATTTTCTTTTTTGGCCTTTTCTGAGCTTCAGAAGGCGATTTCGGCCATTCTGAGCTCAATTTGGGATCATTTTCTATTTTGGCTTTTTCTGACCTTTTGAAGCCGATTAAGGCCATTCTGAGCTCAATTTGAAATCATTTCCTCTTTTGGCCTTTTCTGACCTTTAGAAGGCGATTTCGGCCATTCTAAGCTCATTTTGGGATCATTTTCTTTTTTGGCCTTTTCTGACCTTTAGAAGGCGATTTCGGCCATTCTGAGCTCAATTTGGGATCATTTTCTTTTTTGGCCTTTAGAAGGCGAATTCGGCCATTCTGAGCTCAATTTGGGATCATTTTCTTTTGTGGCCTTTTCTGACCTTTAGATGGCGATTTCGGCCATTCTGAGCTCAATTTGAGATCATTCTCTTGTTTGGCCTTTTCTGGCCTTTGGAAGGCGATTTTGGCCATTCTGAGCTAAATTTGAGACCATTTTCTTTATTGGCCTTTTCTTACATTAAGAAGGCGATATTTTTGGCCTTTTCTGAACTTAAAAGGCGATTTCGGCCATTCTGAGCTCAATTTGGGATCATTTCCTGTTTTGGCCTTTTCTGGCTTTTAAAAGCCGACTACGGCCATTCTGAGCTTAATTTGGGATCATTTTCTTTTTTTACCTTTTCTGGCCTTTAGGAGCGATTTCGGCCATTCTGAGCTCAATTTGGGATCATTTTCGTTTTTGGCCTTTTCTGGCCTTTAGAAGGCGATTTCGGCCATTCTGAGCTCAATTTGGGATCATTTCCTTTTTTGGCCATTTCTGACCATTAGACGGCGATTTCGGCCATTCTGAGCTTAATTTGGGATCATTTTCTTTTTTGGCCTTTAGAAGGCGAATTCGGCCATTCTGAGCTCAATTTGGGATCATATTCTTTTGTGGCCTTTTCTGACCTTTAGATGGCGATTTCGGCCATTCTGAGCTCAATTTGAGATCATTTTCTTGTTTGGCCTTTTCTGGCCTTTAGAAGGCGATTTTTGCCATTCTGAGCTTAATTTGGGACCATTTTCTTTATTGGCCTTTTCTTACCTTAAGAAGGCGATTTTTTTGGCCTTTTCTGACCTTGAAAGGCGATTTCGGCCATTCTGAGCTCAATTTGGGATCATTTCCTTTTCTGGCCTTTTCTGACCTTTAGAAGGCGATTTTGGCCATTCTGAGCTAAATTTGGGACCATTTTCTTCTTTGGCCTTTTCTTACCTTAAGAAGGCGATTTTTTTTGGCCTTTTCTGACCTTAAAAGGCGATTTCGGCCATTCTGAGCTCAATTTGGTATCATTTTCTTTTTTGGCCTTTTCTGATCTTTAGAAGGCGGTTTCGGCCATTCTGAGCTCAATTTGGGATTCTTTTCTTTTTTGGCCTTTTCTTGCCTTCAGAAGGCGATTTTGGCCATTCTTAGCTCAATTTGGGATCATTTTCTTTTTTGGCCTTTTCTTATTTGTTTTGCTGTCGTTTGGAAGCAGATAACAGAAGCTATGACGCACTGACAAGCAATTGTTTTATTGAATCTAACCGAAAAAAATCAATTAAAATCCGAGAAAACGTATTCAGAACTGTGAGGCTCAAGCAATTAATTGATTTAATCTTGTTATTAAAATATGATCGTTCATCTTTTTTCCAATCGCTTGGAATGAATGTAGTACTGCGGTCACACATTTTAAAAACGTTATTCCCTTTGGATGGTTGATCTTTCTCGGTGAAATATACACACTATGTTTGTTTTAACATGACGTTTCGGCATACTGTTATTCAGCCATCGTCAGATCTAAAATTTTATTTCCACATTAGTTACACAACACTTACTACACAATTTTTTTTTTAATTTTAACTTACATGACAAAACAACATTCTTCTTCCACCAGTGTGGTTTGCGTACTGACTTTTTTGTTAAATTTTTTTTTTTTTTAATTTATTACTCATATACTTTCCCTGTGTTGGTAACTTTTAATTTTCTGTTACGGTATGAGATATTGCTCGGATCTTACTCACTAAACCATTGTAGGCTGAATCCATCCCCCCACATTCGCGTTGCATATTAACCGTTCTCTCGTCACCCACCCGCCGTATGTGAAACGCCTCCGCAATGGTTCTGCTCTTCTGGTTCTCGATGCAAACGAAAAATGTCGAAAACGAAAAATGTCGTATATGAGGTTCCGTGTGGCACAGGTGATGGCAAAGTTTATATTGGACAAACAGGGCGTATGTTAGAAACAAGAATAAATGAACACAGAAATGACATACGGAAAAAAGAAGCAAAAACAGGATTGGTACAGCATCACCTGGATCATGGTCACAATTTTGACTTTGACAACACAAAAATATTGGAACGCATCGAGAACCAGGAGAGCAGAACCATTGCGGAGGCGTTTCACATACGGCGGGTGGGTGACGAAAGAACGGTTAATATGCAACGCGAATGTGGGGGGATGGATTCAGCCTACAATGGTTTAGTGAGTAAGATCCGAGCAATATCTCATACCGTAACAGAAAATTAAAAGTTACCAACACAGGGAAAGTATATGAGTAATAAATTTAAAAAAAAAATTGTAACAAAAAAGTCAGTATGCAAACCACACTGGTGGAAGAAGAATGTTGTTTTGTCATGTAAGTTAAAATTTAAAAATAAATTTGTGTAGTAAGTGTTGTGTAACTAATGTGGAAATAAAATTTTAGATCTGACGATGGCTGAATAACAGTATGCCGAAACGTTATGTTAAAACAAACATAGTGTGTATATTTCACCGAGAAAGATCAACCATCCAAAGGGAATAAAATTATACGGTGACTAAAACCTCAAATAATTTTAAAAACGTGTTTGTGGCCCTGAGAAGGGCCGGTTGTAGATAGTCCTTGACAGAGGGAATGAAACAATTTATCTCGAGCTAGTGTATTTCGTAACAACTTGGGTAGCTCTCCAAGCAACAGCAAACGTATGGAATTCCAAACTTGACTGCTTTGCCTCTTGTCTTCAGTGCCATCTCTACGATATACTTGTTGACGGTTATTATACAGGTGACGAAAAAAGTTCATCCGTATAACTACAAACGGTGTGCGGCGCAGTCCGTCCTTTTTTCGAATTCCCTCATTCTATCACCTGCGTCGCACCGCCTATTTTTTGCGTTAGTCCTTTTCGTAGATATTATCATACGAATTTGCAAGTTACATTATCTGGTCATGGCAAAGAAAGCAAAGTCAAAGGAACGGCAAAGTCCCGTTCACCTCGTGTTGTGCTTCAATTCTAAGAGGATTTGGTTTTGTGTATTTCTACAGAATTCTCAACTTTTTTCCGATTTATCGTGCTAAAAGCGTTCAATAATTTGGGCGAAATTGCATTCCCCATTTTTCTTCTCTGTGGTGTGTGGATCTTTTTCGTTTATTACTGTTTTTGGACCGCTAAGTTTCATTTGCAGAGAAAAAAATGTGCATTGGTTATGAATCTTATTATCCAAACTGGTGCTAATTGAGAAAAGACGTAACTGAAAAAACTTTTTCAATGAGACACAGTCGCTAATTTCTGCTAATAAATCACACCAGTGAGCGCAATTGTTTGTGTACTGCCATCTATTAAAGAATTGTAGAAACTATCGATTTTTTCATTCACATCTGCACTGGGTGTCGTTGGTTGTCGTAATTATATGCCGTTTCTGTAAAACAGTTTTTTTTACAGTTTGATGCAGTTCGAGGCTACATAAGAGAATTATTGTGATCGACCTTTTTCGATTTTGCTGAAGCTTTGCACAGATGTTCTTACAGGTTAAGGTAGTTCCTTTCCTTTTTGGCTTCACAGCCCGCTTTGCAAAACACAAAGAGCTTATCGACCTTTTGAAAGAATTTTAGATCAAGTCTTATGATACGAACTTGTGTTTGTCAGTCTCATATCGTCCGACACATTTGTTTCATACCTTGGACTTAATTTGCTGAAGGGTTGAAAATCCGCTCTCACAGAAATATATAGAAAGCTTCCCGGTTGGGAATCACTGTAAAAACTGTAAATTTTTGTAAAGGGTTTGTGTAAAAATGGTATTGATGATATAAAATATTCTTGGAGTCAAAACGGTTTTTTTTTATTGGTGTGATGTCTGGGCAAAGTTTTAAATAGTAGCTTTGTCCTTCTGGAGAAAATTCACACTATAGAGAAAAAATATTTTTAAGGAAACCAATGTAAGAATTCACTTTTCTCCAGCAAAAAGTTGGTAAAACAACAAATTGGCCACAACCCTGGCAGTCAGTCAACCTCGTAGAAATTCCATTATTCTAGCTCATCGGATCGATTTTTTGAATCATTGTAGATGATCTTAGAAGCCTCACTCATCTCACCTGAGTTAAACCAGACACGAACTGACTTGCTTCTTCTTGCTAGTATCTTGGAAAAGAAAAGGGTAACGAAGTCAACATTCCTTTACGCACCCCCAGCCCACCCCAGAAACTTCCACGTCAGCCTGTCGGCGAAGATGTAGGAGCAAACAAAATCGATTTCCCGACTGATCTGGGTCACGCACCACCCGAAAAAACCGCGCGCCGTTAGCGATTTGTGTATTCAAATCACGAACCCACAGACAGGATGAATAATGTTCAATCGGGAGGAGTTTTTGTTCGCAACAACAAGACAAGCGGTAAAAGTTTGCTGCGTTTTTTTTTTTTTGCTCCCTTTTGCGAAACATTAGCTTTGGGTGTGGGGCGTTGAACTGTGTTCTGATGGGGTGGAAGGTGAACCGTCGATCATAAAAGTTACCATTTTCGGGGACGAAACAGACGAATGGGAGGCAGTTTTCTCACTGGAAATTTATATGTGCGAACGAAGAGGAAAAAAACAGGATCAACGAACACTGGTTAGCACCTTCGTCGGTTTGCGCTGACACGGAAGCAACGGGTAATAAAATTTGATGATGGATGGGACAAAATAACTCGGTTCCGGCTTACGAGTTAACGAGAACTTGAAAGTGAGATGACTTTGACACTCGGGAAAGTCGAAATCATGTGCGTTTTTTTCCACAGCTAAGTTCAGTTTTCATCGTCAGAATCAATGATCTGATATTCGACAATTGCGTAATCGAGCTTTTATTTTCGATTGAATTGTTTTCAATTCGATAGTGGATTTCATACCCATTCCAAACCGCAAATAAACGTCTTGTGCCCCGAAACGACGGTGATGTGATTTGAATTTTGTTGCGAATTTGCATGCTGTCACTATTGAGCCTCGTTCATCCCGATTTCTTTTTAATTTGAATAAAATTTTACTGATTCGCTGGGCACCACTCAAAGTTTTATTTTTCATCAAATATAATTTCTTCCATCAGAAATTATTTGAATTCTACTCATTCGATCAGAAAATGATTCTACAAAACTTGTAAAATCTTGATAAAAATCATAAAATTTGATTTTTTTTTTAACAATGTCAACTCTACGTATCGTCACACCGTATCAACGAACTGTTCTGGCTCTAAAAATATTGGTTTCAAAAATTAGTCGTTAGTCAAAAAACTACTTTTAGCAAAAAAGGCATTTTTAGCCAGTAGAAACTGTGCAAAGTATCAGCCAAATTAAAAATGACGATTAGAAAAATTATAAAAATTAGGACATTTTTAGAAAAAAGTGGCTCACATACTTCATACTGCACACTACATACAAATAATAATGACGGTATATAAAATGATTTAGGATTTACAAACTCTTCTTATTTTTTCCCATGGAGGGAAAAAAATAAATTTAAACGAGAATAAAAATGGACCTGACAGTAACAGAACTCGAGTGACAAGTTCCTACAAATTAATTTAAAAAGCTCTGTTCAACTTTCCGTAACTACTCTTCATTTAAAAAAAGTAAAAAAAATTATGATGAATGAATATAGTGAAATTCGACTTGCTGTAAATGAACAGTAAAAGAATCAAAACATCGAAAGGTTAGGTCTAAGGAATTGTAGTATTGAGAGTCCTTCGTCGTTACGTTGCGAACAGGAAAAGTGAATTTTTGACCTTTTATTTGAAAAATGGGGTTTTAATCCAATCGTTTCGCGCCTCTATCAAAAACGTTCAGTTGCTTGGGAACCAAAGTGTCGAAGCGTTTTTTTTTTTTTCAGATCGTGAAAATAAATATTGAATTAGAGGTAATTCTAATATTTAAAGCTCGATTGTGATACTAATCACCAAAAAATTATATAACTAACCATAAAAACACTCTCTCGGAATTACAATTTTCCTGAACAATCAATATACTATTTATAAATGGGTCATTCTCAAAGTTGGGAGGGATAATCATCTACTGTCACTTTGGAAAAATCCCAAATTTGGTGTCTATTGGAATTCCCCCTCGCTCTGTATGACCCCCTTGTTTATTGCAAAGTCACGCATTCTTTATTCAAAATCTCTTTTTTTCTTTTTCTTATAATTCATAGACGTAAGATGTCCGAAAAATACTGATATATGATTTTTGAAGAAAATGAACCAAGAAATCCAGTAAAAATATAAATTTTGACCGGAAGTGTTGCCAGATAAATTATTTTTGTATTTGAAAACTAAATTTACATTTTTCGACAAATGCAGCCATTTTTATTTAAAATTTGATAATTTCATCGTGTTCTTTGGAAAATTTCACATAAGAAACAACTATCATCCCGAGGTAATATGAGCCAATCTCGAGATATAACACACGAAAAAAGTTGTAAACTTCGTAAATAATTTTTTTACAATTTATAGACGTAAGACATCCGAAAAATAGTGATAAGTAAATTTTGAAGAAAATAAACCAAGAAATCCAGAAAAAATATGTTTTTTTGACCGGAAGTGTTGCCAGATAGATTATTTTTGTATTTTAAAATTAAATTAGTATTTTTCGGCATATGCAGCAAAATTCACCTATCACCATTTTACGGGCGTCTTACGTCTATAAATTATAAAATAAAATAATCACGAAATTTACAACTATTTTCGTAAAAATGTTATATCTCGAGATTGGCTCATAGTACCTCGGGATGATAGTTGTTTCTTATGTGAAATTTTTCAAGGAACCAATGAAATTATCAAATTTAAAATAAAAATGGCTGCATTTGCCGAAAAATGTAAATTTAGTTTTTAGATACAAAAATAATTTATCTGGCAACACTTCTGGTCAAAAGTTATATTTTTTCTGGATTCCTCGTTTTATTTTCTTCAAAAACCGTCTATCGGTATTTTTCCGACATCTCACGTCTATGAATTGTAAGAAAAAGAAAAAAGAGATTTTTGACAAAAAATGCGTGACTTTGCAATGAAGAGGGGGGTCATACAGAACGGGGGTATTCCAATCGACCCCAAAATTGGGATTTTTCCAAAGACACAGTAGATGAATGATTCCCCCAACTTTGAGCAAAATCTGTGATGGTCGTGTCCAAGTGGCATGTACATTTCATATGGAATGACCCATATATATATATATATATATATATATATATATATATATATATATATATATATATATATATATATATATATATATATATATATATATATATATATATATATATATATATATATATATATATATATATATATATAAGAGAACAGGTTGTAAGCTTCCAGCAACAATGATTTAAGAATACGACAAAAAACTACCATTTTTATTTTCTATGGCTTAACAAACTAAGTATTTTTCGCGGTTTGAAAGTTTTTCTTTCAAGAGTAGTTTCGTAAGAAGACGTTTACAAAAAACTTTTTATTGTTACTTCAAACGCTGCAACGAAAAATTCTCCTTTTTGTAACAAATTTGTTATGTAACAACATATACTGTCGAATATTTTGCGCATGATACTAGTTTGTTTTCCATCTCCAATGCATCCAGTGTTCGTATATTAATATGTTCGTCGTATGCATACATAACAGAGGAAAAATGTGACGAGAGCAGCCAAATTTATTATTTTTCTCCATAAGAGAGTATGCAAATGTTTAATATTTCTAAGCCTTGTAACGTAGATAGTGATACATAGGTTTTTGTGAAAAAAAATCAATATGTAGCACAGTTTAGATTTGGTGAAATTAACATAACAAGGTAAACTCATCCTATTTACTTGAAAAAAAGGACATGCGAATAAGAAATATTCTGTTCATACCGAAGACTGGCAAATGTCATCGCACTTTCCCGGGTTCAGCACCGCAGTGAAAAATCGCGCGTTACCGGTAAAGGACAGGGTCTTAAATCTCAAGTTTCACTCACAGTTGATTATTACAAGCCTAAAGCTTGCAGACGAAGAGATTTTCAACAGGTGGAACATTCGAAGGGGAGATATGTTACTACTAATTTTGGTTTCGTTTTGCTAAGTTTAGCGGTGAAAGCTATTGGTACTACAACCTTCATATGACTCTTGAAATCAGATCACTGACACGAACTGCATTAAGGAAAAACACCAACATTAGCTTTCTTGCAAGCGGATGCAAGCTATGTTGAAAACACAGACTCGTCGTTTAAAGTTCCGCATATATTAAATTTTTCTCTCCTCTAGTTTAGTTTTTCCCTCAACAACCTCGCAGTCACGAGACAGACACCTTTGGACCTGCTTGATAGCAAGAGTCTTTTACTAGAAAAGCCATATTCGCTTTTTTCAATAATTTTGCAATCATCTCTGGCAATTCTGGTCGCAATGTAATAGCTTTTTTTTTTTTTTTGAGGTAGTGAAGTTGCATGGATAACTGTCATAAAATGGCCATATTGGAATTTATTTTCCATCTTCAATGTACAACAATTTAGTATCTTCCGCTTTTTATAAGAACGATACAGCGCCGGCTGCGTTACTATAGTCGGTTAGGGAAGGAAGAATGGAAATTTTATAATCGTTGTTGCCAGAGACCGAGTTTACCTCTGCATCTCTAACGGCTGTTACGGAAAGGAAGGATATTTTTGCCACTGTGGTAAATGGTGGATGTATATGCTTTTACCCTTCTCTCTACGCTTAAACGTTTGGTACTCCTACCGTCAGCTTTTATAATTATAATGTCAACTTTGTATCGGGTCCGGATTTGTTTTTCGTGAGAGAAAGGTCAAAGTGGGATAGGAGAGAGTCTGAGAATCCCATCTGTAAAAGTCCCCTCTGACACCGGACGGTCTGATTCTATTAAGATTCGAACTCAAACCAAACGCTTGTTAAAAAGAAATCCATAACCTTGAGACTACGAGCTCCACTTATTTTTTTCTAGAGCGCAATCGTAAGACGTAAAAAGTAATAAAATGTTGCTCAAAAACAACAAAATCTTTTCCATTTGTTTTGAGTGTACTTCCCCACACAAGTGTAGGGTTATAAAGAAACACTATCTAGAGAACAAGTTCCAGGCAACTGTTGATGCTTTACAAAAAAGCAAACCCAAAAATAAGCAAAACGAATAAAATAATGATTAAATTTTAAATTAAAACTACAATAGCGGAGTTTTTCCGTGATATTTTTTGTTGAAACTTATACCATAAACAGTTAATTCAGCAATTCCATGCCGAAAAATCTTTTTTGTTTTACCTCTTTATCGAAGCATTTTAGACCCGCATCAGGAGATAGAATGTTTTTCTCTTTTTTCTTGAAAAGATAGATTTTTTTCATTTAAAATGTAAAATTTTTTTAATCCTTATTAGGCCAATACAAATTTTATTTTCATTCAATGTAACCCCCCCCCCCCTCCAAAAATGTTGAAAATTGGAAGGAGAAGAAAAAAAAGTTCAAGCCGTTTTGTTATTATTATTGGCTTTTCTACAGCGTATATGTTCAATTTAGCAACAATCGGATGCTACGTTTTTTTCAGAGGGTGGTTGAAGTTTTGTGACCAAATGCTACGAGGGGGGGGGTCTTGAAAATCATGAAAAAAAATGCTACGTCATTTAAATTTGTTTCCTAATGATAATAATGTGATATTTTTCAACACACTTTTGCGTGCAAGTTACAAACGTCGTAACTTGCACACATTTTTTGTGAAAGCTATTCCTTTTTTTTTCTAAGTGTTATTTATTATTTGCCCTCCCCTTAGCTAACTTTGATAACCGTGGACATAAAAACTATTTAAAATTTGTATCAGCCTTATTCACATAACATAACAGTAACCAAGCGCCTCCATCAAAGTGTTCCGGTAACATTTTTCAATGGAGACGGATAAGCTGAGGAATCGGAACCCTCCAAAACGGCAAAATATGGTTCGTATAATTCTTTTGGCATAGTTATTATTATTTAAGGTACAAATTTGTGTTTTTTCGTAAAAGGTGCACTAACTACCTTTAATTTTATGAAAATAAATAAGAAATAAGTCAAAGATTTGAAAGCAACAAAAAAAGAAAATAGAAGATTTTGGAAAAAAAAGTCGATGCTTTGGACTGTTAAAGAATTAAGCATGATCGAAATGAAAGTAAATTTGAATAGGACACTTTAGCAAGGAATTGCTGTATCACTAAAGTTTTGGTGAAAAATCAACCAAATTTTTTTTGCTACAAGCTAAGTTTTATAACATTATTTTATTTTAAACTTTTTCAAGATCAATCGAATTCCAATGCTGTAAAAATATTTCAGTTTTAGATTCAAATCAACTTCCCAAATGCTTTAATATCTCGTGATATTTCAGATCTAACTCAAGACAGTTGAAACTTTTATGAAAATGCGTCTTTTCATAAGTTATTTGATAACCAAATATGTGTACAAAGTTTCATTCAAGTCGTATACAGTCGGATTCGGATGATTTGGCATCAGTTGCTGGAGTGTTTCAAAATATGCAGTCTGCTTGTCCTATGTGTGAGTTTGAATTGCATAACAGCATTTTATAATCCTAACATTCTTTTGGATACTCACAGATGGAAAGATATATTGAAATCTTACGTACGTACGTCGTACTCATTTTTTCATTCTCCATCCTCTATTGCAGACGTTTGGGAATTACTGACGATATTAAGAGTATGAATTCCGAGATAAATTCAGAACAATAACAAAAATACGATGTAGAAATACAACAGCAGAAAATATAGAAAAATCAAAGAACAAAATATAGGTGTAAAATTCGAGCTAAAAATTCCGAAACACGATGGCTGTTACCCAACAGTGGCTACATATGCTTCCAATTCATGCTATCACAAAATCACTTTCGATTTCCTCTACAAAGAAAGCAATAGAACTAAAAGCAAATGTCTCACTTGGCAACAAAATGTATTCCTTCGAATTTAAAAATACAGTGCTTTTTCGATTTTATCACGGTCAAAAAAAAATTTACCGTGAATTTGGCACACCGTGAATTTAGCGAAATGATAAAAATTTAATTTTTTGTGTTGGATTCAATTGAAATTTATGATATTTTGAGTAAAATGATGCACTTTCATGGTTGAAGGGGATATAAGTTCAAGATACAAATGAATAAACAAGAAAAGGTTAGTTTATGATGTTTTTCTCCATTACATTTTCGCGAACTTTCTCCCGCCTATCATACATGCAATATCAATATGATTTGTACTGCCCATTCTTTGGCATAGCTAGTAGGATCTAATGCTTGTTTATGTAAAATTGTGGAACCGCTAGATTTTATAAATTTTAAATCCACGCTCTATGAGGACCAAACTGTAGGGTTATTTGAGTTGTTAACAGATTTTTTTCCTCAACTGCTCGAATAAAACGTAATTTTTGCTTCAAAGTCAATGAAATACCTATTTGACGGTTCATTTTTCTCAAAATTATGCCACAAGTTATTTGTAACAGATTTGACACTTGGTTGCCTCAGAAAATTGATCAAATAATTTGATTTCATGAAACTATACACATGCAAGGACACAAAGCACAAGTGAAAATGATGTTTCGAATGCATTTGCTACTACTGGAAGTGCATTATTCTTGATTTAACCTTTTTTTTTAAAGCGTGATATAAACGAAAAAAAAAAAACGTGAGAAAATCGAGCGTGAATTTGGCGAACAGTGATAAAAACGACTGTTGATAAAAGCGAAAAAGCACTGTATAAACAACAAACACCCTTGCAGGGATTTTCAAACTGATTAAAATAACATATCGCACACTCGCAGGAAAGCGGTAAGCTTATGAAAAGCAACACTGTACCCTACAACAAGCATTCCGGAACAATATTTCAATTAACCTAACAAGAGCGTACCGCGCGTAAACAAACGCCGAATCTATTAAGCGCACGTGTCGGTGGAAGCTTTCCGTAATATTTAAACTCCCCGTTCCTGGTAGAGCCACTAAATAAGCGTCGAAAAATCCATAACGCCCGTAGGGTGTAACATCATCCGTCAGCCGCGGCGTGCCGGGAATGTGTTGAATTTTATCTCTCCAGCCAACCGCGAAGCTTACAACAGACTCAAACCCGAGAGAGACCGACACAGGGTTTCGAGTTAGCATTCGCACGCGGAACGGAACACATTCTGCCAAATTTCCCACTTTTGTCAAAGGGCGACAGGAGGCGTGTGGGGTGGCTGCACTGAACGATGCTCCCCGTAGAAGCGTTTTCGCGACATTTCCATTCACACACACACACCTAAACACAAACATGTTGAAATGATGTTTTCGGATACGAAACGCATCAGTTCCGGTGGTGCTGATGATAATGACGGTAGTGCGGATGGAGGCCGTTTGTGGCCCTAAATGGAAACAACTCGTTGGCTATTTGGTGGTTGGCTTGTGTATCGTCAAGGACCTGCAGCTATACGGAAATAAAAGCACTCCCGCGTGAGGTTCGGCGAAAAGAAGCAAGAGAATGGATAGCAACACGCCTCGGGTGCGGCGGAAGCTAACAAACAGCTATTTGACTAATAAAAGACGTTAATGAGATGCTGAATAGCGGCAGTATGTTTGTGCTGCGGCGAGTCGTCGAGTTTGTAGGACTTCATCACGTCTCCCTCTCAGCTTCTCTGTATTGTGTAGGAACGTGTACTTCGGTGGCTACAGAACGCGGAGCGTCACGGTGGTGGTGGTGGTGGCAAACACGAAAAAGCGCGCGCCGGATGACAACACAGGAGACGACTAATGTTTGAATGTTTTTCACCACACCGACACAGCACAGTGCTTTCGCTTCGCAACCGCACCAAAGCAATTTACTTACGAGCCCGGTTTGTATGGATGTACATATTGGGTGTTGTCTGGATTTTGTGCTGTTTGCTCTTTGGAATGATCCTTTTCCTGGTGACAGGCTGCGAAGTGTGCTGCTGCCTTGTCGAAGGCAGCCAGCAAACGCTGAAAGAATGGTAAGTAATTGCAACAAGATTGTTGGACCTGGTGTGGTATGAGGACCGAACAGAAAAGCCGTGTGAGACGTGACGAGCTACGAGTTCAAGTAGAAGCACTCATGGTAGTTTTAAAGTTATACAAGTTTCGATTTTCACTACGGTGTTTATTATTTTCCGTCAAATAGATGGGAAAATTGTCTGAAGAGTTTTTTATAATCTGACAAAGTGTCTTCTAGCAGAAAATTTTATGCAAATAGACACCAAAACGAAAGAATCTGATACTGTAAACTGAAAAACCAAATGCATGTACACAATAAGTTTATGATATGCAAATGTAGTTCGCCTAAGATGCTAATTTGAGTACTCCGGTATATCTTTGAAAAGCCATGTTCTGTTGGCCCAAGAAAATGTTAGCAGCATAAAATTTTCGACCATGTTTCCAGGTCAAAAGTTATCTTTTTCAATAACCTTTCAAGACATATAATGCTCGAAGAAATCATCGAGTTTATCCTCGATAAAACCGATAGATGTTACTGACAAAAAAAACTTCGTACACAACCAAGTCGTTAGTATTTATGCAGTCAACAGGAAAGAGCACAGTTTCCGTCGTAAATTGCAGTTTGTAGTTCGCAAGGGACCTATTATCGTATCGAACATTTCCTTCGTCGAAGATTTTGAATCTCAGTTTACTGAATATTTCCGGCGATGAACCTTTTACCACTTTCTGTTCAATGATAATAAAATTCAAGATGATTGTCGCCAAAAGCATCGTGTCGCATTTTTTTAACACGGCTTCATCCCGCTTCAAAGCAGTTATGTGAACTTTTGTTTGTTGGAGTACTTCGATATGTTCGCTATTGTCCAGAAGAACATCTACTTCAATTAAAGAATCGCGCACAGATTTTTAATTTTTTTTTTTTTTTGTTTTCATTGAGCAACAGCAATGAAAAGAAGAAAGAAGCTATTCTTTTCCAGTCTTACCAATAATTCAAGCGTAAATATGCAAAGATTTTACCATAAACATTTTGATACGGTAAAGAGGGAAATTTTACATCACTAAAAACAAAAATGAAAATGTGTGTGTTGCGCCGTGTAACATCTATCCAACTAAAGAACCAAAAACGAGACAAAATCTCTTTATTTTAAGTATCGACATCTAGCGGCGGAGAGAACGCATTGTACACTCAAAATTTAATTGCACTTATACCATGCATACATGCTCGTGGTGAAAGATTACTTCGGTCTCTCCTGTCCTCATACCAAACCAAAAAGCAAAAAAAAAACTGTGAGACTTCTCGCCGCTCTTTCGTCGAGAGAATTCTTTGTTCTCTCCGGTACTGGTATAGCGAGAGTGCCTCTCATGATAATCGTACAGTACCACCCGCATACGTGCAAGGTTTTTTTTGTACTTTTTTTTTAATGAATTTCATTGTTGTCCGAGTTGAAAACCGAATATCCTGACTAACGACAATAGTTTTTTTGCATAGTACCTAATGTCGCAAGCAGTGCTGTGTATAGCGCATCTGACTTGCATTCCTCGCAATGTTAGGTCTGATGGCGGTACAAGAAAAAAAATATTGCCGTTAGTCGAGAAATTCGGCATCCAACCTCAATGAAAATATTTGAGTAATTCAACTAACTGGTTAAAATGGTTTCAACAGTCACGGTGTGTACGATCCACCATAATTTGTTAAGCAATGTTTGAATGGTTGAGAGATTTTTAGCTTAATTTTTTCTATTCATGTTGATTGTGAATGGTTACTGAATTTCCGCTTAAAAAATCTCTTGAATGCAGTCCTGTCTTAACTTGATTCTGTTAGATTCAAGACCATCTTTTTGTCCAGTCATTGAAGCAAATAACTGCTAGATGTTTGTTGCTTGTTCAAACTATTGGAGCGAACTGTTCCAACGATGCACTGTGAATAAAATGTAGGATAAACAAAGCAAACGCTTTTATAATTCAGAAGAAACCGAAAGAAATATATAAAAAATTATGGCCCCTATCACAGCAGACGAGGTGAGGGACGAGTTAACGTCTGACCAATTTTTGTATTTCAGATGGCAATTCGGCTGGATTTTGGACAAGTAGCTCGTCTGTCACTTAGCTGTCATCAGCCAAGTTTCGCTCGCGTTGCCTAATACAACACTTTGCTCGACTCGTTTTCTGTAATAGGGGCCTATGCTTGAATGATTGAAAACTCTTTTAAACGCTGGGAAACACAAAACAAAAGATTTAAAAATTAAATAATTTTTTGAACCTCTTCTTAAAAAAACAAATATCTAAATATGGTCCAATAAACGAAAATTACTTTCAAAACAGTTGAGACAAAAACGAAAAAATAATAATGAAGAATAAAATTTACATGTAATTAACAAATGGAAGTTGATTGTCATTTTTAAAATGTCCATGCATATTATCGCACGCATAGGAACCAACCAAAAACATGGCTCCAAAAGTGGCCTACAAAGCATGAAAATAAAATCATCTCGAACATATATTCCAACTTTTAGAAATCAGAACGGTCAGGAATTTACATGATCAAAAGTCAACCAAAATGCCTAAAACGTAAAACAGTGGAAAAGCCTCAACAGAAATGAAAGCCAAATTAAATAGAAAGCTGTTCAAATGAACAGAGACACTCCTCTAAAACAAGAAAAACAGCTGAGAAATTGATCTCAAATAAGTAACTGATAACTTAATAGAGCATCTGTTAGCCAGAAAAAATACCAAACGAAAGGAAAAACACATTGCTCAGCAACCTTCGCTTGGGAAGTGTCGCATTTATTTACAGCTGCTACCGTCATTAATTTTCTTTATAATTGCAGATCTGAAGTGTTGATTCAATATTGGAAATACCAGGATTTGCAACTCTACAGGATACCGCCATCAGTATTCAAGAGATTTGAAGATTCCAAGAGATCCAGAGCTATTCAAGATTTGCTGCTCTACAGGATACAGGAATCAGAGTTTTCAAGGGGTTCGAAGGTTTCGAAAGATCAACGACAATTCAAGTACACCAAGAAATTTAAAGATCAAGATTTCTTTTATTATAACAGCTAAGTATAGAACTTAATTTATTATATTTGTATCCATTTGCATTTTTTGTTGCCCTACCATAGTGTGCTCTTTTACACACAATGGAAGTGGATGAAAAAAATTTGGCCGATCCTGTTTCTATTACACCTGAACCTCCTGACCCTTTTCCCACTGTTTCCTCAATTTCCTCACGCGTCAAACTGTATCCAGACGGATCGACTGGTTCATTTGTTGTTTATTTCCGACCAAAAATAGGTCCCAAATCAAAGCCCTTAAACATCATTCAGATATCTAAAGATTTAGAGTCTCATTTCAAGTCTATCATTGAAATTTCTAAGGTCAGACCTAACAAATTGAGAGTTGTGGTTAAAGACCTTACTCAAGCTAATAAAATTGCTACTTCGGAGTTTTTCACCCGGGAATATTATGTTTATGTTCCCGCTCGAGATGTAGAAATTGACGGTGTTGTTACCGATTCCAGCTTATCCAGTGAATTTCTTTTAAAAGACGGTGTTGAATATTTCAAGAACACTTCCATTCCAACGGTTAAAATTCTCGATTTTCAACAATAGAGATCCGTGTCCTTTGTAGAAGGGAAGAAAATATATTCCCCCTCAGATTCATTTCGTGTCACATTCGCTGGATCTGCTTTACCATCTCACATCTCGATTCACAATGTCCTTGTACCCGTTCGCCTGTATATTCCACGAGTCATGAACTGCACCAATTGCAAACAGTTAGGCCATACTTCTGCCTACTGTTGCAATAAAAGTCGATGCGGTAAATGTGGGGGTAGCCATCTTGATGACTCTTGCAATCAAGAAAATAATAATTGTTATTACTGTGGTGAAACTAAACATGAACTCTCGAATTGTTCCTTATTCATTCAACATAAAATTAAAATGAAACGATCTCTTAAAGACCGCGCTAAACGCAGTTTTTCTGATCTCCTTAAGCAATCGGAAACAAATTCTCTTATTTCTTCTAATATTTATGATTTATTGTCCTCTGATGAGACGGACTGCGATGTTCCTCTTGCTGGTCCTTCTTTTTCAAACCCTGGTTAGTCTAGAAAAAGGAAAAATCTTTCTTCCCCAAAACTTCCCAACAAGGGCCCTAAAATATCACTTAATAGAAATGGTAATGTTCCCAAATCTAATCACGATACTGAAAAATCAAATCAAACTTCCTCTAGAATTTTAAATTTAAAGTCAACACAAGAGTTTCCAACACTATCAGCCAAAAACTGTGATAGCTCATTCACACCTTCAAATAAACAAACAAAATCAGGAATTCTGAAATTTTCTCATGTAATAAACTGGATTCTTGAATCATTAAATATACCGGACCCTTTCAGCAAATTTATTCATTCATTACTCCCTGTTTTCAAAACATTTTTAAAGCAGCTTACCTCTCAATGGCCCCTCATTTCTACTTTAATATCCTTCGATGACTAACTTATCGTCTGAGACTAATGATTTTATACATATTTTACAATGGAATTGCAGAAGTATCATACCTAAACTTGATTCATTCAAAGCTATGATTAATAACTTGAAATGTGATGTGTTTTCTATTTGTGAAACATGGCTCACTTCAGATATCAATCAAAATTTCAATAATTACAATATCGTACGATTAGATCGAGATATTCCCTATGGAGGTGTACTTTTAGGGATTAAAAAGTGTTATTCTTTTTATAAAATTAATTTACCTTCAATTCAAGGCATTGAATGTGTAGCTTGTCAAATTAACATACAAGACAAAGATCTCTGCATTGCTTCTGTATATATCCCTCCTAAAGCACTAATTAGACAACAAATGCTTTCTGATATTGTCGAACTTCTACCCTCACCCCGTTTAATATTGGGAGATTTTAACTCTCATGGTGTAGCTTGGGGTTCATCTTACAACGATAACCGCTCCACTTTGATTTATAATCTTTGTGACAATTTTAATATGACTGTTTTGAACAATGGAGATATGACACGTGTTCCGAAACCACCGGCTCGTCCAAGCGCATTGGATTTATCATTATGTTCAACGTCATTACGGTTAGATTGTAGCTGGAAGGTTGTCTATGATCCCCATGGTAGTGATCATTTACCAATTTCAATTTCAATTAATAATGGGTCAAATAGTACTCGACCAATTGACATTCCGTATGACCTTACATTAAATATTGATTGGGAAATTTATAAATTAAAAATTACAGAAGCTTTAGAGGCATTGCAACACCTTCCACTTCTTGAAAAATATGATTCATTTGCGGGTTTAATTTTAAATTCTGCAATACTAGCCCAAAGGAAAAAATATCTTGGCGTTTCAACTAAAAGACGACCTCCTACTCCTTGGTGGGACAAAGAGTGCTCAAAAATTTATGTTAAAAAATCAAACGCGTATAAGATTTTCCGGAAAAAAGGAAAAATCGAAGACTTTGTACAATACATGAAGTTAGAATCCTTGTTTCAAAACTTGATCAAAGCTAAAAAACGTGGTTATTGGCGACGATTCGTTAATGAGCTTTCCAGAGAAACATCTATGAATACTCTTTGGAACACTGCTAGAAGAATGAGAAATCGAGTAGTGGCTAATGAAAATGAAGAATATTCAAATCAATGGATATTAAATTTTGCAAAAAAAGTATGTCCAGACACTGTTCCTGCTCAAAAAATTAATCGTGACAATTTTTCTGAACAATCGGTGATGGAACTACCATTTTCTATTACTGAACTGTCTATCGCTCTTCTCTCTTCCAATAATAAAGCCCCTGGTCTGGATAAAATAAAATTTTATTTACTGAAAAATTTACCTGACATTGCTAAAAAAATGTTGTTAGATTAATACAATAATTTTTTTAAACTAAACATCATTCCACATGATTGGAGACAAGTAAAGGTGATTGCTATCCAAAAACCTGGAAAACCTGCTTCTAATCATAACTCATATCGTCCAATTGCGATGCTTTCTTGTATTCGTAAATTGTTTGAAAAAATGATTTTATATCGTTTAGACCATTGGGTTGAAAGTAATAATTTATTATCACATACCCAGTTTGGCTTCCGTAGAACTAAAGGAACAAATGATTGTCTCGCATTACTTTCAACAGAAATCCAGATTGCATTTGCTCAAAAAGAACAAATGGCTTCTGTATTCTTAGACATTAAGGGAGCCTTTGATTCTGTTTCTATAGATGTTCTTTCTGATAAACTTCATCAAAAAGGTCTTCCTCCTAAATTTAATAATTTTTTATACAATCTACTATCAGAAAAACATATGCATTTCTCTCATGGTAGTTTGTCAGCGTTTAGACTTAGCTACATGAGTCTTCCACAAGGCTCATGTTTAAGTCCACTGCTCTACAATTTTTATGTGAGTGATATTGATGACTGTTTGGTAAATTGCACTATCAGACAATTTGCAGATGATAGTGTGATTCCTGCTACAGGTCCCAGGGCATCCGATTTACAAAGATCTTTACAAGATACCTTGAACAACTTATCCAATTGGGCAATACAACTAGGTATAGACTTTTCAGTTGAAAAAACTGAATATGTAGTTTTTTCTAGAAAACATGAGCCAGCTCAGCTCCAACTTATGTTAGTGGGTGAACCCATTACTCAAGTTTTAGTTCATAAATATCTTGGCGTATGGTTCGACTCAAAATGCACTTGGAAAAGTCATATTCGATATTTAATACAGAAATGTCAACAAAGAGTTAATTTTTTGCGCACAGTAACTGGATCATGGTGGGGAGCACATCCTTGGGACCTTATTAAACTTTATCTAACTACAATTCTATCAGTGCTCGAATACGGATGTTTTTGTTTCCGTTCTGCCGCAAAAACTCATATCATAAAACTTGAACGAATACAGTATCGCTGTTTACGCATTGCTTTAGGTTGTATGCATTCAACTCATACGATGAGTTTAGAAGTGTTAGCGGGCGTTCTCCCCTTAAAAGATCGTTTTTGGATTATCACTTCTCGCATTCTTGTGAAAAGTGAAATTTTGAATCCTATGATAATAAATAACTTTGAAAGACTTGTTGAACTTCAATCTCAAACTCGTTTTATGACTGTTTATTTCAATTACATGTCTCAAAATATCAACCCTTCTTCATTTCCTTCAAATAATATTTACTCATTAGATACCTTTGATTCTACCCTATTTTTTGATACATCAATGTTAAATGAAATTCGTAGTATGCCTGATCAACTACGTATACAACAGATTCCAATTCTATTTCGTGAAAAATATCAAAATATAAACTGTAATAATTCATTTTATACCGATGGTTCTTTTCTCAACGGATCTACTGGTTTCGGTGTTTATAACAATATGATCCGTCGCTTACAAACTCGAAAGCCCTGCTTCTGTTTATGTCGCAGAGCTGGCTGCTATTCAGTACACATTAAGTTTTGTTGAAAATTTGCCTAAAGACAATTACTTCATCTTTACGGACAGCCTCAGTGCTATTGAAGCTCTCCGATCGATAAAAAGTATAAAGAGTTCTTCGTATTTTTTGAATAAAATACGCGACCATTTGAGTACTTTATCCGAAATCGCATCACAGGTTACATTAGTATGGATCCCTTCTCATTCTTTAATTGAGGGCAATGAGACGGCAGATTCATTAGCTAAGATCGGTACGGTACATGGTGACATTTATGAAAGACCTATTGAATTCAATGAATTTTTTAGTTCTATACGTCGAGAGTCGCTCATGAACTGGCAAAACTCTTGGGACAATGGAGATCTAGGAAGATGGTGTCATTCAATTATTCCTAAAGTTTCTTTAAAACCTTGGTTCCACAAATTGGACGTAAGTCGTGATTTCATTTGTATGATGTCTCAGCTTATGTCCAATCATTACTGGTTTAATGCTCACCTTCGTCGTATAGGACTCACAGAGGATCACCTTTGCACCTGTGGCGAGGGTTACCACGATATTGAACATGTTGTTTGGTCATGTCCGTTATATCGTGAAGCTAGATCCAATTTAGAAAATTCTCTTAAAGCTCGGAATAAACAACCAAATGTCCCTGTTCGTGATGTCTTAGCAATTTTAGATTTCCCATATATGCGTCTTCTATATTCCTTCCTTAAATCAATTGATGTTCCTATTTAGTACACTTTTGTTTTCATTTCAGATTCTATTTACGCGCTTAACCAGGAATAAGACGTTCCCGAAAATATATTTGGCTCTTGAAGCTGCAGGAACCATACTTATCAAGATTGTGTTTTATGATTTGTAACTTATTTATAATTGTATTATTGTATATGAAAAGATGAGAAGATTTTGTGCCTGTTTGAGGAGAAATATTTATTAATTTTACTCAAGCAGGCTTGTCCCTACTCCAATAATTATTTCGGCCCTGTTATGCTCTCTGCGATTGGGCCTTTATCTTATTACATTTAATTAGAATATAAAAAAAAAAAGAAAGGAAAAACTATATCAAGTTTAATTTTAAATGCATAAACACTATGGTAAATGTAGCTTGAAACATCAGAAAACACTTCTTTTAAACAGAAAAGATGATTTCTGAATTTAGTTCAAAATGAATAAATAACAGCAATGGAAATACTGGTTATGACGCTTTATTCAGACAGTAAAATAAAAATAAAATATGATCATAAATTAATCAAAAAGGGCTGTGAAACGTTTCGCAGGTAAAAATGAAACAGAAAAAAGCATATAAAATTATGTTAAAAAGCCTCCAGAAAACGAAGGCAAGCTAGGTATTCCGAACTAACTTAACATGCTTAGGAACGCTCCTGAAATACAAAAAAAAAAACAAAAACGAAGAAAATGATCTTAAATTCGGTTCAAATTAATAAACTAATTCTATGGAGAGGAAAAAGTCAAAAAGAAAATGATTCAGCCAAATTGTTGAAGAATAGAAGCGATCTGAAAGAAAAGGACAAAGGAGAAATGATTCCAAATTTAGCGAAAAGTGAATCGATAGATGGATGAGACTGAAGACAAAACTTATTCCAAATTGAATTTATTTGAAAGTGCGCCAAAGGCCTCTGCTAACGACAGAAAAAGATTGAAAAAGACATATATCTTGCCAAATTTATCCCGACGACTCTACAATTAGAACAGCTGTAGATTTTTTATTGCTGGATAAATTTTTTTTTCGCAGATTTCCATTTTTTTTTTTGAAAAAATATCGTGTCCACGTGGACATTATCATTACCTCATTCCCCCAACCGTGGACAAGCGTGGACATTTGCGTACCCCATACCTCCCTCAAGTCGTCCACGTGGAATGTGGATAGCCCCTAACTATATAAACAATGCGTGTGTGCGAGAGATAAAGAGTGTAGGGAGTATAGTGTATTGTTTTTAAAAAGAGATAATGAAACGATCATATAGGGTAAATTAACCTTTAATGGACCCCTCTCCTATGGTGGACCACCCACCAGAATAACTCAATTTATGTGAAAACTAGAGGGATTTTTAGAAAACTTTCATCGGGAAACATGTTATCCAGCCAATATGCATCATAATCACGAGAAATTCCGATTTAATGTTAAAAGAAATTGAGTTAATCTGACGAGTGGTCCACTATAGGTTATTAAAATAAAGGACTCCACTATAGGTTAATTTACCCTAATATTATTTTTACCGACAGAAAAAAAAACTATTGTTTACCTATAGTGGACCACTTTGCTAACATTTTATAGGGTAAATTTAGGTATAGTGGATCTTTTTCGCATAGTGGACCACTCTTCAAAATAACTCAAATTTTGCGAAAACTCGAAAAAAAATCCATCTGGAAACATCGTATCTAACCAATTTGCATCAAAATCATGAGAAACATTTATAAATTCCGGTTTAATGCCAGGAGCAATTAAGCTAATCTGACGAGTAGTCCACTATACGAAAGTGATCCACTATAGTTGAATTTACCCTGCAAAACGTTTACGATGATGGATTTTTTTAATTGTGGATTTAAAAGATAGATTAACCTATAGTGGTTCCCTTTCCTGTAGTGGACCACGCACCAGATTAACTCAATTTATGCGAAAATTCGAGGGATTTCAGAAAACTTCCATCGGGAAACATCTTATCCAGCCAATCTGCATCACAAACATTTATATACTCCGATTTATTTTATGAGAAATTGAGTTAATCTGCCGGGTGGTCCACTATAGGTTGATTTCGGAAAGGGGTCCAATATAGGTTATTTAACCCTAGTGTCTAAATTTCGCGATTTTGAATGCGTGCTGGTGCGAGATTAGGATAAATTTCTGACTTGCCAATTTTGTTTTAATTTGTTTTAACGATTCAAGAAACCTTTACTTAAATGAAATTATATAAGTTTCACGTGTACTGATAACTACAAGGACTACTCTCATCAAGTAGAATCAAATCATTTGAGGTGAAGTAACACATTCAAATCCATTTGCCGCAGTTTGCTTTGCTCATACCAAATTTTAGTATAAACAAAGAAAAAATACAAGCGCTCAGTTGTGACCTCACTAGCAAAGAACGACATTAGACGAATCAACTATAACTATTTGTAAACGCAAGGTTACAGAGTCCGCTTTGATAAGAGGGTGGTCGTGGATTCGAATCTCAGTAGAATCAGTTTGTTTGCGGTAAAAAAAATGGACAAAAATTGTCGATTTTTCATGGGTTTACCTTTAATCGCACTGACAAAACTACTCATGCATCATCAATCATAGTAACCCATGAGTTAGAAAAAACTGAAAAAAGCTTCAAAGGATGCTGAAGAGGAAGACCGAGGAAAAAGTGGCTAAATCGCTGCGTGTACTTAGCCGGGAGGTTGGTGCATGCGGTAAAACAGTGAAAAAGTATCTGGAGAACATGGACATACATGTCAGGAAGCGACAGTCCCGTCCACTGGTCTCGGAGCTGCAGGCTATGACGCAACGTCCCCAGCCTCGTTCTATCGGGAATTTCTGGGCAAACTTGAAGCGCAATATCTATTCCAACAATTTTGTCGCGAAAACGGAGGATGAATTAATGAAAAAAACGAAGAAAGAGCTTAAAAACATGCCTACACGCATGTTTTCGTCCGCCATGTAGAATGTTCCGGTTAACTGCCGGAAGGCCGCTCGCAAGGGCGTAGATTTTTTTGCAAATAAGATAATATAATTACCATTAATAGGAAATTTATTATCTTTCTTAGTTTTTTTTTTTCATCATCATCTGAAAAAGCCCATTTTTTTACCGCAAACGTTGGGTAGCCTTAAAATCCAAAAGCAAGCAAAAACACGGCTGTGGAACAACTCAAGTCGCACTGGTTACAATAAAAAATATTTTTCAAAAATAAATCTATGAAAAAATAAAATAAATATATTAGCAAATCAGTCAGAAAATTGTTAGCATTTTGAAATATATCAATTTACAACTGCAAAGCTTTTTGATGGTTGTTCAATGAAAGGCCTATAGTTTGAATTCGACCATTCTTTATTTGAATGAAACTTTGCATACGTAATTTGCTCTGCAAACTGAGTTTTTTCACTGATAGAAAAATCAGTTAAAATCAAGAGTAAAAATCCTGAACGGGCGTAAGTATTTGAGCGTACACTTTATTTAAAACATTGTAGTTTAGGAACCTTAAGTCATGGAACGAGTTGTAGGAAATTGATAATGCTTTGCAAAAATATACACTCTAAGAAAAATGAAGTTTTAAAGCCAAAAGCAAAATTTTACTCTTTTTTATTAAAAATTTAGTGTTTAAACTTGAAGTTAGGTTTTGAATGATCCACCAAGCACTAACACGTAGTTGGTTACTTCTCTAAGAAGTTACACTGCTAACAATAATTAGAGTACGAAGTAAAGCAAAACATTCGGATAATGTCACAAAAGTTCGAAGTTTTAATAGTACAGGAGTCCATACAACAATAAAACATCCTTCATGGTATCAAATTAACCCACATATTCATCGTTAAATCTTAGACTATTCTGTTTTTATTTCAAATTAAAATTATCTTTATCACAAAGCATACCAGGTGGTGAAACAACAATAATAGACGAAATAATAATATTGGATCCTTTTTTTTAACAAAACGAAACTTGCTGAAAAAAATAGTTGCGTTTTCCTTCTTGAACAAAGTGAGCCATTTCTGAAACACTGCGCAATTTCCAATTTCCTTCTTTTCTGAACACGAAGCAATGAATCAAAAACATGTCCGGTGTGCAAAGATAACAATCGCAATCCATTCGCAAACGAGCCACAGAGGATTTCAATCTGTGCTTTTTCAATCTTTATCGAGGGGCTAACAAAAAACGTTAGCATTTAAAAAAAAAACAACACTTTTCAGAGCTTTGCAATTACCACTGGCTGAGTCAAATGTTCTTCACCGAAATGGACAGCGAAGTCTAATACTATATTCACATAGTACAGTGGACTTAAGTGCTCGGTAGAAGGAGGTGGTTGTTAAAAAAGCCATCGTAATCAAGTCAGACACAATTTAGCGTGCAACAACAAAAAACGAAGTTGAAGAATTAAACCCACCTGCTATCGTTTCTTGATTTCCGGGAAACACTCAACTACAGCAGCATCGCCACTTTTTTGAGCATTCTAGCACACGAATCCAATTCGACACTTCACCATACCTCACTGTTCTGCGCAATTCCCTCACTAACAATGCAGCACCTCTCGAAGAACAGGTCAGCCAGCCTTTTTATAATCTATAGAAGCGAAGCTTTTTCCCGAAAACCTCCCGCACTCTGTTGTTATCTTGATCTTCGCCTGTTTCTGTCGGATTTTCCGCTGTTTCTCCAGGGTGACGCAAGGGCACCGGTGGTGACCTTCTCTGTTCACTCACTCGGCGCTACAAACTAGAGCCAATGTTTCACCACCACTATTAGCACTGCACACTATCTAGGGCCCGCGCGCGCGACGAATCCGGAACCGCTCGGAAGAATCTCAATAAAGATAAAATATTTAATAATATCCAGCCCAACTCGTTTCAGTGCCGCATCCCGGTGCGACAAGCGTTTTCATTTAAAACTTTATCTTTCTTCTTTTTTTTTTTTTTGTTCCGTTAGAGCACTACATTTTTCCCCCGTTATTTGATCCCGTGGTCATAATTCGCCCCGACTTCCGGTGGTGCGCGCCCTATGCACAAACAAACGCCGTTACAACGCGAACAATGGAATCCAGCTCGCCGAAAGCACACCACAGGGAAAACTTCACCTGGTTAGTGTGACAGTCAATGGCCGCCGGATCCTTCGGCACAGCAGCAAAAATAACTGTTAGAACATCCACCACGCGTTCGGCACGATTTTTTATTTTAGCACAGTTTGGGTTGTTTGTCCAGTATGAATTAATAACGCGCGGACTCGGTCCACTCCTGTTCGACCGGGTAAATATCCTGGAAAATAGAGCAAGAAAATACAGAACGGAAAAGATTAGAAGTAATTCCCAGTGTTGGGTTGGGTTTTGTGAATTAGTTTATCTATTATGAAATTTTCAGCGATATTTTATATGTATAACAAAATTATAAAATGCACTAGAATGAGGGATTATGTCAGCACATTGCATTTGCGTAGTAGAACAGTCGACACTATTTTTGGAGAAATTCGAGACCGTGCGCAAAAACCAATCTCAAGTTTTGACCCACCATAAGTCCTTGAAGGAGGACAGTTGAAATGTTGTAGAAGCGTCAAGCATCGAACTGCCAAAGCCTGTCAATGTGGATGCCCAATATTAATGACGGGAAGAATACCAATCTGTCATCTGCGCTGCACTATTACAAAGAGGGAAATCGGTGGTTCCATTATAGGCGCAATTTGCGCTCGACTTTGGCAGAATTTCAATTTTCAGGTGGTGAAAAGCGTTTACCGTCCAAAAGTAACGCTCTTGTGATTTACTTTGTGTGACGCCCTTGAACGCATACTATGTATTACGTTCAACTTTTTTAGGAGACAGAATGGAAGAGAGGCACAACTTAGCCTCGTTTTTTTTTTTCATTTATTAGTCTGTACATATGAAACACCTTTACAAACGTGACTTTGAATTCGGTCTATGTTCAAAAAGTTATCCTAACAAAAATAACCTCTGCAATGAAACCTTTTTAAATGAAACTATAAGCAGACGAAAATGTTAAGCCGTTGCCAAGAAATGTAATGAATTTAGTAGTTCCCACTTTTATGTAAGATATTTTCATACATGACTTATAAAATAAGTCACTTTTCATGAAAGAATTGTCCATGAAAAAATTTTCATTGATTTTCTTTTGTGCAACACATTTTACCACATAGTTTTTGAATACTGACAAAAGCGAAATAGCCAGGGAGTTCAAACTGTACAAACATAAAAAATTATAGCTTTTCAAACATTTTTCAGAAGGCCGCAGAGTGATTGCTTGCCAAGTACATCGCTTCTAAGTTTGCCGGCGGGAAAAGCTCAAAAGAGTTGCCCTAAAAAGATTGTAGCTTTTTAACTAATTCTGTAAATGTCGGTTCCTCTAGTATAGGCAGAGGTCGTTCAAAAAACCGTAGATTAATTACTCGCCGGATTCATCACTTCTACGTTGACTTATGGGAAGACTCATTTAAGTCTCTTATAAAAAGCAAAGCCTTGGTGCTACAACCCGATTCGGAACTTGACCTTCTGTTTATTATACACAGACTTCGCAGCCAACTGTTTGATGTACAGGACAATTGCGGGGCTAGCGCTACGATCCTACTGACACTAACAGTCTCTCCCGAGCCGAGACTCGAACCTACGACGACTGGCTTGTTAGGCCAGTATCGTACCTCAAGACCAACTGGAAGGTAAAAAAAAAGTCTCTTATTTTGGTGCCCATATTCACAGGAATGGTTGAAAGGCTATAAACTTTCATTTTTTTCTAGTTTGCTCTAAGACTGAACCAGTGTAATCTTCAATTTTCTTTCAGTTTGAACTCACGGGAAAATTTTGACTCAAGTGAAGTATTCTCATAATCACGCGTAGGAGCGACGAACCCGAGGTGCAATTACTCTGCGGTTTTTTGATGCACTCCCGGGCTCGCTAGGAGCCCAAAACATCACAAAAATGGGTAGAAAGCTATAATCTTACATATTGCTGAGCGAAAACCGTTTGTTTGATTGATGTGATGGCAAAGTGGTAAACAAAAACTTCATCTTTCCGAAAAAATATACACCACGTATCAAAAAAATTGTTTTTCAAGAAATATGAATTTGGAAACTGTCTATCTCATAAAGCTCTCTTTTTTCTTTTTTTCCCCGAAAACTACAAAAGGTCAGCAAATCATTGATGGATAAAAAATTCTTAAAAAAGAAAAAAAAATCAACTAAAGCGGTTTATTTGATAAACACGCCCATCGGTTCTTTTTTAGCACGTTACGATTCAGAATAGGTTTCGTTCGTTCGATAAATATTGTAATTATTCACGACAAAGACAAACCCTGCATGGATGCCAAATCTATTCCTGTTTTGCCGGTTCCCTTATTTTCCTTTTTTTTTAATAAAGCGGGTGTTTTGGCTTTTTCGTCATACAAGTGGTCGGCACGCTCTTATTTGTTTTCGGAGAAGGCAGTTCAGTTTCGTGTGCGGTATTTTGACTGCGCTCAGTGTGACTATCTCAATACAGCGCTCTAACGGTTATTTGAGCTGGGACCAGTAGTTTGCGTAGTTTGCGTTCAGCGTGCGGTTGTTGCGTTTTACGAAATCCATTCGTTTCTAGGTAAATTTGAATTAAGTTCACGGCATTAAACGCAAAGTTTAGATACGCAAGAAGATTACTAGATCGTGGCGCGGTTCTATTTATATCGTCTCCTGGTGGCCGGCTGCCCAGAGACCGAGAAGTAACCATATCGTGCGCGAATTTGTGTAGAGAAGATCGCACCATCAACCTCGATGGATCCAGATCAATTCCTTTCCACTAACACTAATTCCTTCCTTTGATACTTGTGGATGATGCAGAGGATTCCTCGGTCTCTAGTAGCAACAAGTATTAAACTAACACTCCCGATATCCCTTCCTCTATTGATCTGCATTGGGCGTGGCCAGCTACGTTATTGACCAGTGATAAGAAAGATCGCCAAAAATTGTACACTGAAAATGGCTTGCTACTCCTAGGCACCATTTTGACGGTTCTTTGTACAATTTCAGCTGATTCTGGTCAATCGCGGGCAACACACGGGCGATCAAATATGCTATGCTATGCTATGCTAAAGCGGTTTATTTGATAAACATGAAATTCTCAGCAAAGTTGTAGACAGCAGCTTTGTCCTTCCAGATACAATGAAGAGCAAAACAAGAAAACTGGGAATAGAAACAGAACAGAAACAGAAACAATATTTTAAGTTATCCTACCCAGTTTTAAAGAGCCTGATTTTTTTAAAACGAAAACTACACATTGTTACCTGAACAGAAAAATTGTTTGATGTCAAAGAATGAGTTATTTTATATAAATCGTATATTTCAATGAATCTATGTTTGTTGCTGTGATTCTCCACAAGAACTCACACAAAAGCGTACTTTCATGAAAAACTGAAATTTTGCAAATTTAATATTGAAATATCTCAAAAACGAATGTATTAAGAAAGTGAGTCGCCAAGAGCCTTATAATTCAAAATGACTATTCAAATCATTATGCATCGTTGGAATTTCATTTTTCTCTCCTGAATTCTGTATCAGAAGTTCGGGTTTATGTCAAATTTCAAATAAAAAACATAATGAGGATAAATTCACTCCTTTTTCGATTAAATGTATGACTTACAGGGTGCGCCATAATTATTGCAATAAACATGCAAAGTCGGTTTGAGAGCCAATATTTGTTGGACCCAGAAAATGAATAACAATCAAAACTGGACCTCCATGCAAGACGGAGCCCCGGCTCACACAAATAAAACCGTTTAAGACTGGTGCAAGCCCAACTTTTTTACGCATGAATTATTTTTTTATAGGTCGATCAGGGGTGAACGGTCCTTTGTTTCTTGTTGCAATAATTATGGCTCACCCTGTTGTGTTTGTTTTCTAATTTTCTCAATTTGAAAAATGTTGGATTTTTTTCAACATTTTTTTTAATATCTTTTAGATTATAACCAAGAATGGAGATTATCATTCGCGTTCTTTTTTCGCAAGCCGATAGCTCATTTAATAACCACAATTCTGAACAACTATGTATAACCATTATAACCAAGTACCGGAGCTGTGAGAGGACATTCTGGCAAATTATCGCGATAATTATCGCAATAATTTACTTAAATCTGCTCTCATTGCTCCGGTGTTCGAGTACGAGCAATACTCTCTTCGACAAAGTTGTAGTACTACTTGAGGACTTCAAGTTCGTCATACAAAGTTGTTAAAAAGTGTGCATATCTAATGAGCTATCAGCTTGCGAAAAAACTGAGCGTGAGTGATAATTTTCAGCCTTGATTATAACTTTAAGTTTCTTTTGAAAAAAATAAATAAATTCAACTCTTTTCTTTGTAAATAGAAATTTAGTGTTTAAGGGGGACCATCCTACTCTGGAAAGTTGAATAGCCTAATACTCACTATATTTGCATCTACGACATGCAAAATACATCTTCAAATGCACCTTAATGACTAGCCAAACAACCCGAACACTTCACTTTACTCTAAACATCTGAAAACAAAATCACGAAAGTTAATTGTTTTTCGACATTCCAGAGTCCCCCGTTAATAGGAGTTATCTTTTGGTCGAACAAATATTTTTTCATTGTATATGTTTTTTGTAAAGCACTATTAGTTTCCTGAAATTCTTTTAACACAGTTTTCATGTACAACCAATGCTTTTCGAGCTGAAATGCTTGAAACAAAACCTATGCCAAAATGCATACGCCCGTTTAGGACATTAGTCTTGAGCAGGCCTCCCAAGAGGACAGCCATTTTTTATTGTCTTCTCAGAATACTTTTTCTGTTGCTGTTTGTTCGTGATACCTATCCGTGCTAGCAGTCAGGTAATTGAGAATGTATTGGTAACAAAGCATCACAAAAGGAAACGAGAAATGTACTTTGTGTGTCGATTCGGCATTAATCCCTCCACCCTATGTAACGATAGGTAACGTTCGACACGAATCTACCCCCCACCTAAAATTTCGTAATGCTGATCAGCCTTACCCCCCTCCGATGTTTTCAATTTCACAGTTACATAACTGTCTCTCCAACACCCCTCCCCCCCCCCCCCCCCCTACGTTACAATAAGTGGAATCTTTATTTTGCCTATATCACTACTGTCATAGACGAACGCTCTTGAATGTCATTTAAAAGTTGTCATTGCTTGGTACATTTTTTCCTCTGGTCTAGAATATGAAAAATTTCTCCACCTGAGGAAAATACTCAATTTGCTTAGCCAAATAGGTGTGCAGGCAGATCATTTGACATAGAAACGTTCAGTAGCTATTTTCAATGGGGACGAATTGTGTTTATGGTAAGCATTTGAGAAAAAAATTCTTCCTTCGAAATATAAAAGTATACCTCCATGAAAACTTTATATCTTATGTAGAATTGTCTGAGAAACCCAGCAAATTTTTCAAACGAGAGGATTTTCTAGATTTCAAACCCTCCGAAACAGTAAAAACGATTTTTATTACAATTTTCGCATAGTTATTGTTATTTAAAGTACAATTTTATATATGTATTTTTTTAATGGCCCATTAATTCAATTTTAGTTTGACACTAAAAGATTCAAAATCGATTAAAAGGTTCAAAAGTTACAAATTTTAGAAAATTTGATATTTTGAAATTTAAAAAAAAAAAGTCGATTTTTTGAGTAATTGGAATGTCGGAAAGTGTTACCTTAAAAGCCAAACGAAATAATACGTGTATCTCTTCTATTTAACAACCTATAACGAAAACTTTAAGCACTGATGCAAAAGTTAAAAAAAGTTAAAGGTTGTATCTGATACACGTCCGTATCATTGTAGTGGAGCTTATTAAAAACCGATACAGGTCGGACTCGATCGTAGTCATATGATATATGGGGAAGGGAGAGGTTTGGCAAAGATATATAAAATAGTGTGACTTGAAGAGAAGGGGTCGAAAGTAAGTTATTTTTATGCTACGTAATTATTGGACGTTCGTCAATAGATTCATGAAGGTCCGTTCAGATATTACGTAACGCAAGCGGGGATGGTAGTGAGAAAATGTGACCTTGTATTGAGTAAAGGAAACATGCAAGACGGCGGTTATTCAGAAATTTAATTTTTATTTTACCTAATATTTGAATGAACCCTAACACGACTATTTTAACGTTAAGGTTAAAGCGTTAGTGATCGACTTTTTTTTTTCGAGTTTTCAATTTTTAAATTTTTTCTTTGAAATTTAAATCATAAAATGAAATAAAAATTTAATAGTAAAAAAAAATTAACTTAAACAATTAAAAGATATTAAAAAAGTTAAAAAATTGTTTTTCTGTGTCCAAAAGTTAGTTAGAGAAAGCAAGCTCGTAATTGGTAACTTTTCACTACTTTACTACATACTAGAAAAATATTCCAGTGCCATGTGCCAATATGCCAGGAGTTTGAGACAAATTTCACCCCAAACATTGGTGTTCTAGTTCCGCTCCCGATTCCCAATCAGATCGAGGAACTTTTCGGGCTGGAAATTTTCTGGGGCACGATGTATCGTTGTACTTATCCTACAACATGCAAAATGTGCCGAAAACAATATCGATAACGAATTCTCTCAACAGATCTAGTTGATCGAGACCGCATTAGCCCCCAGGCTAGCGTGCGATATTGTTGCATTGTCTAGTTCCGCTCAGTAGTAGTAAGATTATAGTAATTAGAATAGGGAACAATTTTGTTACACCACTCTACTAAAGTAGAACGTAGTCAAATTTAAAGACGACTGTAACATGACATTTCAAGGGAAATGCGGCTTTTTCAGTCTTAAGGGTGTATCAAAACGCTACTATGTCTTATGACCGACGTTTCGGCCTTTGGACTTGGCCTTCCTCAGGGGATATAAAGTTGTACCGTTTTTCGTTCAGCGTACAAAGCTATGACAACCTATCGCAAAGCTTTGTACGTAGAACGCAAAACGGTACAACTTTATATCCCCTGAGGAAGGCCAAGTCCAGAAGCCGAAACGTCGGACACACCCTTAAGACAAAAGCCGTAAAACGTAGTCCTACACCAAAATCACAGAAAAAAACAGAAAGACAAAAAAGTAAAACATACGAACCAACTTTTCAAAGGAAATTAGGAAACAATAATCTCCCAGACGGTCTCGAGGTACGATGCTGGCCTAACAAGCCAGTCGTCGTAGGTTCGAGTCTCGGCTCGGGAGAGACTGTTAGTCTCAGTAGGATCGTAGCGCTAGCCCCGCAATTGTCCTGTACACTAAACAGTCGGCTGCGAAATCTGTGTATAAATAAACAAAAGATCAAGTTCCGAATCGGAATGTAGCACCAATGCTTCGCTTTGCTTGTTCTATGTAGTCAATAACTGAGCAAGAAACTCCCCAACAGTCAATCATGAACGATAATATTTTCTGATCTATTTTTAGTACACAAACCCTTTATTTAAACAGATTAAAGTTAACATTTTGGTTAAGTTCAAATCCCACGAGCCAAACAATGCCAACTTTGGTAAAAATTTAATTTCACATATCCAGCGCTCAAATGTGTCGTGTCGTGTCGTGTCGAACATGCAACCATCAGTGAAACACGCAAATAAAATGAACAACAGAATTCGTTCGCGATGAAAATGATACCAATATCCCGAGGCTTAACCGGAACACAAACGTCGCACGTAATTTCGAACATGTACCTACCTACTACAAGATCATATGTTCGCGTACGATAAAACAAAGCTGAACCGAAAATAACCTTGCTCAAGACTAAATTAGTTGTGAATCAATCAAAACTTAGGAAATGTGAACGAAAGCAGAAATAAAAATGAGTGAAATTTTTTTTCTAAAACTTGCAATAGTTTCGGTAGAAAAGTGTTTTTGAACCGAGCACCACATCTCTAGGGAATTCTAGCGTTAGAACTGTGTTTCACTCGCATGTACCATTTCTAATCAAACTTTTTCGCCTCTTAATTATTTCGTAGTTTTTTTGCTCAGCTGCAGTTCTATCTACATATTCTACTGCATGACATATCAGTTAATGAATACAGCGAAAACAATAAACAACAAAAAATTGAAGCTTGATTGAGCAGTTTTTTTATTACTTTAATTTTTCAGTAAAATCAGTAAAAGATTCGAATGGTGCTTGATTATTACATCTTTGGCAGTTACTGGTCATGTGAACACCTAGTATTACTATATAAAATAGAAAGATATACCCAATGACAAGTCGATTGTCGCTCTGAACAAAAACGAGAAATCCTTTAATCCAGGTGTGACAATCGTTTCTAACGTAAATAGAATGTCGTTCTTCCGTTAAGACAATGTAGTGTCTTGGAGCTGAGCTGTGACAACAGTCGCTATGGCAAGTGTTTGTGATCGCACAGATAATGGCATCCCTTATGTTCATCCAAACGACGACGATAAGCCTTTCTGGCAGAACATGTCTCTTCTGACAAAATCATCCAAGTAAAAAAAAAAAACATAACAATTACAGATTACCAATCGTACTCGTGCTTCACTGTATAAAAATACTTCAACCCAAACAAGCACAGCTACAACTCACGATTGTCACGCCAGCCCCTTTTCCCCCTGAAGCGTGAATAATTAAACAAACAAGCCAACCAATCGATAATCAGTTGGTTTCGAAAATAATAACACCTCGAATCCACTTACACATTGTGCAATGTTTACAATTTCCGGTACTTATAGGCGCACTCGACACCGCACTAAACTGCTCTATCACGACAGCCTTCCCCTCGGTCAGCGTATCCAGTATTGATCATTTACTTGAAATTATCAAATCTATCATCATTATATTTTCGCTTCGCTTCCAGAAGTGTACTTCACTCGCACTTAATTTGATGAAGGTTTTTTTTTTTTGTTGGGACGATGCACACCGTGCGACAAAAACAACACTTTATTTCTTTTTCTTTCCTTCTTTGACAGCACTCCAATCACGCACGAATGCACGCCAGTACATGCTCACGGGAATATGAACTAGAAGCGCCACAGCTGACGACGATCCTTGTGGCCGGTCCAACGGAAGGCCACCACCGCTTCCGGTGACGCTCAATTAACGGATTCGCTTTTCGTGCCACTTTCCTCAGCCGGTCGACCCCAAAAATAGCAACTGTGTATCGCTGTCTAGCGTCTTTCGTTCGCGCTTCAGCAAAGCCCCGATTATGGCAGCCTTCACTACCTGCTGATCGAAACAAAACTAGGCCACCAACAGCAGAGCCAGCAGAAGCCTGCTGGCCTCAGGCGGAAACACAAGCCTACCGATAAATCGCCAACCCATGACCCACCGCCAACCGACAGTCAAGCGAGGAGGCTTTTTACAGGTAAAACAGGAAGCCCATGAGAACTCGAAGCTTGCAGGAGAATCAGCACGCAGAAAGAAAAAAAAAACAAAACAAACGCGCACCGCCACTTGTTGTACCTCAGCTTGTGGGATGTCTTTGTTTCACTCTCCTGTCCTGTCAGCTTTCCGGTGAGAAAAAGTACAAAGTTCTGACAACACTCACAAACGCACAGCTGGAAGTTTTCTAGCCTGCTGTCGAAACCCCGAGACGGAAGCCGTGGCTTTTCGACATGTTTACTCTACAAACGTTCGACGGCAACTGACCGCAGTGGTTCCGTCCGGAACGGTTCCAATGTGCTACAACCAGTCCGATGCTAGGTGTGAGACTTGCGAGAAGATCCATCCATTATGCAACCGAGTGAAACGGTGAAGCCACCGAACGCATGCGTACAACTCCGATGCAATAATGCAACCCGATGGGAAAAGCAATAGAGACAGGCAGGGAGCGAAAAGAGAAAAAGATGAAAAAATAGTGGAGAGAGCTACACTTCGCTCAGCTACAAGCGGTTCCAGTTTCCACGGTGGACCTCCACGCGAACAGCTGCGAGTATCAACTCTAATCAAATTGCGTACCTGGTGAAATTTCCCCCAGTCTCCCATCAGTAGCATCACTCGTTTCTACATCTTCGGGGAGTTCAACAGTCAAGCGTCACTAGTGGATTGCACTGAATGTATGTGATATTTTTCTTCAATAACCATGCGTTCGCTTCAGTTTTATTCTTAATGGAGGAGCTTGGTAGTGTACTGGAGTTTCTACTTTAAAAAATCTTAAACCTCATAAACTCGAAACAACCATTCAAAAGGCAACTGAAGCAGAACCTTTCTGATGAATGAACAAGCCTGTATTTGCTTTCAAATTTTCCATCGCACTCCACCATTTAGAAACTAGAAACACTGATCAGGCTGACGGCATCATTCCCATTCTCATTACATCCCCGTTAGTATTATGATGCAGAAACAAAGCGCACACAAAGGATCGGCTCGAGAATGGCCTCTCCAATGGTGTCATTTCAAAACATTTAATTTATAACATTCGAACGATAAATAACCGTACAAAAGCCGGCGGTAACAAAACGATAGATTCCGATACATTAAACGCCAGTGCACAAACGTTGCCCTGCCTGGCGTGACAGTTTCTATTTAGCATGGAAATCGATTTCCTCCCATTTCCTGTTGCACCAGCTTCCTGCCTGTCGGTACCGGAAATCAGGTTTGTAAATCTTCACACTTTACCTGCAGTACAGTTACTAAAGTTTGCAGTCCGATTTTACTTCGCTGGCAGCCCGCCAATCCCCCTACCCCGCCCGGATGCATCACAGGTTGGCAAACTATTTATGACACCCGGAATTCATTACAACATTGCAAGGTAGTGTATACACCCGTACAACAGACACCTGAAAGTCATGTACCGTTTATGCTTTACAGCTTACTGCACTCTAACAAAGTCCGATTCTCTGTCTCGTGCCATGGAAACCACAATCATTCAAGTTTGCGGGTTTTCTTGAATGATGAAACCTGGAAAGATTTACGTTCGAACGAACAAACAAGTCCTGCTGCAGGAGTCCAGGAGTGAAGCAAGATAACTTCACATTCCATTGTGTCTTCTGCTGAATGCTCGTCTTCTGCAGGCTGACTTGTTGTGTTGACTTTTCTCAACGGAAAGAACTTTTAAGCATACACTATGGCCGTACCTGGATAGTTGGGGCGATACCGCATTCCACTGGATGGCATTGCATTCCAAACAACGGAACGGATGTTGTTGCTGCTGCAGATATGTGCGTAGCATGAGATTTAAGGGATGACCACCAATATGGTGCTATTTGTGGAGGAAATGAAACTTATTTGGGAAATTTATTGCTACCAGCAGATCAAAACTTCTGCTTCTTTGTTATTGACCAAATAGGTTTTATTGCAAGAAATGTCAATCTCCACATTAACGATCACTCGAAAGCGAAAATCTTTGCAGGATTAACCCTTTCCTTCTCACGATTTAAAAATTCTTTAGGGGTAGTTTAGGCAAAAAACTTTGTAAACTTATTGAAATAACTGCAAAATATTGCTTTTTTAAGAAAAAAGAGAAATTAGAAATGGTGCCCCAGAGCACCTCTGAGGTTAGCAAGAACTGTTTCAAGACCCAAAAAAAATGATTTACTATTAAACTTTTTGAATTTGGTGTGATGAACTGATCATTTGATCTGTTGTTTTTTATGGAATTTTTCTCTCGAAAACTTTTCTGTTTCATTATGCAAAGAGGAACATTGCTTTTTGTACACCTAGAGTACGTGTAGCGATCACGATTACGTTGGAAACGTGTCTCCAAACGCTGGCAAAATTTAAAAATCATAGTTTCGCGAAAAACGTGTTTGGAAATTAGCGTCGAAAATTGCTTTCAATTTTATAATTTCCGATTCTTAGTCAATATCTATTGCGCGTTGTACAAGTTTAAACCTCACTTTTATTATCTTTATAAAGAATTTTCGATATGAGCAGTAGAGGCACTTCTAGACATGACTCTGGAATTTTTGACGATGACGTGGGAGACAAAACTGGGAGAGTTTATGCTGAACGTTATCTACTGCTTGTATGAACTGGGTCATCCTGACTGAAACAATTCTTGATGACTGCATCTGCTCATCACAACTTTTCAGAAAAAACTCCCAAGTTTGTCGTTCAGATCGAAGCCTTCTCAAAAGTGCGCAAGATTCTGGTGGTTGAATTCTAATTGCAGTGAGGCGTAGTTTTACGTCTTCTAGAGCAGGTTTGAATGAAGATCTAGGCATGTGACTCGGTCATTGTAGTTGGGGCCTTCTATTTTTCCCCAAATCTCAGGAAGGTCGATGTCATGAATCGACATATAGCGTGTGTTGAATTAGCAGTCAACTGATCAATAGAGCATCGAGAGCTGTGAATTGCAGACTGCTGGAAAGCGTTCATGATATTTCACCGAGATCGTATCACGTATCGTAGCAGATTGTGTGCCAGTACTTAGAACTCACGAGGCTTAAGCGTCGTTGTTCACGGACTATTCAGACGTATCGAAACAGTTGTAGGTATATAGAAATTTAAACAAGAAACTGTACAAACGCTGCCTCAAACATTTGGAACAAAATTTCCGGACTAATCCGAAGGGCTTTTCAAAATATAAAATCCTAACGGAAGGAAGCTGGTCTTCGATGACGAAGAAGGAACAACGAGCAGTAGCCAATGATCTTTATTCAACAAGTATTTTGGTGGTGTATTCTGCAGCGGAACGACGACTGCTTGAGACATTGCAACTGCTTTGAAGGACGCTGATGTTGAATTGATCGTTGAAAAGATGAAATAATCTTTCGCTCCTGGCCCGGACTAGATTCCTGTGGCTTTGTTGAAAATTTGCTGCTTCTCTTGTCCTTTTTTTCAGCTTGTCATTGGCAACCTCCACCATCCCAAGCATTTGAAAGTTATCTTAGGGGCCGTTCCTAAACCACGTGGTCATAAAGAGGGGACGGGGGGTTTGTCAAAAGACCACGAATGACCACGCACGGGAGTGGGGGGGTTAACAAAATGTCCACGTGGTCTTTTTACCTGACTTACAATTTATTGTTGCCGCCAAGTCAAGAATGAAGCTTTTGCATTTTAGAAATATAGAATATACTGAAAGTTTAATAATAAAAATGTAAAAAATTTAAGCGAATTTTCGGGACTTGATAAATGAAAAGACCACGTGGTTAAAGTCGCAATGGGGGGTTGGCCAAAACCACGGGGAAGCGGGATATAAAAATTGATCAAAATATTACCACGTGGTCCCTTACATATTTCCTGTCTTCATGAAAAAAAAAAAAAAACAAACAAAACATAAAAATCCACAAGAGTTTTTCTTCTCTGTGTGCATGCTAGAAGGTTCTGAAGTCTATCGTGAACAATCAACTCTTCAATGGGTGAAGAATTATATTAGTACCTCCCAGCATAGCTTCATTCAGGCAGATCGGTGTCTACCGTTTTACTGAAATTTGTCACACTGCTTGCGCACATTAGAACTTCAAATTGATGCGGTGTACACTGACCTGAAGGCAGCATTTGATTGTGTGTACCATAATATTTTGTTGGAGCTGAAACGTTTAGGGGCTTTCGATCGACTTGTTGATGGTTTTGTACGTATCTTTGTGAGAGACAGCTGGCGGTAAAACTTGGAGCATAGCAATCAGAATGGTTTTGCAATAAGTCAGGTGTCGCGCAGGGAAGCACATTTGGACCATTGTAGTTTTTTTGTTTGCTAACGACGTCACATTTCTGTTGCCCTGTGGCTGCCGACTTCTTTATGCCGACGATCTTAAAATTTACCTGATCACCAAATCTATTGAAGACTGCTTTACACTTGAACGCATTGATCGTTGCATTAAAGACTTGCGAGTTCTGGTGGACACATAATTAACCTCCATCATCAATAAGGCCAACAGATAATTAGGAATTATGTTCAAAATTGGGAAATACTCCAACGATCCTTGTACAATGCGCTCACTCTACTGCGCTGCTTTTAAAATTATGACATCAATTTATGACACACCAGCATTGCTAGCTCAGCTACAATTTCCCTGCCCATCTCACTCGAATAGCAAGGTCATCTTCCTTCGTCTGAATGTCCAACGAACCAACTACGGCATGCATGAGCCCATTAGGTCTATTGTTGAAATAGTTGGCGTTGAAATGAGAGTTGAAATGTTCAACTTTAATCATATTTTCTAATTTTGACTGTGACTTTTATTCTGTTCGTTCGAAGTTCAAATAATGCGTTACATACAAAAAAGTGTTAGTTTGTAGTTTTTCTAAATTTGTAGTTTATAATTCAGACGATCACGGGTTTTTAGGCTCGTTTGGGAATAAACGTTTTGTTTGAACTCAAATGTGATTTTCCCTCATATTTATCAGGACCTTTTTATATTTATGAGTAAACAAAAAACTGGAATAATTAAATAAATAAAGACAAATAAAATCGAATCAAAATTGAAAATAGTTCTTTAACCAGTCCTGTCCTGTTCTGTCCTGTCCTGTCCTGTCCTGTCCTGTCCTGTCCTGTCCTGTCCTGTCCTGTCCTGTCCTGTCCTGTCCTGTCCTGTCCTGTCCTGTCCTGTCCTGTCCTGTCCTGTCCTGTCCTGTCCTGTCCTGTCCAGTCCTGTCCTGTTCTGTCCTGTCCTGTCCTGTCCTGTCCTGTCCTGTCCTGTCCTGTCCTGTCCTGTCCTGTCCTGTCCTGTCCTGTCCTGTCCTGTCCTGTCCTGTCCTGTCCTGTCCTGTCCTGTCCTGTCCTGTCCTGTCCTGTCCTGTCCTGTCCTGTCCTGTCCTGTCCTGTCCTGTCCTGTCCTGTCCTGTCCTGTCCTGTCCTGTCCTGTCCTGTCCTGTCCTGTCCTGTCCTGTCCTGTCCTGTCCTGTCCTGTCCTGTCCTGTCCTGTCCTGTCCTGTCCTGTCCTGTCCTGTCCTGTCCTGTCCTGTCCTGTCCTGTCCTGTCCTGTCCTGTCCTGTCCTGTCCTGTCCTGTCCTGTCCTGTCCTGTCCTGTCCTGTCCTGTCCTGTCCTGTCCTGTCCTGTCCTGTCCTGTCCTGTCCTGTCCTGTCCTGTCCTGTCCTGTCCTGTCCTTTCCTTTCCTGTCCTGTCCTGTCCTGTCCTGTCCTGTCCTGTCCTGTCCTGTCCTGTCCTGTCCTGTCCTGTCCTGTCCTGTCCTGTCCTGTCCTGTCCTGTCCTGTCCTGTCCTGTCCTGTCCTGTCCTGTCCTGTCCTGTCCTGTCCTGTCCTGTCCTGTCCTGTCCTGTCCTGTCCTGTCCTGTCCTGTCCTGTCCTGTCCTGTCCTGTCCTGTCCTGTCCTGTCCTGTCCTGTCCTGTCCTGTCCTGTCCTGTCCTGTCCTGTCCTGTCCTGTCCTGTCCTGTCCTGTCCTGTCCTGTCCTGTCCTGTCCTGTCCTGTCCTGTCCTGTCCTGTCCTGTCCTGTCCTGTCCTGTCCTGTCCTGTCCTGTCCTGTCCTGTCCTGTCCTGTCCTGTCCTGTCCTGTCCTGTCCTGTCCTGTCCTGTCCTGTCCTGTCCTGTCCTGTCCTGTCCTGTCCTGTCCTGTCCTGTCCTGTCCTGTCCTGTCCTGTCCTGTCCTGTCCTGTCCTGTCCTGTCCTGTCCTGTCCTGTCCTGTCCTGTCCTGTCCTGTCCTGTCCTGTCCTGTCCTGTCCTGTCCTGTCCTGTCCTGTCCTGTCCTGTCCTGTCCTGTCCTGTCCTGTCCTGTCCTGTCCTGTCCTGTCCTGTCCTGTCCTGTCCTGTCCTGTTCTTGTCCTTTATAGTCTCCAAAACAACCTCTAGATAGCCAAGTCCTTTCACACCAACGCGCATAATTTCGATTACGCAGCAGACGATGAAATCGACCTACCGCGAATCAAAACCCAGCAAGAGATGACCAGGACAGGATTAATCTGGCTTTCTCAGTCTTTTTAAAGATATTATACGACAATCTGTTTAAATAACACAAAAACCCGTTAGAACTATATCTAACATCATCGAAACCTTGAAAGATCCAATAGAACCCTCCAAATGTGCTACATTGGCATGACATGCAACCAATTAAAGACCAGGATATACGAACACCAATCCAACATCAACCAATACAACCATTTGATGAATAGATGATCCAGCTCAGGGGTAAAACAGCCATGATGGAACACATTATCACGAACAAACACATGTTCGATCTTAAAAATGTGAAAATATTGGATAAGAGTAGACATGCTTGGACATTGCCGATGTTAGAAATGTGTCACATTGCCAATACCGACAACACTGTCAACCATCGAACGGATATTGATGGCATCCGCTTATGCTGGGATCTTACACACACTCAAAACAACAACCACCGTTCCCGCAATTATCAAACTCAAACACCATTCTGATCCGAACGTCATATGAAGCACAAGACCGATTTTCCATTGACCAAAGTGAGCAGTTTTCAAATGAAGAACCCACCAAAATATATATCGTCGCCCAACATTAGACAACACGACAGAACTACAGGACTTCCTACCGTTGATAAACAACCATCCAGACAAATACGACATAAATAAAGTGAGTGTCTTTTGCATGACATTGTATTGTACTATGCCTTAAACATTTTTACTATCAAATACAGCTACCCTTGAAAAAGGCCACCAAAAACGGCCGAAACGTCGGGCAATTTAAACAGATTGTCGTATAATATCTTTAAAAAGACTGAGAAAGCCAGATTAATCCTATCCGTACAACTCATACACAAGATCACCAGGACTTTGTCTTACCCTTGACTTTGCTTTCTTTCACAGCGATGGAAAAAAAATCACCTCTAGCGATTTTGAATACATATGAAGCAAGCCTAAGATGCGTTGATAACGTCGTCAGTGTATGCGAACAACAAAGAATCGGTGTTGGTGCACTCTCTTTGCTTCACTTCTTACGATATAATTTTTGTCATTAGTGCACACCACAACACGTAGTTCTCAATGTGCACAACTCGGTATATGAAGTTATTTGTCCCAGTTACACAAAGGCAATAGATTGTGTTATATTCGTACTCATATGAATCGTGAATAAGATTTTTTGTCAAAAAAATGCTCTCCTACTCTCGCCCAACTCAACCAACTTGAAACAACTTGAAACCTCTCAGCCTGGGCTGAGAGGATTCAAGTTTAGTCGTGGTCTGTCACACTTCAGGATCTGTACAGATAGAGACTAAACGACAATTGCATTACATTCGTCTCATTTCAATCACTGCTAACGCAACAAGGAGGCGGTGTGGTGCAGGTGATAGAATGACGAAACTCGAAAAAGAGGACGGAACGCGCTGCATGCTATTTGTAGGTATACAGACGAGCATTGTGCGTGAAGTAAACTAGTTTTCCGTCAACAAGCAGATCGCAGCAGCAGATGGCACCGGAGACAAGGGGCAAAGCAGTCAAGTTCATACATCCGTACGTTTTCTGCTGCCGGAAAAGCTGGCCAAGCACGGTGGGTTCGAAGCTTAAGCTAAACTAAGGCTGTTACATTTCTATTAAGGTAAATTATGGAATTAGGGCCTCACTGAGTATTGCAACACCCAGTTTGAATATTGCAACACCCCCTCAAAAAGTTTAGCAGCTTTTTTATTTTTCCGATGATCTGAAAAGCTGCTGTCTTCAGCAAACTTGTTCAAAAGGTCAAAGGCATCAGGATTGTGGAGTTCAGTGCTAAATTCCACCACTACGTGGCGCTAAGGAGCACGCATTTCGTCTTATTTCGATAAGGCCTTCTAAAAAGTTGCGGTCTTCAGCAAAGTTGTTCAGGAGGGCATCGGCTTTTAAATGGTGGATAGTTTCGTGAGGAATTTCATCGCTTTGTGGTGCTAGTGTGAATGAAATTCTTCATATTTCGACTTTAACTTATCTCACTTTTGACCTTCAGTTCCCGAAAAGTTGCGATTTTCGAAAGTTGCGAAATTGTTAAGATGGTCAGTTTACATGCAATTCTGAATCAGCCTGAATACTTATACAGTCCCATGTTACAAATTGTATTCTATTCAAATGAGAGCATTTCTTTGAAATAAACACCAAAATTGTAAATCGATCATTAGAAAGAAATTGAAAACAAAATAATGTAAACTGCATAATTTCTTAAGAGAAATTTTAATCGCTGAGTTGCTGAATACTGCAACTTTCTAAGCAGTTAGATTCTTGAGATAAATTTAGCTGAAACACTCAGAACTAAACGCACACTCGCTCCACATAGTGGTCTCATTATCTAACAAACTATCCTTAAACCTCTTCAAAAGCTCTGCTGAACAAGTTTCCTAAAGATTACAGTTTGCTAAGTGGTTGGATTCGTGTGATAAATTTCGTTTAAAATACTCAAAACGAGAATTATTCCGCGTCATATGCAAATGATAATTCGCAATGACAAGAAAGTCACAGACTTGCTGGGGCCACAATTGTGCCAACACCAATGGCACATCTTAGCGCCCTGAAATCATCAATTTGAAGTTGTAATACAACGTGGGCAAAACTAATATCTGCTTTAAAAAAGAAAATCATTTCAAACTTTGACATTATTTCAGCACTCTTATTGTTTTCAGTTTCTCACTAATTACGCTGTAATTTTTAAAATTTTCCGCTGTTAATGCTTGTTGCTTAATGTTTAGTTGTTTTTCTCATACTTAAAATTTTTGAGCTAAAAATAATGCTAGAACCTTTGATGAAGTTAATTACAATTTCAGGCATGTATCTCTGAATCCCAATTTGATTGATTCACTTACGATGTTTATTTTCCTGCTGTATTTCCTTTATTCAAGTTTACCAGTTGGTTGACTCTCAGTTGACAGTTATAGCTACAAAGTATCACCCAATTTTTTCTCCCTCATCTGCACACGGTTATGTCCAAAAAATCACAATGATTCGGAGAAAGAATTCCACACCCTTTTCATGCCAATTAAATTAATGATGCTTTCCTCCAGTCGGCCGACAATGTCCACCTTCACGGTATAAAACATACACACAAACTGCACTGGACGCCCGCGGTGGAAGCGCGTGCTGATAAGAAGGTTATCTCTCAAGACAAACAACAACAAACACAGCAACCAGATAGTATCGCCCCGAACAAGTCACTTCTCATCGATGGGAAGAGCACCGCGCACAGATAACAAATAATCAGATGAGTTCTTGCTACTTAAACGGAAAAATTATCGAACAAACACGCGCTACTGTCTGTGTTCGCTTCCGAGAAGAGCTGCATCTCAAGTACAGCCACGGGCTTCATCGATTTTGTTTTTTGTTATCTTTCCAGTGGGGCGAAGCACCAAGCACCGAGCAGCCCAGGATTTTCTCTCGAAGGGTACCTTTTAATTTACCAATGACCCAGACGACACATGAGCCACATGAAAAGAAAATGCGGCTTTCAATAGAAAGGTCCGGACGTTTCTTTTGCTCTTTTTTTTTTCCAGAATTAAAACTACAATCAATGCCAGTTCGCTTCACGGCTAAATTAGCCATCTCTGCGATGTTGGCCATTTCGCTGCTGGAATCATTTTTTTCCTCTGCCTTATTTTCCAGACGACCGAAGCTGCCTAGAGCAGGAAAGCAGAATTCCAGAAAAAAAACGAAACAAAAACCCACAAACCCAGCCTCTCTCGCGTGGAAAGGTGTAACACGATGCAGGTGCGAGCGAAAATAAAATACGACATTTAATTAAGCGTAATTAAATACCATCGATCCCGTCTCCGTCTCGTTGTTTAGCTCAGATCGTTGGTCCCCCAGGGTATTTGATTGTCGAGGAAATGTTTTCCTTGGTCAGTCAATGTTATACATTTTACTGTCATGTACCGTGTGCCGTTCTTTGCGGGAATTTAATATCCATGATGCGAGCGACTCCTGTAACCCAATAGGTATAAATCGCACTACAGAACGAAAGTAGTCTTTAATTGTTCCAATTGTTGCACAAGTAACACACAAACACGCGCTCAAATGGAAAGAATTGTTCAATTACAATCGTCACAGGCGAAATCTTTCTTACAGCGTAATTCGAAGCGAGCAATCACTGTTTCCGAACCAGTGTCAGCCGGTCTGTCCTATCTGCTGTCGCTCTCTGCGTGTGATAGACAGCCTGAACAAACCGCAAACAAATTGTGAATGAACCGTGCACACCTCTTCTGTTCCAGGAGTACCTACCAACAGTAACCAACAGGAAGGAGGGGCAGCATAAGGTAAAACGCTTACCAAACGATGATCGTTACCCAATCGTTTGCTGCCGGAACCGAAGTACGAGTCACTTTACAAACAGTTCGATGATAACAGTATCAATGCATTCTGGGACTGACCAGCAAGCGGGCGGAAAGTGCAGCAGTACGGGGACGAAACTCAATTTGATAAAGCAACTGTGAACTGCCAGAAGTTTGAATGAAACATCCGAGCACACCCATACCCACACTGTGTTTGTACTGTGGCTTTCCGTTCCGATGCTGGTTATTTAGTTTTGAACCGATTTTGGAATTGGATTTTCTGGTCTAATCCTGCTCGAGGAGGACACTGCGAAGCAGCTTCCGATTCCGTCACAGTCAAACGGTTGCGGACGATTATGGATGTGCGAGGATTTACTGCGGGGTTTGGCACCGATTATAATCATCGACCTTCTGCTGATGCTGCTGCTGTCGATTTCACAATTAAATTACTCTCGATTGGGTCGATCGATGCCGGAAATTGGAAATACCCTTTATTTGCTAGGGGTTATCGCGCGCGCTAGACGCAACGCATGTTTCGGGTTGTTTACATGTTAAATTACGTGGCAAAGGGAAGCATGAACAATTAAATGTCCCCCCAGGAAATGGTGGGTCGTTTCAGAATATCACTTTCACTATTTAATTCTATTACTTTTCACTTATCACTTGCATATACGTATTTCAACGCTCACTTAGCGCCTTCGTCAGAGCTTATTTGAACTTGCTCCAAATAAGCACTGACGAAGGCGCTATGTAAGCGTTGAAATACGTATATGCAAGTGATAAGTGAAAAGTGATAGGATTTAATAGTGAAAGTGGATAAAAAGTGAGAAAAAGTGAAAAAGAGATACTGATTAATTACGTATATGTTGAATAACAGCCAAGAACACTACCTTGGGGCACGCCAGACGGGATACAAAATGAGCGGAACCGAGCTGAGTTGAGATATGTGGTGCGGCCAGGAAAGTATTACAGAATCCAGTCCAAAATCCGTTTTGGAAACCCAATATGTTTCATTTTTTTGACAATTAAAAAAATAAAAATGATGATGATGGTCCCACCTCATACCCCTACATCGGTTTGAGCTGGTCGATTTATCTAAGTAAGATATTATATAGACTAGAGTGGCCATTTTTGTAACATCATGCGATTTAGTTGAGCGCCGGGCGGAAAAAGTTTCCCTTTTACTCCAAAAATAAGCCATGAAAATTTGAAGTTGATCCGAATTCATTTAATGGACCCACAAAACCCTTATTTTCAAAAAAAAAAATAGATTCTCATAAGAACGGCTGTTTTCTATCTCTTTTTGAAGTTTTTTGCCTTTGTTTCCTAAAATAGTTGTATATTTTGCGTCGAAATACTCTTTATTTATAAAACCATATCATTGGGGACATTCACATATTACGTAACGCTAAATTTAGCAATGTTGAATACCTCGCACCCCTAAATAACGTAATTTTGCCCTCATGCAATGAAACTCTTCGTTGAATATCCCCTCCTTCTGAGTACGTTACGTAATAAATGGATGACCTCTTATATTCGTGAGAGAATTTGAAGCTGCCATTTAGTGATTATATCCTATGAAGTACGCTTCATTGCAGCAACTACGTGAAGTGAACCGTCACAATCGGATTGGTGAAGCAAAATTGCTAAGAACTTTTTGTATGGATTTGATGTTAGTTTTAGTATTATTATTTCAGTATTATTATTATGAAACAGTTCAGCACTTATGACCTAAACTCACCAAGATGGTAAATTTTATCAAATATAACCGGTAGATCTCATGTTGATCGAATTGCAATTCTTATGAGTTACGATGGAACAGCACAGTTCTTGGGCGCGCTTAAAATTGATTCAAGCTCCGGCAAAAAAATCACCAAAGAAATTCATAATACGCTAGTGGATTGGAATATTTCGCAAAAGTTTCGAAAACCAAACAGTAGTTCTTGTTCTCTTCATATCTATGAACTTTCATACAAAATATACGGTACACTGGGGTAAACTTATTTGATACCGCGTACGAACAATCTTAGTAAGTAAAAATAGTAATAGTAAAAAAAAATCCGCGTTATTGTAAATATATCCCGTTTACGCTCCGCGTAAAAAGCGACCCCAGTGTAATCGCTCCATTATTAATCTCAACAGCTAGGTTCACCTACATTCGTCTTATTTCTCTCATTTGTCCAATTTACAGTCAAATTTTTACAAAATTTGAAAGTAAATCTATTTGCTTTTTGATTTTGTCAAGTGGTTGAAAGTTTTACGTTGAAAATATGGTGAAATTTGATGATAAATTGATAAAAAAGAGGTGATGAGATAAATATAGGTACTGAGAATAATATAGGAGCGATTACCCTATTACAGGGCAAAAGCATCGGATAAACACCTTTCTTCAACCGTTTTACAAGAGCATCAAACTAAATCAACTCATTCACAGCCAATCAACTTATTCACAGCCTAAATGATCCGAAAGTTCGCTCAAAATTGTTCGATGAAGATTGCAATTAAATCAAGCAATTTTATGCAATCAAGTTCGCGGTGATTATAAAAAGCACTTGGAGTTAGCATTCACATTTCTTGGTTGTGAAGCGACCCTCCTTAACTTATCACACGCAAAATTCATGGCAAAAAAAACATTTATTGCCTGAAAAAAATCATCATGGATCATTGATCATAAATTGCATTCGAGACATGCCCTTTTTTATAGTCAAACTTCACATTCAGGTGTTTTTTGGATGTACGAATGCTATCCAATGTATTAAACAAGTTATAAATTTTCTAAGGGATTCTTTCGCATATGCCGAAATTGATAGTCGTTTCAGACGCTGTAACTGAAAAGATGAAGAATCGCTTGTGGTATTTAAGCCCAGAATAAGTTATATTGGCTTGATTTTCCACTTGAAATTAAACAAAAAATGATCAGGCGATTAAAAGCGAATGGTCCTTAAGGTGAAACGGTATTGGAGCCACCAACAGTCAATTTCGAGCCACCTCTTCAAATTTTTAGAAGCACAAGACTCGGAAATAAATAATGCATTCCCTGTGCAAACATAAAATAACGTTTTCACAGGTAACGCATTAACTGTTACCGAGCCATGTGCTTTTGAAAATTCAAAATTGGTGGCTCGAAGTTTGCCATTTTTGGTTTCAATACCGTTTGGCCTTGAATAGCTGCTGTCGAATGTCGCAAGCATTCAAATCCTGAACAGTTACTAGTATGTAATTTATCCCACCTCGTTTTGAACAAAACCAATGCTTTTGTTTTGAACTTAACCCTTTAGTGCCCAGTGCCGCCTTTAGACGGTCTTCAGTTGAACCTCTAAAAAGCTTCAATCAATACTTAAAAAATGTTTATAAAGTTTCAAAGTGATTTTTTCGAAGTTTGTCTGAAAATTAATCTGGGCACGAGAGGATTCATATTGATTTTTTCGACCGTGACCCAGCCGAATAGAAAAATAATGAGAAATAGCAAACTTCTGTCAAAAATTATTCACTACTAGTTGAACGTTCCCGGCGATGCTCGGGATCAAAGGTTTCAAAATTGAGAATCAATTCTTATATTTCATTGATGCATTAGCACAACTCACTTCAAAAATATTTCGCATCGTTTACAGTGCTTCCACAATTATGGGTCAGCTACAATTATGGGTCACTTTTACACAAATACGTCCATTGTCATGAAACCGAACAATTTTCATTGGCAGTGGTATTTTTTATAACTCAATTGTAACCCTATTCATACGATTGAAATGAATATGTTACTTAAAACAATAATTCTGCTCGTTGCTATAAGTGAATCACCCATAATTGTAGTAATGATACGTTTTGCGGTGCACAATTGTGGGTCAGTCCATGTTTTGGCTATTTTTATTACTTTTGCATGAGAATACATCACGGCCTAATAAAATAACTTATAATAAAGCTTTAACAACAATAAAATAACTTTTGTGATGGATTTATATTCATTTTTCAACATTTAGGCAACACGTTAACTGACCCATAATTGTAGAGGGACTGTACATCAATATTCTAAAAACGCACAGAACGTAAACTTGAAGTTTCGGAAGTATTGAAATTGTTGGTCAAATACCACTTTAGACTATTTTCCTGAAACCGGCCCATTCGACAATCGTTTACAGTAAAACCTCTTTTCATGTCTCTTTTTAAAGAAAGAAATTAACGTAAGAAGAATTGAGCATGAGCATGACCAGCCATGCTCAGTTTTTTCTCTACAATGAAATCTAAAGAGATGACATGTGTTTTTTTTTTTTTCAAACTGAAAAAGGTTTATTAGTGTCCAAGGAACACGTCTGAGAAGAAGTGAAGGTTTTCTGATAACTAACAATTGTGCTTTAATTCACAAAACTACGTAGAAATTAGAAAAGCATGAGTTTTAATGCTGAAGTCGCCCCTTAATCGATGTTCAAACCAATGAAATGTAGTCTTTCTTCCAATCAATCTCCCAAGATATAGTTTGAATAAAAGTAAAATAAAAGTGAAAAAGTGAGTCGAATCCCGTAATGTGTTACTATTCACAAAACTACGAAAATATCAGAAATGTAAAATTGTTATGCTCGACTCGAACTGAATCAAAAAATGAGTTTTTTTGCAGGAAAATATTTGCAAATGTTGTAGGAAAAACGATTTATTATTTAAAAAAAATCACATGATATCGCTTTGAATTCTGATTGAAACAAATTAAAAAAATCATGGTTTTCCATTTTTCATGTGATTTCCTCAAATAACTTCCCTAACCTCAACGAACATTTCATTGTAAAAAAAATCACAGATCATAGTTTTAAATTTTGATTTAGAGGCAAGTTCAAGATTAAAAATCATGAGTTTGCATGCTTCACGTAGTTTTGTGAATAATAACTTGAGTTTTAGTAATCAGATACCTGTTATTTTTCCTCAAATGTCTTTCCAGAATCATGGCATATGATTGAATTTTGATTTAGATTTAGAGACGATTTGAGTATAAAAAGTCATAATTATGCATGTTTTACGGAGTTTTGAGAATAATATCTCAAACTTTAGTATTAAGATACCTATTATTTTTCCTGAAATGTTTTTCCTGAACATCAACTAACATTTCAATGAAAAAATAATCACATATAACCGCTTTGAATTTGGTTTAGAGACGAAATAAGCATAAAATGTCATAATTTTGCATGTTTTACGTAGTTTTGTGAATAATATCTCAAGTTTTAGTGATCAGATACTGAAAATTTTTCCTCAAATTTCTTTTCTGTACAATGACAAACATTTTAATAAAAAAAGAATCATATGTCATTGCTCTAAATTTTAATTTAGAGGCAAATTTAGCAAAAAAAGTCATTATTTTGCAAGTTTTACGTAGTTTTGTGAATAATATTTCAAGTTTTAGTGATCAGATACTAATAATTTTTCCCCAAATGTCTTTTCTGAACATTGACAAACATTTTAATTGAAAAATAATCATATGTCATCGCTTTAAATTTTGATTTATAGGCAAATTTAGCACAAAAAGTCATAATTTTGCATGTTTTACGTAGTTGCGTGAATAATACCTCCAGTTTTAGTGATCAGATACTAAAAATTTTTCCTCAAATTTCTTTTCTGGACAATGACAAACATTTTAATAAAAAAAGAATCATATGTCATCGCTTTGAATTCTGATTTAGAGGCAAATGCAGCACAAAAAGTCATAATTGTGCATGTTTTAACGTAGTTACTGTACATCTCAGAGGCGAAGGGAATAATATCAATAAGATCAAGCGTTACGGAATTCCATTTTTATATAGTAGAAGATAAACGCCTCCACAGAACATGGTGTTAAATTTACGAAAATTTCTAACCGTGTTTCAACACATAATGAAGACGAATTTCAGTTTATATTCTGTTCTCATTGTATCAAACATTTGGAAGATGGTGCTCAAGTAGACTCTATTTACACGGATCTCAAAGCAGCATTTGATCGCGTGGATCACAACATCTTGTTGGCGAAAGTTTAGCGGCTGGGTGCAACATCGAATCTGGTCGGCTGGCTACAACCCAAGTAACAAAATAGGTTATATCTAAGTTTTCTAACGCTAGATACAACCAAAACATAAAACCTTCAATGCCGACCACGCAGTTATAACAACCCACTAACAACAGCTATAAACATGTGTCACGGCTAGTTGGCCCAGCTTTATTGAAGTCATCAAAACTTCATATGCGCTCTACCATAGGACCAGATGTTTTCAACAGGCCGACTTGTTCGCCATAGAATGACCTCGAAATTTTAACTAAGGTATATTCTCCAAATTTAGTGTCAAGCAATAAATCTTATCTTGGCTTTCATTTCTCAATGACAACTTTAATTTCCGACAGTGTCGTGAGAACGGAAATGTGTGAGTTCTCTCTCTATAATGATTAAATATTATAATCATTCAAATTGTTTTCGTGCATGTGAAAACACATGCCGTGACGTATTTATGGTAAAACCAGCCACAAATTTTATCAAAATTACTGCGCACCGCCGTAATTTTGTAGTAAATAAATATTTAATCAAAATTTAATTCCTGTGAACTAAGGTGATAAGTAAATGAATGCCATGATTTGTCATATTTTGGTAAATGTATGACTTTATATATCATGCGAATTTCAAAACTGCTCTGTGGTATAGGTGATATTGCAAAATAAAATGCTGATAAAGGATTGAATTTCATAATTCTGCATTATATTATTCAAGGCGACATATTGTTTTCAAATAAACCCTCGAACGCACTCTAAATTCTTGATCATAACTCATATTCTTAATTTGATCAAAATATAGCATATATAAAACCAAGCAAGCCTATCATGGTATTAATTTGCCTAAGTTACGATCATCAAGTTATATTTTATCCACAGTTATAGTCTGCAGATTTTCAGTTTTATTTTGTCATCAGAGGGACTATCATACAACTTCATGTTAATAACGGTTGGCATAGTATGGCTGTAAATGATACTTGCGGATCATATTTCATGACGATCAAATAAAACCAAAATATAATTAATTACTTTAATTCAAATCGACAAAAACCAAAACCAAAACAATCCTAAGTCTTTGAAGCATTTAGATTGTTACTTGGGAATCTTACTTAGCTGGTCGTACTCTGTCTGTGAAACTAAGAAACAGCGAATCATACAGTTTTGTAAACTTGTCGGGCGTGCCTCAAGGAAGCAACCTTGGACCGCTGCTATTTTCCTTGTTCTTCAACGATGTTTTTTTCAGACTCATATTGCCTGCGTTCATTATATTTTTCCCTGGTGCGGTCGGTGCTAGAAACATCTGTTGTTGTTTAGTGCCCTAATGCGGAGATTTGGAAGAATAGAATTGAGTCAGTGCAAAGCAGGTTCATCCGTTATGCACTACGTACTCTACCAAGGAGTAACCTGAGTGAGTTTCCTCCATATATTGGTCGCTGCCGTTTACTGGATATGGACACTTTAGCAAAAAGGAGAAATATATCGAGAGCTGTTTTTGTGGGGAAACTTTTTGCTGGACAAATTGATGCCCCGGCCATTCTCTCTCAACTCAACATCTATGTGCCTACGAGAAGCCTGAGATCATGGAACTTTCTACGACTTGACTACCAACGTACTAACTACGGCCAGAAGGAACCTATTGGGGCGATGTGTGACGTATTCAATAGATTTTTTGACTATTTTGACTTTAATGTAACCATTGACGTTTTCAAGAATAGGTTAAGACGATTCATGTAGTGCATAAGATACTTTAAAAATGTTTCATGTGTTTGTTAGATAGTTTGTATTGCTGGAAATCTGTTTGTTAATGTTGCACTTTGTTCTTTGTTTGTTATTGTTAGAGTATCAACATTTCATTAAGACCAAGCCGGGTCGGATGGAAATAAATATAAATAAATAAATAAATAAATAAATAAATAAATAAATAAATAAATAAATAAATAAATATTGCACGTTGTTGATTCATACCGAAAAAATGCCCACCTCATTCAAAATCCGAACTTTTTAACAAACACCAAAAGTTATAGGTTATTTTTAACTTAAATTAGGATGATAATATTACTGTTTTATAAAAATACAAGTGTATTTAAATACATTTATCGAGAGATATATGATAAAAAAGGAAAAATTCAGTACAGTTTTCATGTAAATCGATTTCCAAAATATAAGCGCTTTGTGGGTCCATTAAAAAAACCCGATCAACTTCAAATTTTCGTGGCTTATTGTAGAGGTCAAAAGGAAACTTTTTCATCCCGGCGCTCATTAAGATCGATAGTTCCAAAAATGGCCATATAAAGTATAGCCACTCTAATATAGACTAATACAAATCTAACCAGTTGACAAACAAATAACGGACTGGTTGTTAATACAGACATAGGGGAACTGCTCCATTATTCATCTCAGCCCGTTTATTCATCCCATTCAACATGTAAACACAATTGAAAACAGGAAAAAACGCATATTTTCTTCTTAAACCAATCTGCTAATCCATGGAATGGATTCTTCTTAGTTCACTTTAGATTCCTCATAAAGTATAATCCCCAAAAACTCACTTAAAAGCACTAAATTTGATATTATAGTCGGGCATCTGCACTCGAAAACTCATTTAATTAAATCACCTACCTCAGAAAACAAAGTCCGCGCATCGTTCTATACGGCTACAACGGGACTCGTTCAGCAGCCAACCAAAGTTTTTTCATCACTAGCGGACCACTTTTTATTTTAATCACTAAACAAAATTACTCACTACACTAAGAATACTTCAATATTTGTGTTGAAAAGAATAGTCGCGGGTGTCGCCAGAAATTAACCAGATTTATTAACTGCCTGCTGGTAACAGGGGATGTTACAAAATCCTACGGATATAATTTATTGAATAGAAGTAGTTGGGGAATTGTTTAAGTATCTTACTTTTAGTAATCTCGCTATTCTTCAACAGATTTGTTCGCTTACGATCTGCTTTCAATCTACTCGATTAAGACTCTAGGGTTAGATAGATTTTGATTTTATAGTAGAAATTTAATTAGAAAGCTTTCACATTCCTTACCCTTTGGTAAGTATTTGCCAATAATTTTAAGCCTCAACTAGTCGTAGATGTAGCTATAAGAGTACTCATTATTGCACGTGTTTGTAGAATTAACTAATTAGGATTGGACTCACCATATGCTGATTTTAGCGTTGATGCAGATCAACTAGGTGGGTTAAATATTATCAATTAGCTAGGTTAAGTATTAGATTTAAACAAACGATAATTTTAAGTAGTAGATTTAAGTTATGCACTAATTTGATGGTAAGTATAGAGTGGGTAGACCGCATGCTAGACTTCTCCTTTTCCTTTAATTTTCGCAAGTCAGAGGCGATGACAGATTCCCGGTGATAATGCAGGCTGTGGCATGTATGACAGACGTCATGAATGTCGATAAAGATGTTCGACGATTTGGGGTTTGCCGAATTCGACGGGCGTGCTTACACTCCCCCCCGAATACGCAAAGGTCCACTCTGAAGCGCATTAGTCCTTGACGCCCACGTCGAGTACGGCGAGCTTCACCGCTGGTCTCTCGTATATGCCCTGGTTGGTTTGCACTGTGGCGCTTCTTACTTGCCCGTCTGCTCCTGATTTCACTCCGATTATTCGTCCCAATGGCCAGCTATTACGGGGACCCTTTGGGTCCGCGATGACTACAACGTCGCCTATCTCGATTGGTTTTGCCTTGGTAAACCACTTGGTGCGTCGAGTGATAACGGGTAAGTAATCTCTCAGCCACCATCGCCAGAATTCGTTGGCTATCAGTTGTGACTGTTTCCAGCTATTTCGAAGTACCACAGGATTGTCGTCATACGGTACCCATGCCTTAAGTCCGTTTGATGATCCCAGCAAGAAATGGTTAGGTGTTAAAACCGGTGATTCGTCGTCTTCCAAAGGGATGTTTGTCAGTGGCCGTGAGTTGATCACGTTTTCTATCTCCAGGAGCGTGCTATTAAGTACTTCGTCAGTCGGAAGCCTTCTCCATTGCCGTTTACAGAGGTTAGACTTAACGCTACGGATTAAGCGCTCCCATGCGCCCCCCATGTGTGGTGAAGCCGGTGGGATGAAGGTCCATTCTGTGTCTGGTGTCGTGAATTCTTTTACAAGTTGCTCTTGGTTCACGGTTCTCAAAGCTTCTCGTAATTCTTTGCTACTTCCCTGAAAGTTCGTGCCTCTGTCGCTGAAGATAGTGGCTGGCACGCCTTTTCTAGCCATAATATTGCGTATCGCTAGGATGCACGAATCGGTCGTCAGTGTGTGAGCTATTTCTAGGTGGATAGCGCGAGTTGTAAGGCAAGTGGCAAGGACCCCCCACCGTTTTTCGGTTCGCCTTCCGATGCTTACAGTCATGGGACCGAAATAGTCCAACCCCATGTATGTAAACGGTCTAGTAAATGCAGCGAGTCGTTGTGGAGGTAAGTCGCTCATTGCTGGCGGTTGAGGTAAGGCACGAGTGTTTTTACATTCTTGACATTCTTTGCGGATATTGTTGTATATGGCTTTAAGTCTGAAAATACGAAAGCGCTGCCGTATCTCATTTATTGTTGTTTCATGATTTTGATGGTTGAACCGCTTGTGGTAGTCGAAAATGATGAGTTGGGTGACTGGATGGTTTCGCGGAAGGATTATCGGTTGAGCGGCGTCGCTGGCGATAAAAGGACAGGCTTGTGTTCTACCACGAACTCTTAGCACACTGTTAGTGTCTAGGAATGCGCACTGTTGGTAAAGCTGGCTGCCTCTAGGTATTGACTTATTAGGAGTGCTTTCATTTGAGTTTCTGGAGAGGATGGCGATTTCGTCGATGTAGGTTGATGCCTGCGCTACGCGAAACAGATAACATTCAGCTTCGATTAGTTCTTCTTGTTTGAGTGGTCCATCTCTTCGTTCCTTCTTGTTACGCCTCATGTTGTGCACCCAGCGAAAAACACGAGCGGTACAACGTAGTAACTTCTGCCAATCTGAGAAGCGATTAAAATTAATAACTGATTCTTCGATCCTGGTGTGATACAGTAAGTGAGGACGAAGTTCTTCGGTTGTACTGCCAATATGAGTATCTGAAATGGGCCAGTCTCCGGGTGATTTCCGTAGGAACGCTGGTCCCTGGAACCAGCGACTAGAGGCGGACAAATCCGGACGGCCTTTCCACTTTGTTCCCTCGTCGGCGACATTCTGTTTGGTCGATATCCAGTTCCATTCGCGTATATCAGATGCCTCCAGTATCTCGCTAACTCTGAACGCGACGTACTGGTTATAGCGCCGATGGTCGGATTTCAGCCAGCATAGTACGTCCTTCGAGTCCGTCCAAAAGAAGCGTTCCTTCACTCTAATGGACAATGATTTAGAAACGGTTTCCGCAAGTCTAACGCCGATAACCGCAGCTTGCAGCTCAGAGCGCGGGATTGACAGATATTTCAAAGGCGAAACTTTTGTTTTAGAGCTAACTAGGGAGCATTCGACGACGGTTCCTTCCTGATATCTCAAGTAAGCGATAGCGGCGTAGCCAGTCTCACTCGCATCTACGAATATATGTAGCTGGATCGTTGTACTGTCGGCTGTAGACGTCACCATTCGGTAGCAACGAGGAATTTTCACGGTTGTTATTTCTGGTAGTGCTGAACACCACGTTGTCCACTTGCTAAGGTGTGAGTCATCGATTAAGTCGTCCCAGTCGATCGAAGCGCGCCAGATTTCTTGAAGGAGTGTTTTTAAAACCATTAGAAAGTGCCCTATGAGCCCTAGCGGGTCGAACACCATCATGAGAGTTCGAAGGACCTCCCGTTTAGTTGGTCGACGTCGTCCAGATAGTAGAAGCTTGTCTATGCGAGGTGAAATTTTAAACGTAAAACAATCTGATGAGGTGTCCCACCATAGCCCGAGAATCTTTTCGAATGAATTTTCACCGCTTAGGTTTTTCTCCTCTATTGTTGGCTCGTGCATCGCTTTCAGAACTGCTGGTGAGTTCGTTGTCCAATTGCGGATTTCAAATCCGGCCGACGCGTGTATCTTTTTAACCTCTTTCGACAGTTGAATCGCTTGTGATTCCAATTCTACACTTAGAAGCATGTCGTCGACATAATGTCTCTTTACGATTGCTTCGACAGCAGCAGGATATTCTTGTTCATATTTTGCCGCATGAGTATTTTTTACGTACTGAGCGGTACTTGGTGAGCAGCAGGCTCCAAATGTCATTACCTGTACGACGTATGTACTCGGGTTCGTGTTAGTCCCATCTTTCCAAAAAAATCTCTGGCAGTGCTGATCCTCTTCGCGAATGTGGACTTGGTGATACATCTCGCGGATGTCCCCACAAATTGCGATCCGATACTCGCGAAACTGGATCAATACCGATAGCAAGGAGGTTAGTAAATCTGGGCCTTTAAGCAATACGGAGTTCAGCGAAACCCCGTGGGCGGTTGCGGCAGCATCCCATACGAGTCTTGTTTTTCCTGGTTTGTTTGCGTTTAAAACCGGAAACATAGGCAAGTACCAGACCCGAGAGCGTTTCACTTGCAGTTCCTGTTCCGAAAGTTTACGGATATATCCCTTCTGTACATGATCATAGATCTTTGCTTTTACTGCCTCTGCTAACACTGGATCACGCATCATTCGCCTTTCTAGACATTGCCACCTTTTAAAAGCCATCTCTTTGCTATCTGGGAGCCGAACGTTTTCGTACTTCCAGAGAAGTCCTGACTCATACCATCCATTCCCAGGTTTCGTTAATGTTTCGAGAAGCATCTGCGCTCGTACATCCTCTTTTGACTGTAGGAGTTTCACAGGTTCGCTGATACCAGCACTGTCCAGTGTGAAGAAACTTTTAACCATTTGGTGCAGATCTTCATCAAGATCTTTATTGCACTGGCATACTTTGACGGAATGATAATCAACAGAGTGTTCAATTTTATCTTCGATTGCGCATTTTCCATAGATTGTCCATCCGATTCTCATTTTAATGGCTATCGGTTCCTGAATACGTCCCTCACGGCTCTTTTGTACGTTTCCGACACTGAGGTTGTCCACGCCTATCAAAATCCGAGGATAGGCATTCTCGTACGATGCAATGGGTAGACCAGCAAGGTATGGATACTTTGCTTGAATATCGGCGTACCGAAGTATTTGCGGCCGAATTTTAAGGCTTTCTACGGTGTGTACTAAGGACAACTTATACTTCTTTCGTTGTTCGCCGTAACTGGAGATATGTAGGTTTACGCACTCTAAGGAGGTTTCCATTCGGTGTGCTCCTCCTGTCCAGCCGAGACATAGCGATTTCATTGGCCCTATAACACCTAGCTCTTGTGCTAGATCTTGTTCCATTAACGAAATGTCGGATCCGTCGTCGATAAACGCGTAAGATTCAATAGTTTTCGAAGGTCCATAAAGAATGACCGGAAGTATCCGAAACAGGAATTGCGATTCGCCCTGATGAATGTTACAACTTAACTGCGGGTTAGTCGGTGGTGTAGAACTTGTGGACGTCACTGTCGGGGAACTATTAGTTTGTTGTTTTTCGGAGTGAAGAAGAGGATGATGAAGGAAGGTGCACCCGTTTGTACCGCACGGCTTTTGTTGTCTGCAGGACCTGTTGTGTCTCCGTAGGCATTTTCGGCACAGCTTGCACTCTCGCACGGCAGCCCACTTCGATTCGGTACTCAGCTCCGCAAAGCGTTTACATTTTGGGACGCTGGCACAAGCTTTCTTACATATGGGACAGTGCTTTTCGCACTCGCTGTAAGCGGTTTGCTTCGTCTGCATTGGCGCCGTATAGGGTTTGCTACTGCTCGACTCGATTTCAGAGTGCATGTTCAAGAATCCATCCTTTTTGAAGGAACGTTGTCTTGACTCACCGCTTCCCGACGGCATTACTGCGCTCGCATCTTCTGCTGTTGAGTACAGCCATGAGCTAAAGTCTAGCAAATTTGGGTTGGGTTTATCTCTGGAATGCTTAGCCCAATCTAGCTTTAATGCTGTTTAATGCTGAGGGTAGCCGTTCCACCAGTTCGTATCGTAGCGAAGCATTGTAAACGAAATCATGCAGTTCACACACTTGAATTGTTGCGACGAGGTTCTCCACAGTGAGAGCAAAGTTGACTACCGTCTCTAACCTGTCAAGGTTCGGCGACGGTAAGGCGCGAACCTTTTTCACGATTGCTTGAACGATTGCCTCCGGTCTACCATACAACATTTTTAACGTAGACATAACGCCCGCGACGTTCGACGGATGTAACAGGCGGCATTCAACCGCTTCCAACGCCCTTCCCTTAAGATATTTCCGAAGCCGCAGCATGTTTTCTTCATTCGAAAATCCGCACATTTGAGTAGAGTTATTAAACATCGAAAAAAAGAGTGGCCAGTCCTCTGGATTTCCACTGAAGTCAGGAAGATCCTTGGAAACCGCTTGTCGTGCGGCGAGCTGACTTCTGTTCAGTATGCAAACAGTTTCATCTCCGATATGCGGAGCAGAATGAATCACTGGAGCGTGATGATTTGTACGAATCGGTGTTGATCGTTGTCCTGGAGCGAACATGTGCGGGTTATTAAGCGACGGATGATTATTTGCGACCGGATGTTTTACAGGATGAGACCCATAAGTTTCGGGGCCGGGATTTGGAGCGGGGTGCTCTGCAAGTCGCGGTAAGTTTCTTGGTACTGGTCGTTCCGGCTCTTCAGGCTCTAAACCAGAGTTTACCTCTTCTCCACAACGCTCTGTGTCAGCTATCCATTGCTCAATTTTTGATACTTTACTAGCATCTGAATCGCTTATCACGGTTGAAGTATCATTTTCATACTCAAGAAGAGCTTTGAATTTTCTCTCTAAAAACTTCTGTTCGAGCTTTTTTTGCTCCTCGATCATCATCAGTTGCAACTTTAGTCTTCTCCTAGCTTCACTTTGCCCTGTTCTACCGCTACTTCCAGTACGCTGAGACGGGGCTGAACGTGAGGGTTGCAGATCTCCACATCCTGCGGCGGGAGTCGTTCGCTGTTTTTCCTCAGCAGTCACACACTTGAAGCAACTCCAATCTGCATTCTGAATTTCATCAGTCACGTTTACGCACGTGAAGTGGTACCACAAGTCGCAATTATCACACTGAACCATATTTTCGTTATCCAGCTCAGCACACAACTGACAGTTCGATACCCGATTCGCGCGACCGTTCCGCGGCGGATTCCGTCTTCCGCTTGTGCCACTGTTGGGCTCACCGAGTTTTTTATTTTCGACAGGCATGTTATTTGTATCTATTTGGGCATCAGGAGGGGAATCAGCGGCGATGTTTGACGAACAGCTAGTGCTTGTACTCGTCGTCTTACCAGTTTTGGATTCCTTTGGCATCTCTCAATCCGGATAAAAGATTTTGTAAAATGTTGAAAAGAATAGTCGCGGGTGTCGCCAGAAATTAACCAGATTTATTAACTGCCTGCTGGTAACAGGGGATGTTACAAAATCCTACGGATATAATTTATTGAATAGAAGTAGTTGGGGAATTGTTTAAGTATCTTACTTTTAGTAATTTCGCTATTCTTCAACAGATTTGTTCGCTTACGATCTGCTTTCAATCTTCTCGATTAAGACTCTAGGGTTAGATAGATTTTGATTTTATAGTAGAAATTTAATTAGAAAGCTTCCACATTCCTTACCCTTTGTTAAGTATTTGCCAATAATTTTAAGCCTCAACTAGTCGTAGATGTAGCTATAAGAGTACTCATTATTGCACGTGTTTGTAGAATTAACTAATTAGGATTGGACTCACCGTATGCTGATTTTAGCGTTGATGCAGATCAACTAGGTGGGTTAAATATTATCAATTAGCTAGGTTAAGTATTAGATTTAAACAAACGATAATTTTAAGTAGTAGATTTAAGTTATGCACTAATTTAATGGTAAGTATAGAGTGGGTAGACTGCATGTTAGACTTCTCCTTTTCCTTTAATTTTCGCAAGTCAGAGGCGATGACAGATTCCCGGTGGTAATGCAGGCTTTGGCATGTATGACAGACGTCATGAGTGTCGATAAAGATGTTCGACGATTTGGGGTTTGCCGAATTCGACGGGCGTGCTTACAATTTGAAATGTTCACCTCAAATTTCCTAAAACAAGCTTGAATTAGCAGAAATATATGAGATGAATTTCTACAATTCCTAAATTTCAATTGTATGTATTTTCATCTGTTTTCACTGCGTTTAAGAAAATCAAGAGTTGCCAAATCAGTTTAACAGGAACTGAAAAAAATATACTGAAAATATTGAATTATTCCGACATCATTGACATAAATCTACAGCACTGTAGTGGTTACCTAGGTTACCAGTTTTGCACGTAAACAACTGCAGCGGATATCTAAGTAACCTACTACGACGGGCTGCGGCTACGTTCATTCATGATAATGTGTTTCATTCATGATTAACAGTGTGATGAATATGGGGGCGTCGTGAGATGAATAATTGAGCAGTTCAAGTTTTGAGATGGATATGGAAGTGTTGTGAAAAATGGTTTTGTTTTACAAAATTTAGGACAAATCTAGCCAATTTTACTGAATATACAATGCTTAACGATTCCATAAGAGTACGTAAGCATATTTAGTTTGTTTGTTCAATGATTCCGTGAAAATTTGGTGTTTAATCCGTGCATTCTTCGTGAATATCGGCTTAATGAGATGAATAATGGAGCAGTTTCCCTAGTAACCTTTCAAAAGAATACCAATAATTCGAAAATAGATAAAAAAAACAAGTTTTCAATAACATTGATGCAAGGCTCATCCAGAACGTTTCCAACACGAAAATTACGGTAGTGAGGAACGGTATCGAATGCTTTCGCAAAATCAGCATACACCGTGTACCGCTATTTCTCGTGACAGTGCGGTAACATAGCACATCAAATTTGTTGCAGTTGAGCGATGTCTCATGGAACCGTGCTGGCTGCGGTATACAGCACGCTGTGTATAAGTTTCTCGAAGACTTTGCCCAAACAACAGCAGTATAGAAACAACACGGTAGTTTGTAAATAAAAGTGACAGATGCAGTTTTCCAAATTGCCAGGAACGTCCTTTCACGTGGTGATCGGTTGATGCAATTGGAGCCGACAGTTTTGCACAGCATTTTTTTGAAACAACGGTGGAATGCTATCAGTCCCGGGTCCTTTTTTGAGTAGAGGTTATCGATGGCAATCTTCACATCATCCGATGTGAACTAAATAAAGGGAAGGCTAATGTCTTCCCGAGCAGGAGAGCATGGCAAAATCATAACTGTTATGAGATCTTATTAGACGAATATCTGCAGGTTCCATCACACATATCAAAGGAATGTCAAATTTCGACATCATATCTCGTTGAGTGATGATCCATATATCTCATTGAAAACGCATTTTTGAGTGAAAATAGTTTGTTATTGATTACACTGGTCAACGCAGGTGCACTCCAGAAGCCTCAATCGGAGAAAATGAAAGATAATAGCTATAATAGCTAAGCTAAGCTAGAGAAACAACCAACAAAATATCTTTTACATAGTCTTCAAAGATGGCATTCTTAAATAGTTAATTCAATTGTCAGGGATATATGAATATTTGTGCTAGTTGATTTCGCTGTTTCAGCATCCGACTACAGGCATTTTCTCGGAACAATTTTCAGCGATTGGTAATGGAGAAGTTGAGATTTTCGTTTGATTGATTTCGTTTCCGCAAAATTGCTGCCGCTTAATTTCAACGAAAGAGAAACTCATTACAAATGTGTTCCCGAATATCTTTCAGAATCACAGAAAAACAACGATGTCGACGATATGAATTTTATCTTTCAAACCAAAATTCGTGGGAATCAAAATATTGCATGAATAAATCAGTAGATTGTAAAAATGAACACGAAGAAGTAACCGAATCATGCCTCGAAACCTGAACTAACGAAATTTATGTAATGAAACAAGATTTGACGTAAAGCATCCAAGCCGTAAAACAAAAGCTAATATATAACAAGCAACAGTACTTCAAGATAAATCTTATGGCGAGGATGTTCTCATTTGGATAAAACCAATCATTTCCCATTCGTCATGCATTTGCAGACTATAGATGAACCGCAAGATCAATCTTTGGAAGTATGAGATGCGATGGATAAGAGATGCGTAGCGAAAATTGGAATAAGTTGATACAGTAAAATTATACATAACTTTGATTTGAATTTCAAATACAATTGAGTTGTGGTGGCGTCTTATTGTACTGAGTTGACAGACATATTTCTTTCGAATTTAAATCTTTATGACTAAACATAACCGAAAAAAAATAAAGTTCGTTATAACCTAATCATTTTGCACCTAACCTTGAGTCGTCGATCTTCTCTGAATGTGTGCATTTTTTCTATATATTTACACTAGCCTCAGTTGATTGAAAAACATTCATCACTGCAGTACACACCCATCTTGTCAGCTTCAAGTAAAGTCTCACATAAAAGGTGACGTGCAGAAAAACAGAAAACGAAATAAATTTCGTCAATCTAAAAATTCAAAAATATCTAACTCATGACATTTACCGTCGGTGCCGCTACTCACTAATAATGCATTAGTCTAGGAGCAGTGCTTTCTTCCCCACAATCTGCAGTACTTATTTTGATTTTGTTCCTTGGTCGTGTGTAGTTTTTCACAACTCCCGAGCTTATCTACTTGAGAAACACCTTAAGCTCTATATTCATCAGTCAAAGGCTTCTCCCCGATTCTGTCATTCTTTTGCACCGTTCAACATCCCGGCGCGGCGTCACGGAAAAGTCATTTTTCATCGCCCATTATTCTCTACCGGGTGCGATGTATTGCGTAAATGCACGTGTGCCAGCTGTTTCCCGTTCGAAGCGACGGATTTTCCCTAGCGATTGTGGCGTCCATTTGTAAAGGTGCCAATAAAAACATTCAAGTGTCTTAACCGCTACTTTGTATCGCACTTGTTGCTATACGTACCCTATAGTATCTTACAGAGAGAGAGAAAGAGAGTTTGCACAATTGCGATTGGTTCGGCTGAGACGGATTGCTTCCGAAGAGGTGTGCTAATACCTGAAGGCGTTCGTTTCGAAACGAATGAACAATAGAACAGACAAAGTGTTTATGTTAGCACAGTTTGTTCCGGCGAGAGAACGATGTTCATGAATTTTTTTGCCAAAGGCTGACTGTCTTTGCGAACATGGAAAGGCAGCCGCAGATGTAGGAGTTTATCGCGGTTGCAAGTGAAAGGTAGAATGGTTTTCTGGTTGTTGTTGAAACAATAATTTAGATTAAAATCACTTTCGGTCATTAACAATATCTAACCAGAATGATAGCGTTACGGTTAAAGACATAGATATTATTTTAATATCGTTTTAATCGGTGTTGTGTTGAGTTTCTCCAGCGGAAGCTTATTTACCACATTCCAACGTGGCTAAATGGTATAAGAGTGATAGTGTTTATGGAGCAACGCACGATTAAAATCACAATCAGCAATCTCAAGGAGGAATGAACAAAGTGTAAGATAATTTGATGATCATTCCAACTTTCAACCAAGGAAGTGTGGTGTGTCACATGTGCTACTTCTAGATTCGAGTTTTCTCAGGTAGCTATAGATTTTTAAATTTTCTGTAGAATGACAATGCTTGACTATTAACATAAAAGAATGAATGCTTAGAAACAAAGGAACGATTTATGTTTCGTTTATGCATCTTGAAGTCGTTTGACGTTTAGAGATAATCTTCTAAATCCAATGTGTTTAGACACGAACGGAAGATTTATTCGATGATTTCCATTTTATTCAAACTTTTATTTCGCGAAGCACACATCAAATGTAGCAGAAATAGCAACACTACTGACTCTAGAACGACCGTCCGTAGTGTTGCACTCCGTGATAGCCCTGAGTCACGAAACTTGAGCGAACTGACGACCGACGTTAGTGAGGGACGTGACTTTCTAGCTGTGCAGTTGGAACCGGTAACGTTGAAATATTAACCACGAGAGGTTTTGTTGAAATTAGATTGTCATTTTTATCCCGATCCTACAATCAGTAGAATCCGAATTTCTTGTCGGCAGTTTGTGGCGTTCCGATACATAAAATGACGCATCCATTCTATCATCGAATTTTCGAATTGTTTGCACCGGTCTGTCACGATGGTGTGGGTGTTAGGTGTTGTAGTGTCGAATGGCGCGGACAGTCTCCGATCCGATGCGACCGACGGTGTCGGCTATGGTCGAACTGCTAATATGCATATAAAGACACTCGTAATAATTATGGTAATGGCTATGCGCGCACAACCGAATGGCCTGTGATGGCGCGAGGTCGTAAAAATGGGAAGCAAATAAAAATGGACAGCTCGCTGGGTCTGCTAGTTTTTTTTTTCGTTCGCTGTTTTTTTAATGTTTATTTTCTTCCTTCTCGTTGCCCATTGAACTTTCGCAGCCGACCGGCAGCCAGGCAGGCCTCGATTGCTAAATGGGCTGTAATACAGGGCGGCAGTGCATAATGGGTTCAGTGACTATCTAGCCAGCCCGCTCATACCACCACCCCAGGATCCGGTCCGGTTCGGGGTACTCCGGCTGACATTTGCTCCCCGGTGTGATTCGCTTTTTTCCTGCCATTTCAATTTATGGCGTATTGTTGACAATCGAATGCTTGCAGCGATGTGACGATGGAAAGTTTTCCTTCTCCAGCAGGAGTCTGGACGGATGTTTAGTTGTGGAAAGTTTTTCGTTTTTACCAAACGTTGAAAGTGTCGAACCCAATTCGGTTGAATTTAATGTGGAATGACGGGATAAATAAGTCGTTAATTTGATTTGTTAGTTTTCATCCAGCTGAGGCATCATTCGCTTTGAAAAATTGAGTAGAAATAATTAAGACTAGCTGCAAAAATCTTACTGTTGAAAAAGTCAAAAAAAAACATTTTTTGCCTGAAAAATTGATAACTTTCGAGACAACTTCGTTGCTCCCGCTTTTCACCAGCTATTGGTAAACGGAATTTTCAGCTTGTGCATGCATGCATGCGGAACTGCACGTTAGAGACACACAAAAAAGAACGAATGTTGCGGAAATTGTTTCGGATGTGTAAAGCTTCGTAGTTTTTTTTTTTACTTCAATCTGAACTTTCGGAAAATTCATCATTTGCAAGTCCGTTGACGGAACGCTCAGTCCGATCGATGGGGATCGAATGAGAAATTTTATGGTTTGTTAGTCGCTAGTTAGGATGCACGTCATGTACTCAAAACCACACAACCGCCGATTGGTTTGCCCTAATTGCTCCGTAATTGTTTATTTGATGAACTTTACAATCACGCTGCCGAGAGATAGTTATCTTCATCAACCCTTTCCGGGAGCAGCACACAGTCGGGCCGACTCAGCATTGCGAACATTTGGCCTGGCCGTCCGTCGTCAGGCGGTGCGCCAATTTTGAATTTGTGTTGTTTGTTGTTGTTTTTTTTTTTCGGGAGAGATAGCAAGCAGTTCCTGTGTTAGCCTTGTTCACATAAGCTCACCATTGTTGAGTACACTGAGAAGCAAATAACCGGCGCTCGTTAGCGGAACAGAGCTGCCCTATCAATGATCAAACTGTGTTATCAGGATGTTTTCGATTGGAATCGTACAGCTGATAGAATAATAATTCCGAGTCGCCTGCCGGTGTTAGTGAAACTTTATTGAATGTCTGTAGGACTAGATTTGTGTTTTGAGCCGTTGGAGTTTCCGCGTAGTGGCAAAGGTTTGTTCGTATGAATTTCATTGGTTCACTAACGAACACTTAGCTGCGGAAAGAAAAACTGGAATAAAATTAAGCTTTAAATAAAACATCTAAATAAATCAAATAGATATTGAGGGTATCATCGTGGAAGTGATACAAACATTGGAGTGCCTCTTTTCGCATCGGAAGGCCTGCCTCCTGTTAATCAGCTGTTAATCCTGTGGCACTTTTTTCAGAGAAAATATGCAATAAATTCAATTAGAAAACAAATAAAGATTTTGTATCTTGCTGGAATGAGCAACTTACCGATCAGAAGAAAGCTGTCACATCTTAATTAGAGCAGATTATTCGTGTACAGGACCATCAAACGATTCGAGGAAACTGGCACGGTTGTACTCAAGCAGAGTCCGGGTAAAAATGTGCAGACTGCAGCGGTGATCAAAGCGGTTAAAGAACGTATCTGTTGAAATCCAGCCCGATCGGTAAAAAAATTGGCTCGTGAATTAAACATGAGCCATAACACTGTGCATAAAATAATCAAGAAACAAAAAATTCACGAATCATCTTGCAGAAATATTGCTGACAGGGTTGCCAGAACTCGATTATTGAAGACGCACCCTGCTCATAACAAATCGAACCGTTCACGTTCTAGACTGTTTTGAACAAGCAGAATGATCGTGTATATGGAGCATGTCTTTGTAATGTTCCAGCCGAAAAAAGAGGAGTGTAACGATTCCAGAATTCTTCAGCTGTGATGGTTTGGGGAGCAACCTCCAACAGAGGAAAGTTGTCACTACTATTCATCGACAGGGGATAAAGAGTACATTGATCTATTGATATAAGTTTCTGTTTTTAGCAGGATTCAGCGCCAGTGCATGAGGCATTGGTTGTTCAGAAGTGGTACAATGAAAATTTACCGTGTTTTATCAGCAGGCCTGCATCCTCTTCCGATTTGAATCTATCGGACTTTAAGAATATGGGGCACATACTAGAAAACATGGGTGAAGTAAAACACATGACTTTGGATAATTGAAAGAATCGTTCAGTGAAAATCTGGGATGAAATGCCGATCGAAGTCGCACGTGCGGCTTATGATAATTTTGAGAAACGTTTGCGGGCCGTAATTAAATGTAAAGATGAAAGATTTGAAGTGAACTTCAACTGTAATTCTACTACTCTACCATGATAATAAAAAAGAGCCAGAGAAGACATTATCATCTGTTTAATTTTATGAAGTGTATCACTTTCACGGTGATACCCTGTATTTCTATTGAAATCAAGAGTTATCTGTATGTTTGATCGAGAATGTGTGGCAAACCGATTTCCACCAAACTTGGCATATGTAGTTGTACACAGGAGGTTGTCAGGGATGTTCTAGAAATGGGATGATTAACCTCTGAAAACAACGGAGTTTTGATTGATGAAGAAGTCAAGATCTGTTGTGCATTAATGGAGTTCGTGAAAACCTCCGTTACCCCTAAGAAAAAGTAGTTTTGATATTGAGTCAAGACTTTTTATGCATCATATAATCCTGTATTTAAGCTTAAAACGATGACTTCCGGCTCAAGGCAAAAACCTGAATCAAATCGAGTCTGGGAGTTTTTTTTTTTTTTGAAAATACCTGTTCGCGGGTTTTCCCAGTTCCATGAAACAAAAAAAAACGACGAGCCTGAGTAACGAATCTCCTATGCTCCAGTTTCTTCAGACACAGTAGGTTGCACCGGTGTTCGTATGGTGTCAAAGAGCGTATCTTATGATTTTTGACATTGGACTACGCCTTACTTCACGCAAAAGTTGAAGTCTTGTACAATCATTGTGTCTTCCCGTTTCGCACAAATGTTGCACAGAAATCGCACAATAAATGTGTGAAACGCATAACGCAACAGTTGTACTGCGAATACTTTGACATGGAATGAAATCAGAATATGTATCATCTACCGACACTCTATTTCTCACGTCGAGTGTATTAGTGACTGCTTTTGGGAGTGTGTTCAATCACTCCAAACACTGGGTTGTAATAATCAAGTAGACTTATACTGGGTTCCTGGTCACTGTGGAATAGATGGGAACGAAAGAGCCGATGAACTGGCAAGACTTGGATCGTCTCATCAGTTCATAGGACCAGAACCCTTCTGTGGTCTATCCGCTTGTTCCCTTAGAATGGAACTAAAAGCATGGGAAACTCTGAAAGTGGAATCCAACTGGACAAACACCTTCATCGGTGGGCAGTCGAAACGTTTCATCACTCCGAACGTTTCTATGACTCGTAAAATACTGGATCTTTCAAAAAAAGATCTAAGCACGTATACTGGTTTATTAACAGGGCATTGTCCGAGCCGTTATCATTTGAAGGTTATAAAAAAACTTCAAGATGATACATGTCGAGTATGTGGCATGGAAAAAGAAGACTCGGAACATCTGTTATGCCGATGTCCGGCAATTTTTATCAAAAGATAAAAATTCTTCGAGAGAGGTCTTCTGGAACCCTCTGAAATCTGGAGAACAAATCCCAGTACGGTTGTGCGCTTCATACGAAGTATAATACCGGACTGGACTAATGCTATTGGCCAGACTGTAACGACCACTTTCAATAGTGATACGTTATCCTGACTTGGCAAAATTAAAAAGGGGCAATATGTCACAAAATATCAAAAAATTGGTCGCAGTGTCGAAAATACCCAACACGGAAAAAAAAATTAGTGACCGCTACTCATGGAGCAGTGCAAGCAGCAAACAACAACTTGTGAACTCACTAGATTTAAATAGTTATAATACTAGATCGATTTATCTCGATGGATTCGGTCATTAAAAAGTACCATTGAATGATTTGCATAAAAAAACGAAACAAAATTCTGTTCACAACATTTTGTAATCAACGCTAGCTTCACCGCAAAACTAGCAAAACCCTTCATTCCACAAAGCCACAAAAGCGTTGCCGATTTTTTATGGCAACACTTGTTAATTGTGAATAATTATTATTTGTCATCCTGGGCACGCGCTTTTTTTCCAAGCGACGGAGAAATTTCTCTCTCGCTCGTATGATTTACATGTACGTGCGACGAGACTAGACACATCACATACAATTTGCAGGTTCGGATTGCGACGCGCAAGGCGATGTCACGTCGCTTTACGAAATGAGCGAGACACCAGTGCAGTACATACTTGATACCAGCGCACAGTGGTTCAATAAAGCAAAAAGTGGAACTTAATTCCATAGCGCCCTTCAACTTCATCCTAGCTTGATAGTGTCTTCTTAGCAATTGTTTGTATAAATGACCTGCATAATCGCAACTTGTCAATAAATATGAAAAGTTAACTATACTAAAAATAAAAAAAAATAACTTTTTGTGTTAAGAGATAGAAGAATAGATTATTCAGCAAAGTTATAGAAGATTCAAAAATATGAAACTTTGTTGAACAAATGAAAAATTCTATCTTTTTTCGGTACAAAGTTATAAAGTATATTACATGGAACTTATTTAAAAGTTAGTTTTTTGTACTTAACTTTTGTTAGTTGCATTTAACACGAAAGTGTAGTTCGGAGGAATTGTTAGGGCACACAAAACACACATTTTTGCCACAGATAATATATCTCCAGGACTTTTCCTTACAAAGTTATATCATATTTTAGCTTATTTTTTCGATAACTTCAAGAACATATAGGTTAAAAAGGGGCAAGTGGAGTCATGATGCCAATACTTTTCTTTGAAGTTAAGCTGAAGTACTATAAACTTCTTTAGATTCCATCTGTCCCAACCCACCCATATTAGAGTACGGCGAGCATATATTACAGTAGGTTTTCATATATCGAAAATACTAACTTTTTTATGTTAGGAGATAGAGGAATGGTTTATTCGACAAAGTTTTAGAACGTGCAAAAATATGAAACTTTGCTGAACAGACAAAATTTCTATCTTCATTGGAAACAGAGTTACAGAGTATTTCTTGTAAAAGTTAATTAAAAGTAAGTTTTTTGTACTTAACTTTTGTTAGTATCATTTTACAAGTAAACGTTGTTCTAAAGAAGCATTTGGGCATACAAAAAACATGTTTTTGTTGAAGGCCACACATCTTCAGGACTTTTCCTTACAAAGTTATTGCACATTTCAGCATATTTCTCGATAACTTCAACAACATAGAGAATAAAGATTAGGTAGATTGGGACGGATGAAATCTATAACAGTTTGGAGCACCCCATCTAAACTCCGAGAAAAAGTATTGACATCATGATTCCACTTGCCCCTTTTTACTTTATACATTCTCAAAGTTTTCGAAAAAATAAGCTAAAATATGCTATAACTTTGTAAGGAAAAGTCCTGGAGATGTGTGGCCTTTAACAAAAACATGTGTTTTGTATGCCCAAATGCTTCTTTAGAACAAAGTTTACTTGTAAAATGTAACTAATAAAAGTTGAGCACAAAAAACTAACTTTTAAGTAACCTTCACATAAAATACTCTATAACTTGGTTCCCATTGAAGATAGGAATTTTGTTTGTTCAGCAAAGTTTCATATTTTTGCACGTTCTAAAACTTTGCCGAATAAACCATTCCTCTATTTCTTAACACAAAAAAGTTCGTAGTTTTGATATATGAAAACCTACTGTAATATATGCTCGCCGTACTCTAATATGGGTGGGTTGGGACAAATAGAACCTAAAGAAGTTTATAGTACTTCAGCTTAACTTCAAAGAAAAGTATTGGCATCATGACTCCACTTGTCCCTTTTTAACCTATATGTTCTTGAAGTTATCGAATAAAATAAGCTAAAATGTGATATAACTTTGTAAGGAAAAGTCCTGGAGATATATGGTCTTTGGCAAAAATGTGTGTTTTGTGTGCCCTAACAATTCCACTGAACTTAATTTCGTGTAAAATGCAACTAACAAAAGTTAAGTACAAAAAACTAACTTTTAAATAAGTTCCATGTAATATACTTTATAACTTTGTACCGAAAAAAGATAGAATTTTCATTTGTTCAACAAAGTTTCATATTTTTAAATCTTCTACAACTTTGCTGAATAAACTATTCTTCTATCTCTTAACACAAAAAAGTAATTTTTTTTATTTTTAGTATAATAATTTTTTTCATATTTTTTAACAAATTGCGATCATGCGGGTCATTCATAGAAACAATTGCCCAAAGACACTATCAAGCTAGGATGAAGTTGAAAGGCGCTATGGAATTAAGTTCCACTTTTTGCCTTATTGGACCACTGTGCAGCGTTGTTAGTCTCTCTCATGCTGTCGGTGCGTGCTTGCTGCTACTCAGGGCAATGCATGAAGAAGAAAGAGTATCTTGAAAGCGTGTGTGCAGAAGACTGGAGAAATGTAGCATATGTCTCGTTCTCAAGCAGAAAGATGGAGAAAGGTTTTGCTTTTCGCTCGCTTTGCAATGCTGCTTGATACCAGTTGAAATTGTTTAAGTGTAGTAGTTTGGGGCTGCCAAATTCATTGAAAAAACGCTAGAGCATTAATTGCGTTATGCCCAAATTCAAATCACATCAAAAATTGCGCTAAAACGAACAATTTTGTACTTGTTTTACACCATCCAACTTCTGCGTGTTCAGTAGAATGGCATACTGTGCGAAGTGTAACAAAAATGTGCCCTCCTAAAAAAAAGAACAATTATATTACTACCACAAGACGGATTTTATATGCCAATGTATTTTATTTTCTTTGTATGGACTCATCACTGCGACCAGAGACATTTGATCTAACTTGATATTGCCCAGGTGTTTTCTGTATTCCATATTCTTGGCCAGTATCACTATTAAAGTAAATGCTTCATTTTTATCCGTGCTTGTGTGTGAGACTTTACTCTTACGATTCAAGCTTACTACTCTACAATACCGAGCTTCTTTCTATCCTATTAATATCGCCAAATTATAATTCACTGGAGTGAGACTTCACCTACCGTTCCTCTCTGGCAAGGTTTATTCTAAGAGGGACCAGGGTTGCAAATTTTCACTGCCAGTGATAGATTCTCAGTTGAAACTGAATACTACGAATATCAGTATCAACACGAACGAGCTGACAGTGATAATTGCTTGCAGCACCAATCAGTTGACAGTGGTAATGCTGACTAGTAGCATTACTGTGATTTCGCACACGCTATGTTTATGCGGTGTAGGATGTTTATGCGGTGTAGGATGAAGGTGTCTACCTACTCCATTGACTTCATGCAATAGATTGGTTCAGATAAAATAATTTCGATATTAATTAAGATATATCATTTATATGACTGACATGATTATTGACTGATAGTTGACTTGGGTGACACTCAATATCAGTTTGAAATGAGTGAGAGTGAAACTGCTGTTGGATCACTTTCATTTTTCTGTGTCGAAATTTCGCAACACTGAGAGGGACTTATTATGTCAGGAGGAAGGAATCTTATCGAAACCTCGTTCCCCGTGCCAATATCGCCAATCACAATTCCCTGGAGAGGTTAACTAATCCTATTATCAGTTTTATTATAAGAAGAACTTAATTTGGCAAGAGGAAGGAGTCTTATCGAAACCTCGTTCCTCCTACCAACACCGCGACACAATTACAATTCCCTAAAGAACACTTGCTGCTTTACCTCTGGTCAGTTTTATTTTGAGTAGAACTTTTTATCAAGAGGAAGGAGTCTTCTCGAAACCTCGTTCCTCTAGCCAAGATCGTGCCATAATCACAATTCCCTAAAGAGATCGTAAGTTACTCAAACCAGTTTTATTATAAGAGGGACTTATTTTTGATAGTATGCACGTTGGCACGTCTTCCCGATCAAAAAGAAAAAACAAAAATGTAACAGAAGCTGTTAGTTTGTTAGGTGTTAAAATAACAGAAATTGTAACAGAAATGATTCTACTAGTATCAAACACATATCAAAATTTGTTACTAATGTATCAGCTTTCTAACAAAATAAGATATTATAGAGAACAATTTAATAACGAACATTGTTAGAAACAACAGGTTTTGATAAAAACGAAAAATTAGTTAGACTTGTTTCAGAACTACTTCATTTCAGGTTTTGTTATTATAACTCATTCAGATTCAATTTTGTTATCAAAATTTTATGGAAAAATACAAAATTGTATCAAAATATGTTATTTGTATCTCGGGTTTTCCATAGTAAATTGATTCATAGGTAAATTGAAAATCAATATTTTTTGGTTTAGTTTTGCAGCTTTCAACCAATCACCAGCTCGCTTCCATAGCAGACAACAGGTATAGCGAAACATTATACATGTCATGTGCCGTTTTGAATGCCTGCATTTTTACTTTCACTCAACAGAAGTGAAATTCTCCCCGCACTTTTAGTATGATTAAAACAGTGCAAAAATTAACTAAAAATTAATTGGAAAAAGCAGTGGCTATCTAATCACGAGCTCACCTTCTGTTCAATATTTATTTTAGACCCACTTGTAAGGGGCCATCCACATACCACGTGGACAGCTTGGGGGGGGGGGGGGTGAAATGTCCACGGTCCTTACAAAAAAAAAAAAGAATTTATATGGGCATTTGTCCACGGGGGAGTAATAATCGTTAAAAATCTGTCCACGTGGTATGGCCCCTAAGTGGCTCCGCTGTTCTTCAAATTCTCCCGTTTTCCCAGTTTCGCAAGAGATTGTATTTCGTATGTAATACGAATTTACGAAACATGAATCTCATTTGGTATCGACAAACAGTGGAACTACACGCAACAAAATAACACGCTGTATTGTGTTGCGAGTTTTGAAGGAAGACGATTACACTTTTTTATGTGGGACGGAAGCAGATACCAACTGTACGGATTCAAATCTGTTTTTCCAGGTTGGCTGATATGGGCACCACAAGACTGTATTGGACTATGAAATCGAGCGCACTTAGGCACAGTACAATGACCGCAAGTTGGGGAAAGGAAATTCGTTGGACAGTTTACATTCTTCGAAAGTATTGATCCATTGTTGGAGTGCACGACAATCTTCGATGTTTTCTACATTTATGTATTATTTAACATCTTCCATGTAGAAGAGCAAACATCCTGATGGCAGAGGAAATGACAGATCGTTGATAAAAAAAACCAAATTAATCCACCTAGTGGTGAGACCCAGCCTTTCTCATTCGAACTTATTTTTTGTTCAAATAGAATTACACGACACTCTCATTTAAAAAAAAAACACCTTGAAAATTTCTGCTGGATTTATTTTCCACTTGAAATAACGAATTTCTAGTAGCCAACAGTACAACTATAACGAACATTCACACACATATGAGCATACATTAACACTTACACATGAGCAATTCTCCCTGAAACTAGGCCACTAGGTACACAAGATCTTTCAAATTTAATTTAAATGCACATAGTTATTAGTAATAGCGAAAAAAGCATTCAGGGCGCCATCTTGAATTCGGTCACCATCTTGGATTACATCAGAAAAATGCAATTTTGACCGTGTTCGCAACTACCAATTTCCGATCTGAGACCAGCATTGGAAAGCTGAGAAAAAATTCTATAAGATGCAAGAAAAAAATTAGGTGAGCATCAGTGTAAACCCAACAATTAAACTTATTTTTCAAGCTGAGTTTCAAAATATTCAACGTACACCTCGCGATCAACTTAGTAACCTGTCTACTGAGACCAAGTGGATGCACATGTTATATTATAATCGCCTGATGCTGCAACTAGTACGCCACTACTATTTGTGCCGTGTCAAATAAATGATAGATGAAGAAAAAAAAATAAGACGCCACTACTGTTTTTTTGAGTTTAGTGGGAATAATGAGTACAACACTAGCATGTTTGATATTAACGAAGCGATAGGTTTGTTTCAAATACATCACGAGAAAAATCCACTGCCGACTTATTCTATTGCTCACCCCTAGCTACACATACTGCTGTGCAGGCGTTGTTAATGCGACTGAAAGGAATGTCTCATCACATACAGGAGAGTCGGCTGACGCTGATAACTCTTAAAGACCTGTGTGATCGGGACCAAAGCCAGTCTGAGTCATACTTGCGAGTGCAACACCGGGAAGTGCTCCGTAGGGCTAAATTTCGACGTAGGACTACGTCTAACCGGACTATATCGAGATACATTCCGCGAAAACTAAAATCAAGATGTAACGTCGGGATGAAAGATTTCACGCGGTTATACTGATGTAACCACATGATGGATGACAATAATCAATATGTCGTTGGATTGATTAAATGATGGACAATTTTGTGATTCTTCAATTTTCATTATCACTTCATTGTTAAACAGTGAAAATTGAATAAAAGTTTCAAGGTCGAATTTTCACCAACAATGTACCAATCATATGCGAGCACGCCTGGCACAGACTTCATGAATAGACACCAACTGCCTGCTATGATATCTTGTATAGCAGTGGCAAAAAAAAAATTTGACAGAATCTTCCCGTCCCCTTCATGAGCCTAGACTATTTTGATGTCTTGAAGGTAAATTTTTTTCGGAAAGTTCGTAACCACCTCCACTATTAGACAGCATTACGTTCTACTGTTAATAAATATGTTAATGTTAATAAAACTGATGTGTTGAAGGAGAATATGATGGCACAGGAAACAGTACTGCACCGAGCAATGTATGAACAGAGTGCTGGTTACTCGTCGTCTATCAGTGCAGAAAAACTCGATATTCATTTTTGTGCAGTCAATCCAAGTGAAAACTACATTGCCGCTGTTAACGCACAGTGGGGCGTGGAACACAATCGACTTGCAGTTTGAATTGTCTTCTTCTTCTTCTGACTTACTAGTTGCATCCCGCGGTGGCGGTATAGAGGAAAACCAAATTCATTTTATCTTGATATTAACGTTCCGACATTAGTATTTGTATTTTTCAATTGAAATTTTTTTTTTCTGTTGCCAAAATCGAACCATGTCAATAATGAACGTTTTATTTTTTCATGACTTTTTTTACTTTATCAATGGTCTAACACGACCTGAACAGTAGAAATGGTCACCAATGAACTAGTTTTAGTTCCAAGTCATTCGAGGTGTCGCTTGATGAATTGGCTGACGATCTAGATACTTGATATTACCACCCGAACCACCAAAATACCTTTCTTTTGGAAGATGTTGAGCTTAAATTGGTTAAAATAAATCAAGCAAACTACAAAAGTAAAACGAGCTCAAATTAAACATAGCTTCAAAATAAAAATATAGAATTATTGAAGTCCTACGTGCGGTCGTATCTTGGATACCACCCTCCCACTATTTTCGAATTAATTTCTATCTTTAACAACGGCTTTTACCCGTTAACATTCAATTTCATTAAAGGCAGTGTGCAGCCGGGGAAGCGACAAATAAGCGAACTGAAAATATGATACAAAATTGGAAAAACATACCGCATCCAGATGGGACTTGAACCCGCAGTCTCCCTGACCACTTCACTGGTTGCCGGAACACTTCCTAAAATGGCCAAATTTTGCCTAATCTGGTTATAGTACAACATCAAATTTGAAAAATGTTGAGGCCACATATTTTGATCGTTGCTATAATTTTAAACAGTCTCCTAGCCACTTTTCTTTCCACAACTTTTAAACCACATGATTAAACATTATGATGGTTTTAAAGACAAGTTTAATTGGTCCATTGAATCCAACTATGTTCAGATCGGTTGTGTAGTTTCTGTGGTACCTAATTAAGTTTTGTGATTTTTACAATTTTATACATAACGGAGTTAAAGTCCGATAATAGTGTAATTAAATAGGATTTTATTGCGCAACTAGATCTTTTATTTGAGACTAATTTAGTGAAAATCGGTCCAACCATTCTGAAAAAATTGAGTGAGCATAAACAGTCTTTAGAATATGTTTCTTTTCAAACCGTGATTTCCTTCTTTTACACATGTCTTTTATAAACAATTTTAAACCACATGTTTAATCATTAGTTAAGAATTTTCAATACAGGCCGTTCATTTGGCAACAGTTTTGTTCAAATTGGTTGTTAAGTTTCTGAGATAATGAAATTTCGTGATTTTTGACATTTTGATACACGGTGCCTAAACTAAAAATTCGATTACAATGAAGTTCAATAGGGTGTTATGAGGCCACTAGACCTTTCATTTTCAACTAATTCAGTAAAAACCGGTCTAGCCATTTCTGAGAAAAGTAAGTGAGTTTAAGCAGTCTTTGGTATATGCTTTGCTTTTATTACGTGATTTGACATTTTATAAATAACGGGCAAAGTTACGAACCGATTCAATGAAAATCAATAGCAACCTATGGGACAACTAGGCCTTTCATTCGAGACTAATTTTGTGAAAATCGATCCAGCCATCTCTGAGAAAAGTGAGAGAGTTTAAACAGTTTCTGGAATACATTTCTTTACATAACTTCTGAACCATATGTTTAATCTTTATGAAATTTATAAGTTAAAAGCTCTGAAGATAGCCCGTTAATTTGACATCAGCTTTGTTAAAATCGGTTGTGTAGTTTTTGAGATATTGATGTTTCGTGATTTTTTTTTAGAGGTTATGTATCAACCTCTAAATCAAAAATCCGATTACAATGAAATTCAATAGCAACCTATGGGGTAACTACACCTTTCATTTGCAATCAATTTCACGGAAATCGGTCCAGCCATCTCTGAGAAAAGTGAGTGAGAAAAAAAAGTTGCACATACACACACACACGCACACACACACACATACACACATACATACATACAGAAAATGCTCAGCTCGTCGAACTAAGTCGAGTGATATACGACATTCAGCCCTCTGGAGCACTTTCATACCTTTAGTTTTTTCAGTGATTCTTTCTAGGAGAAAGGCAAAAAGAAAACAGAATTGGCCCAAGATTGCTTCCTTGTGGTACGCCTGACAGATTGGAAAAGCTCAAATCACTATCTCATGGTAGGAACAAGTTGCGCACGGCTGGCCACCGTATACAAATCGAGCACTTCAAAGAGGAAACCGTTGGACTTCCAATATTTGAATCTACAACGGACCAAACATTCACCTTGTGCCAAATCCTTGACAAGTTTCGAGAACAGCACTTGCAAACACATCAGCAGTTTTTAGACTTCAAGGCGACGTACAAGTCAGTGAAACGCAACGAGTTGTGCCAGAATATGCTTGAGCATGGTTTGCCATGGTTTGCTGGCGAAGTTTCGGACCCGTTCGTGACTTTGAAGCGAAGATAGAAGCTAAGTAACGGACTCTCGAACCTGTTGCTCGAAAAAATTATTGCAGAGTTTGAATTTAAATAAAACGGTAGACCCTTTGTCATAGAAAGGTCCACCACAGACATCGTAACCATCATCGATACCTTCTAAAAAGAAATATTTAGTTTCGTCCGAAGCCCACGAACGTTCTGGTGTTACACCCGAAATGCAAAGTTTCGAGCACTTGGTAAAATATTTCACTATACTAGCCATTCTCACGATCAAAACGCAGAATCTGGACTGCTGGTGAAAGGCCAACTACTAATATTGACTCACGCAAAATGCATAATGCTCTTCAAACAGACGAAATTATCAAATGGAATCGATTCCGAACCAGAGTAAGCGAAAAGGTTTTCAGTTGAACGAACATCGAATCACCCCCGCCTTCCCCACCACTGAGACCGTGACGTGCGACACTATTTCTAGGTGACGATTATTTACCTTGGATTGGATACAACCAAAGGCACGCCGAAGGCCGTCATAAATCGACTTAGGTGTGCTACCGCGGACGTCAGTTGTTTATTTTGCAGTTGCCGCGCTGCACCTCGCGGTCCGGAGACTAACCACTACGGCGGCAGATCTGGCAGTTCTTCAAGCGCCAACCAACGTTTGGAGATCCTGCAGCTGTCGCACGTGACGAATTAGCCGATTCTGCCTTCCGAATGACTGTGTAATGCTATGATTTTCGCGATATCATAACGGTCGCAGTTGGCACAACGTTGAACTCTAGTGACGTTCTTAGCTCTGCTTGTCCGATACGGGCGATTAGGAGCAACCGAAGCTTAACGTTTCAGGAGCGGCGAATTAATTTGCACACCATAATGTGATGAAAGATACCGGCCTGTAATCTGAGTGAAATCACCTTTGCAAAATGCCATTTGTTAGTCCCATATGCGCCACATTATATTTATAATTTAAGTCTTCGCTATTAGTCCGGTAATCTTCGAAGGTCTGCAAATATTAAGACACAATCACCGACCAGCCTTGTGGGTCTTCACACAAGGGGTATAAATTCTGCACCAATTAAACTGTCTTTTCAATTTGCATAAATAGACGTTATCTTTCTAATGCCATAAAGCCATCCTTCTAGGTTTCCGTTTGAAGGCAATTCCAATTCGTTTAGTGAGCCAGAAGACAAACAGATTTCTGCCATCATGCCAGAGAACGAGCCATCCATTCCAGCGATACAACACATCTATCCGAGACCGCAGAGCAGAGTTGCATAAATCAACCAACTTTGCCTGCCTTAATCTTCTAGTTGGAAAACAAATTGCAAACTGTTCTCCGTCCTCTGCAGGCTTTACCCTCCATTTCCGGATCCGGCGTTGCACTTCGAAGTACTCGCACAAGTGCAATTCTCGCACTGCAGTCAGTTAGACACCCACTACTGGCTCCACCCCTGGCTAAGGATGCTTCGTCTGCATCCTAGTCTACTGATGCTGGGCACAATTTTCCCATAAAAGATAATAAAATGAACTAATATAGCAAATTTCCATCCCCAGTCCAGCAGCAAGAATAAAACACACTCGAAGGCGTTTTCTACGGCTGGAAAACTACTTAAGGAGAATTATTTATTCCAGCAGTAACTACGTCTGTCGAGGTGGAGGAGGGTGAACTTGTTAACCGTCAGATCCCGTAGGCAATAGTGGTTGAAGCGCAAAGGTTTCACATTAGTTTCTGCAACCAAACCATTTCGTTTTCTCTCTCTTTCTCTCCGTGTCGACTGGTTTGGCTTCTGCTGCAGCCAGACTGCTTAATACTGCTGTTCAACATTGCCACCACAATAGTTTGGTGTCCTGGAAACTAACCATCAGCCTTCATTTTCAGCGCCATATTTCAGGAGTATTTCAGTCGTAACAAGCATCCATACGCTCAGTACAGTACAGTTTAGCTTGTTTATTGTGCACCTCTAGGAAATTACATACCGTTCCTACACCGATACCGGAAAACACGATCGAAGCAAGATGTAGCGGCCATTCGTGTATCATAAATATTTGTGCATGGATAATTCATTAGCAATATGTACTGCTGATCTGATAAAATGGTGCGGGTTGACTACAAGGTCGTGTTGTGGCTCCGACCTCAACCACGGAAAACTATCTTCATTTGAAAACATTACCAGTGGAAGCAATCACATACAAATTGATTAGTTTTTGATGGTTTCCTAATTGCGAAAACCGGAAGAGAAATATTTCTCTCGGTTCTTTTTCTAGTTTAATTGAACAACTATTTTTTTTTTTTTGAAGTAGAATACTTCTCTCGGGAAGTTCGGCTACATAGGGATGTGAAATGAAAATCTAAAACCGAAAAAAGTGAAAAATATGTCCAATTTCAAATGCTAATGAATCGGTTATTATTCGATGGATTTCCTTCGGTCTTGCAGCAATAGATTGGAAAATCTTCTAAGATTCTTCCCAAATGAAGATAATTGTGATTTTATTATTCAAACTCTTGTACTATTGAAAATAGTCAAGCCTTGTCAAAACGAAAAATTCGACCTCTGATTGGTCGTTATATGATTGCTTCCCAAGCACGGTCGACAGATCATATAGTTTGCAATTTTAAATATGCTATTTGGCCTATCTAAGAGCCTGTTTCAGCCGAAGCCGCTCATAATAGTTCAAAACAGCGACAACAACAGTCATCCCTTAGCAGCAGCAGTAGCAGTGCAGTGGATACCAGCGATAACGGATAGCGGCCACAGATGTGGCATAGCAATGGATGGCGCACTAGTTGCAGCGGATCTCAGTATCGATAGCAGCTGGGCCAGCTGATGCAGAGGCAGCGGATACCAATGGCAGCGTATAGCGGCCACAACTGTGGTATGGCTATGGATAGCGTAGCAGTTGCAGCGGGTACATCTGACCATGAAGCATTTATGCAATAATTGAATGAAAATTGCAATTGCAGCAATCGGCCTTTTTCATTGGTAACCATCAAACACGCAACAATCTGCATCCATGCGACACGGGGACGGGAACATTTTCTTCTTCCAGGCCGCGCAACACGACACAATACATGCTATTATGTTGCCTCAATGAGAGCCCTATCGGTCCGGCTCGACAGAATGTCCACAAGAAATCGTTTTTGTACATCCGTGTTTCGAAACTGAGAAAACCTGTAGGAACTGAAGATAAAGGGGGCCAGAATGAATGAGATGTATTTTTCGTACATTAGTATTATGACAGACGAAATAAATTTTTTTCGAACGTTGTAGAATGGTATAACTGGAAATAATTAAGTCACACCTATTTTTCCAGTTATATCATTTCACAACGTTCGAAAAATTTACGTTCGTTTATTTACTAGAAAAAAAAAGACTGACACGCAAGCAACCGGGTTCTTTCTTGTAAAAGTATTCTACTTCAACCTTGCGGTAGTGGCTTTGCACACAACCCTCCTGTGATTTTATCTCTTTCTAGTTTAATTGATCAATTAATTAATTCCAATTGCTGCAAAAAATCTCGAGCAACATTATACAACATATAATTCTCAAGTTCATTTTGAATCGCTAACTTCAACATTTATTTATTCAAATTTTACTGTCAACCGAGATTACTGGCAAGAACTGGCGAACCTGGCAGCCAGCCGTCGGACTGGAACTTACTCAAGGGCAAATTTTGCCCCCACATACCTCTACACACTTGACGGCTTGTTGTGGCTATGTACGCTAGACAATTCGCCATAACGGTGCAAAACGGTAGCTCGATGGCAGCCGTCGCCAAGATTAACTGATAGCAGTGATTATAGAAAGTTATTATTTCCTATTTCGTGATACTGCTGAGTAGCACCGGCCGATTGGTGGTCTGAAGTTCCCATGTTCGCTCCAAGACTGTCGCCAGTGTCGTCGTCGTCGTCGTCGTCGTCGCTGTTTTACTTAGAGATGATCATTTTGGTTTGATTTACGACGCGATCACCGAACCGTGCCTGATGATGAGCTTCTGTTGTTTTCCATTTCAAATTAGCAGCATAAATGTGCGTGCCTTTCGATTAGTATTATACGGAACGATTTAAAGGCTAAAGAACTACCACCGGCGGTTTATATGGACTATTATAAAACGATTCGATCGAGGAAGCCGTTTACGATTGAGACTTGAAGCAAAACTAAAAGAAAAATGGTTATCAAGCCATTAACGTTAAATCAAAAGATTATCACAAAGTTTCAGGGCGGTAGTTCTGCATAACTTTTGCAACTCATTACCGAGCGACCTTGGCCGCAAATACTTGAACGTCCCTATTCTAACCACGAGCAGCAAAACAGATTCGAAAAAAAAAACTGCAGGAATTTCGCAGCAATCCCATCATCATCGTTATTAGTATCAATGCAATCATTAGGCCATGCCAGAGCACCGTCATCTTCGGCAAAGTCGTCGCCACCGTGGCCGTCGCCGCGCCGGTCGGTATTTGACGCTCATTACCCTCCCATAGACATGGCAATCCATCCTTTACGCTGATTCCAGATTCCACCACCTTACCGGCTTCGACCCTGCGCCTGTACGCAACAGGCGTACAGAGCAGTGGGAGAAAAAAATGGGCAGGCAGTCTCATGCAGCGTGCAAAAATCCGGTCTTTCTGGTCTGCTGGTCCCGTGTACAGCCTGTAGGAAGAAGCAGACGAGTTTCGGAAGAAGGCAAGTCGCGTGCTGCAGCGTACCTCTTCCCCAGGGCCCACCTTTGGCTATTGGACGTGTGTATGTGTGTGCGCGCGCGTGAGGAATTCACCTGGCCGTCTGTGGTTGCGGAGGATGTATCAAAACGAGTAAGAAATAGCAACCAAAACGGGTTACAGGATCGTGTGCTAGCAACCGGAGCAACAAGGTCGTTTACACGGCCTTCACACTGTTAGGCTGTGGTAGGGTACGGAAAGCTTGGGCCAATCTTTTGCCAGGAAGTTGAAATCGAGGGTCGAAAATATTTTTTTTTTTTGCTACAAATCAGAAGACACTAACCCCGGCTAGAGGCGGGTCATGTCGAGCGAATTAATCACAAGTACCAATTTCGTTGTGCTTCATTCGATGTACCAGTAATATTCACTTTTCGAGTATTTAAAAGTGTTTTGAACATGAGGCATTCCATGAAAAATAGATGAAAAAAACATTTCTAGCATGTCATTCCCGATTTCGCTAAAAATTTTCACAGTTGTTACTTTTTGATAAAAAGGTCATTTTATTATACTCGCGACTGCTGTTATGCATATTCAGTTTCAACAGGGCCAGTATAAAAATGATCGATTATGGTACAAGCGTTGGATTGGTATCATGCTCTTAGTAATAAATGTTTAACATTGTAATGTACAACTAGAAAAAATACTCAAAAGAAAGTTCAGAGTGAAGATGTCAAAATACTCGAACGTTCATAACTTTTTTGCCATCACCAAATTTTGACAGATAGTAGTACATATTCTCATCTTCAATATGTAAAAATATTAGAATTAAGAAATAAATTTTAGATTTTGACTTCTTTTTATCAAAAAGAAACAACTGTGAAAAGTTTCAGCGAAATCGGAAACGATCGATCTGCATCGATCTTTGAAGTTGTGTGGATTGCCTCACATAACTTAAACATCCATTTCAACGATTTAAAATATAGGAAGCACCAAAGATTCTTAAGGTAATTGAACGGATCTTAAACATCAATACCACAGTTTCAACATATCGAGAATTTTAAATTAAATCCTTACTTCAGAAAAAAAGTGTACAAGATAAATGCTGGGATTGAGAAACATGTCGCTTGAAACTGAATGTAAAACTTAAATTGAATTGTAACAAGAAATCTCTTTTCTTGTGGTTTTACTGTATCGTTATTCTATATCACTTTTTTTAACTGATTTTTTTTTATTTATTTAAGAATTGTAAACATTCTGCTGCTGCTTAAAAATGGTAATTAGAGAGATATAAATGAAGCAATTCCACGCAAAAGAGGCCTATTCGATTTTTTCCTACAATCATAATCAAAAACGCCTAGTGTGGTTGGTAACGTCTCCGCCAACCACGCTCGACGCCTGGGTTCGAATCCCACCGCCGACATAGGTGTCGATGGTTGTGAGGTGGCGTGATCCACTCACAACCAACCCAACTGGTCTAGATTCAATCCTAGCCGACACCGGGAGATTTTCTGAGGCGAAAAATCTCTGGGATCGCGCCTTCCATCGCATGAGGAAGTAAAGCCGTTGGCGCCGGTCCGTTAATAAACGGGTCGTGAGTTAGGGTCCTGGGTGTGGAGTCGCCTCCCTGGGCGTCGGTGATTGGCCACAACAGTGGCGGAACTAGACCGACGGAAAATAAGCGAGAATAAAAAAAAATAATAATCAAAAACGTTATATACTTGTTCTATACGTGGTCCCCGTGGTACTGTGGTTAGCGATGTCGGTCGGCTAGCTCTCCCACAAGGTTGTGATGTCGGGTTCGATTCCCGATCAAATCGAGCTAGAAATTTTCTCGATTCAGCACTGGGGCACGGTGTATCGTTGCAAAATGTGCCAAAACAATATCGATAAATATCGAATTTTCTCAACTAATCTAGTTGATCGAGACCGCTATGAGCCCTCCAGGCTAGCGTGTGATATAAAAAAAGTTGTTCTATATCGTAAAATTTTATACAGGTATCTTTTGTTTGGCCTTCAGTGCACCACTTTCTGCCATAGGATTGTCCACAAATTTATTTATTTTCAAATCTTTTTTGTAAAATTCGAGGTTTGTAACCGTTTTTCTATCGTGGGTCTTTTAAGGAAAAATATCGAACTGTACTTATAATATAATAACTGTGCGAATTTTTTTTTTTTTATTTTGGAAGGTTCAACACCCAGCACACTTTATCGGTTAATGTTTTTTGAATTCCTCACGAAACATAAAAAGGAAATCTTCGCGGTGATATATGAATTTATTTTGGAGATAGAATTATTTTAATCTTTGACGTCCACCATAACCACCATGCGTCTCCATTGATAAAAGTTACTGTACAGTAGAGGTGGTCGGGTTTGGCTTTTTTCAAACCCGTACCCGACCCGTACCCGTTTTTTTTTTTTTTCGGTTGAAACCCGAGCCCGACCCGAGCCCGAAACTTTTTTCTTCGGTCAAACCCGAACCCGAGCCTGAAAATTTCATTTGTGTCGAACCCGAGATTTTTTTGGGGGGTTGATTTTTTGTACCAATTTGAGGTTGCCCTGAAGCTTTAGGCTTCGAATGGTATTGGAATGTTAGTGATTTTCACTGTTGCATGAAATAGACAACATTATCTTATAAAAATACTTGTTTTATTTAGTCGGGTTCTGGGTTTACAGACCTAAACCCGACATTTTCAAACCCGAACCCGAAATTTTTTTCCTGCCAAACCCGAACCCGACCCGTACCCGACACCTTCAAAAATTTTCAAACCCGAACCCGACACTTTCAAAAATTTTCAAACCCGAACCCGACAGGTACGGGTCGGGTTCAGGTTTCGGGTTTGAAAACCATCTCTACTGTACAGCAAAAACATTGAACAATGAGGTCTTGCACCTTCAGAAATACGGCAAAATACGGTTTGTGTTATTATGCGGCATTGCAGCAGCTATTTATTATATGTTGGCAGGCTTAAAAATAGCCCAGAGAGAGCATTTCCTATTAACTAAGTACAATATTCTGAAGACCGTGTTAGGGATAGCGAGTACCTACCGCTGACGCTGCTTCCACTACCACTGCTGAGACTCGCTGCAGCCACCGCTGCTGGTATCCGCTGTCGCTGCTGCTATTTGCCGCCGCTACTACTGCCATCCACTAGTAAACTGATTGGGTTGAGCAGAAACAGGCTCTTGAATAACCCAAATAGTGCATTCCCGTTTAATTAGGTATGATATTTTGCCGACCGTGTATGTGGAAGCAAGCATTAAGCGACCAATCAGAGGTCGAATCCGGCTGAAAACGTTTCAACAAGGCTTGATCGTTTTCAATAGTACGATAGTTCGAACTATCAAACTTCATTTTTCTGCATTTAGGCGGATGCAGAGATGATTTTCCAATCGATTTCTGTGACAATGAAGGAAATCGGTTGAAACTGACTGAGTTTTAAACATTCGAAACTGGACAATTCTCGTGACGCGCCCGATGTTTTCGGATTTAAAAACTAAGACGAAATCCTACGTCAAAAAAATTAATAGAAACTATGAAACAAAAAGTAATTAAGTAATTAAAACTAGGAAATAGCAAAAGGATGAGTTTAACGACAATAACTCAATGGTTCAAAGGCAACAGAAAATTCGTTCCATTTAGAGCCAATTAATTATTAAAAGAATAATAAATGCAATTGAAAGCTTATGCAAATTAATATTCAAAGATGAGATTGTATTTCAATATAAATAATTTAACCATAATTAAACTGTTAAAACACAAGTAAATTAAAATTGAGATGCGAAAAAAACGAAACTACATCGCGAAAAAATCAGAAGATTCTCGACAACAAATGCTCTCGAATGAGTCGGTATAAAAATGTTTTTTTTTTTTTAAGGTTTGTATTCCTATTCAAGTTATAAACTCTCGCTCAGATTTCAAAAATGAATTTTGATTCAAAAATGAATTTTTTTTCTGTTAATTCGACGGTTTTCTGCAGTTTGAGAATTTCAGTATTTTTATTTTTTCTATGTTTGCTATTTCTACCATTTTACCACTTATTCACAAATCATCATTTTTATTCTTTTTACCATTTTTACCAGTATGACATTTTTACCAATTCGATTATTTGCATTTTTTTCAATTTCTCCATTTTTACAATTCATATTTTCTTACTATTTTCACCATTTTTTACGTTTAAGTCACTTCTAGCAATTTTATTATAACTTTAACCATAATTTTTTACTATTTGTAACATTTTTACCACCTCTACCCGATTGTTATCATTAATCACTTATATTTGAAATTTTCATTATTAAGGTCAGGTCATGATCAGCGAAGGAAAAAAATCACCTCTAGCGATTAATGAATGCATATAAAACAAGCCTAGGATGCGTTGACATCGTCGTCAGTATGCGAAAAACAAAGTATCGGTGCTGGTGCACTCTTTTTGCTTTCCTCTTTACGATATATTTCTATTCATTAGTGTACACCACAATACGTGATTCTCAATGTGCACAACTCGGTATATGAAGTTATTCGTCTCTGTTACAAAGAACGATCAGAACTTGTTATATCCTTATTTTTTTGACTCATGAATATGATTTTTTGTCAGAAAAGGAAAAAAAAAGGACAGTGTATGCTCTCCTGCTCTCGCTTAAACTCAACCGCTGCCGAAGTATGTAGTTCCTTCCCCCACACATTGCCTCTCACCGCACCACACCTCTGCTGCTGTTCAGGCGACATGATTTTCTCCTGTTGCTATCCTTTCTTCCCGTAACAACCGGCCTATGGAGAGACAAACGCAACGATCGAATCGCTTCTCAGAGCTGATGTAGTCTAGTCATGTGTTTGTTTTCTCCCAGAAACCTATGCACCCTATCATCATTTCATTATGGTTGAGAGGATTCGAGTTTAGTCGCGGCCTGAACACTTCGTGAAGTGCACATATGATGAATAAACGACGATTGCATCATATTCGTTTCGTTTCCATCACTGGTCATGATAGTAACTTCACTTGAATATTTTTACTATTTTCACCATTTGTGCTACTTTCACCATCTGTACCAGTTTTACCATACGCTATAAAAAGCAAAGCCTTGATACATCCCGTATCGGAACTTAACCTTCTGATTATTTTACACAGACTTCGCAACCAGCTGTTCAATGTACAGGACAATTGCGGAGCTAGCGCTACGATCCTACTGACACCAACAGTCTCTTCCGAGCCGGGACTCAAACCTACGACTAGGGATGGAAAACCTATCGATAGTTGCCGGCTATCGGGAGAATCGTTGCGCTTTCAGTGCTATCGATAGTTATTGATATTTTCCTCGCAATCGCGACTACTGCTGATGCTGATATTTGTTTGGTTTTTGCATGAGAAAAAGAAGGAGGGGAATATTTTGGCTTTATCATCACACTTATTTTGACAATTGCTTATGAGAGTTCGCCTAGGTGCGAACAGCCTTTAAAATCTCTTTCAACTTCTCAGTCGCGAATTGGCACTCATACTCCACAATAATGTCAATACTTCGATGCTCGTTCGCTCTCACACGAAACCCAGCTGTCAAACTATCAATAATTATCGACAGTTCTCGATAGTATTCGGAAATTGTCGTTAATTATCGTTATTTTAGTCGATATTTCCCATCTCTACCTACGACGACTGGCTCGTTAGGCCAGCATCGTACCTCAAGATCAGCTGGAAGGTCGTAGCCATACGTTATACTTAAAAAAAGAGAAATTCTTAAACTCATGTAGCGATTTTTTTCTATCACAGCAGCAGGAGAAGCGAAAAATAAGCGAACTGAAAAATATGATACGGACTTTGAGAAATACACCGCATCCACTCAATGGGATGCTCTGCTTGCGTTCCAACAAGCTCTAGCATGGGAAACCTTTGTGACCAAAATCTCTTCTACAAGCTCGACGACGGAATTGTGGCAGTGCATCAACACACAGGATGGCAAGCGCCGTAAGAAGCAAAAGTTGCTGAAATATTGACTCACTACTACAACGAAAGGTCAGCAACCTCCAGCTACCCAACAACTAAGAAAGCTGAGCACAGTTACTCTAACCCTGCGGCTGGTGTATATGAAAAATACAACACGGATTGTACTCTTAATGAACTCATTTGAGCGCTTGAAGGAGGAAGTCTCTCCACAGATCCCGACTCAATCGGGTATCCAATACTAAGACGGCTACCTTTGTAGCTAATACTGCACTTTTAGAGCTGTTCAACCGTATCTGGCACAGCGGTGTTCTCGCGACCAGTTGGCGAAATGGTATCGTCATTTTAATACCAAAGCCAAACTTAACTGAAACTGGATGGGATTCAACGGACGTTAAAGAAATAGCGTGTATCAGGACGGTTATTCAACATACTGGCCAGCTGCTCATCGAACCGTACGTTTCAAGTAGCCTTAGCAGAGCCACTATCACAGTTGCATACACTGGAGGACGTAGTCCCTCAAGGCTCTGTTCTATCGGCCACTCTATTCGTCGTGTCAGTGCAACCTTTCACGCTGTTCCTAACGGAGTCCAGATTCTTCCCTACACCAATGGCATCTTGTTTGTTGTGACTAGCTCTAAAAATCAATGGCTAGGACGGAAACTACAATCAAACTGCAGTCAACTTTGCAGTCGGCTTTGCAATATCGTCATAACTATTGACCGCATCCCTGTTCCGAAAACCAGCCTAAAATCTTGGAAGTCTCCTTGGATCGAACTTTCAGCTTTAGAGTTCACCGTAGACTGCCTCGAGGTACCCGCCGCTTACTTTCGGAAGTAGGATCGGTGATTATCACATCACGCTTACTCTATGGAACGGGGCTTCTTAGCAGAGGAGACTCGACCGTGAAGCTACCAGCACCAACCTACACCCATTAGCCCTACACTCGTTATAATGCCCGAGCCTGAGGTGCTGCCTTTTGACCTGCTTGCCAACTGCTCTATACCGACGGGTCTTAAGACGACGACACAGTTGGATCAGGCTTGTTCGGGGTAGGCGTTTCCAAATCGGAAGCACTACCACGACACTGTAGCGTTTTCTTTGCGGAGGCTCACGCTATGAACATAGCACTTAAGTCTAGGCTCTGAACGCCAATAGCCCTTGTTCTGATAACGAGGAAATAAATCTTCGAAACGTTGACCTACACTGAAAATAATAATAGTCGTTACAGCTATTTTTACTCGTTCAATAACGAAAAATTCTCCCTTTTGTAACAAATTTGTTACCTGAAAAGTAAAAAAATTCATCTCCTGTTGATTAACAACTCATACTTATTTATTTATTTCGTCAATCATGTATGTAGACTGGTTACATTAATTTCTAAACTAGACACGAACATAAAACAAATTAATTTTGTGTCCTCAGCCTCAAGGACTTGAAATACTGTTTCAGTTTATACCGGGACATCGTAAAGTCAATGGCTTCGCAGTGTTTTTTTTTTCTTCACATAACATTTATTTGACACGGCACAAATACAATTTAATGTTTAACGGCGCCAATTATATCTGATGACTTAAAAACTAAAGCAAATTTTTTATCCTCGCTGCCGACTACGAGCTGAAATTAAGTCTAACTTAAAACTAGCATGGGATTTCCAATCAGTGTTTTGTTGTTCAATGGTCGTCTGATAATCGTCGAATGGCATGTATGGATTCGTTCTGCTGAGCCACGATGTCGTGAGTTGGGACAGAGGCTCGTAGTCCTTGGGTCCTGGTTCTGTTGTGCGGGGTCTGGTTGCTGGTTTTGTGCTTAAGGTTCAAACGTGTTCTTGTCGTTTTGTTGGGTGTAGACGGAGGGAACGGGACTAGACTGGGCCGTGGATGGATTTCAGGAAAACGTATATAAGGGACATGTAGGATAGGTCACGGCTCGCCAAGACATCACGAACAGGAACAGCCGGCTGTCTACCCTCGGCCTGCAGGGAAGCTATTAATTTAGACCTGGCGTCACGGTGTACAGGGCATGACCAAACCACATGCTCTATGTCGTGATAACCTTCACCACAGGCACAGATACCACTTTCCCCGAGCCCAACACGACGGAGGAGCGCGTCAAATCTATAGTGATTGGACATAAGCCGGGACATCACGCAAATGAAATCCCGACCTACATCCAACCCCTTGAACCACGGGTTCGTCGATACTTTGGGGATTATGGAATGTAACCACCTTCCCAATTCCCCTCTGGTCCAAGCATTTTGCCAACTGATGATCGTATTCTGACGTACAAGTGCGAAAAATTCATTAAAGGCAATTGGTCTTTCATAAATATCACCGTTTGTTGCGCCCACCTTAGCCAAAGAGTCCGCTTTCTCATTACCCGGTATCGAGCAGTGAGAAGGGACCCACGCTAAGGTAATCTGAGTAGATTTTTCGGATAAAGCACTCAGATGTTCCCGTATTTTCCCCAGGAAATACGGAGAGTGCTTAACATCTTTCATCGATCGGAGAGCCTCAATGGAACTGAGACTGTCCGTAAAGATGAAATAATGGTCCGTGGGCATTTTTTCGATAATCCCTAGGGTGTACTGAATTGCAGCTAATTCTGCGACGTAAACAGAAGCAGGATTATCGAGCTTATGGGAGACGGTTAAATTGTTATTGAAGATACCGAAGCCAGTGGACCCATCAAGAAGTGATCCGTCAGTGTAGTACATATTGTCGCAGTTGATGTTTCGATATTTATTGGAAAAAATTTTAGGGATCTGCTGCACGCGTAAATGATCCGGGATTCCACGAGTTTCTTCTATCATGGATGTATCGAAAAACACAGTAGAATCAGAAGTATTTGATAAGTCGACACGATTTGGAATATTCGAAGAAGGGTTAATATTTTGGGACATGTGATTGAAATACAATGTCATAAAACGGGTTTGAGAATTAAGTTCGATTAACCTTTCAAAATTTTCAATCACGGGACGGTTCAAGACCTCACATTTGATTAGAATACGAGAAGACAGGCTCCAGAAGCGGTTTTTCAATGGTAGTACTCCAGCTAAAACCTCCAAACTCATCGTATGGGTCGACTGCATGCAACCTAAGGCGATACGCAAACAACGATATTGTATTCGCTCCAGTTTGATCAAATGTGTGTTTGCTGCGGAGCGGAAGCAGAAACACCCGTATTCAATAACAGACAATATCGTTGTTTGGTAAAGCCTTATAAGGTCTCCTGGATGGGCTCCCCACCATTGTCCGGTTATTGTACGAAGAAAATTCACTCTTTGTTGACATTTTTTCATCAGATACCTCACGTGACAACCCCAGGTGCCTTTAGAGTCGAACCAGACACCAAGATATTTGTGTACCAAAACCTGAGAAATCGTTTTACCCATTAATTGTGTTTGAAGCTGAGCAGGTTCATGCTTCCTAGAAAAAACTACTATCTCAGTCTTCTCCGGAGAGAATTCGATACCTAGCTGTAAAGCCCAAGCAGACAAATTGTCCAAGGTATCTTGCAATGGTCCTTGCAAATCGGCAGCTTTGGCTCCTGTAACAGAGATTACACTGTCGTCTGCAAGTTGTCTTATCGTGCATGAATTTGCCAGACATTCGTCGATGTCATTTACATAAAAGTTGTAAAGAAGGGGGCTTAAACATGAGCCCTGGGGAAGACCCATGTAGCTAATGCGAAAAGTTGCCAAATCGCCATGCGTAAAATGCATGTGCTTTTCGGACAACAAGTTGTGCAAAAAATTGTTCAAAATTGGAGAAAATCCTTGTCGGTGAAGTTTACCCGAAAGAATGTCAATAGAAACGGAATCAAAAGCCCCCTTAATGTCCAAGAACGCAGACGCCATTTGTTCTTTACGAGCATACGCCAGCTGAATATCTGTTGAAAGCAACGCAAGACAATCATTCGTCCCTTTGGCACGGCGGAAGCCAAATTGAGTTTCTGATAGTAGACCATTTGATTCGACCCAGTGGTCTAAACGACGGAGTATCATTTTTTCCATCAATTTCCGGATACAGGATAGCATTGCAATCGGCCTATAAGAGTTGTGATTAGAAGCTGGTTTCCCTGGTTTTTGGATTGCGATCACCTTCACTTGCCTCCAATCCTGCGGTACAATGTTTTGCTCCAGGAACTTATTAAACAAGTTCAACAAGCGCCTCTTGGCATTGCCGGGTAGATTCTTCAACAAGTTGAATTTGATTCTATCTAATCCAGGCGCGTTATTGTTACAGGACAGGAGGGCAACTGAAAGTTCTGCCATCGTAAAAGGTGATTCTATCGCGTCGTGGCCCGGAGACGCATCGCGAACAATATTTTGCTCAGGAACAGAGTCCGGACATACTTTCCTGGCAAAATCAAATATCCACCTACTTGAAGACTCCTCGCTTTCGTTGACCGTTACGCGATTCCGCATTCTTCGGGCTGTGTTCCAAAGAGTGCTCATCGATGTCTCCCTCGACGTCTCGTTCACGAACCGACGCCAATATCCACGTTTCTTTGCTTTAGCCAAGCTTTTAAGCTTGGTATCAAGCTCCGAATACCGTAAATAGTCGCCAGGTATACCTCCCGTCTGGTAGGCCTTAAACGCGTCGGATCTTTGCGTGTAGACATCGGAGCACTCTTGGTCCCACCACGGAGTGGGAGGCCGTTCTTTGATCGTTACGCCGGGATATTTCTTCGTTTGGGCTTGCAACGCGGCGTCGAGAATCAAGCCCGCGAGGAGGTTGTATTCTTCAAGTGGTGAATGATGTTGAATCGACTCGACCGCTTTTGAAATCATTTCCTCGTATAACTTCCAATCGACATTTCGTGTGAGGTCATACGGAATGTCAATTGGTCGCATGCGAGTTGACCCGTTAGTAATTGAAATAAGAATAGGCAGATGGTCGCTACCGTGAGGATCGAGGATTACCTTCCATGTGCAATCCAACCGTAGCGACGTCGAACATAAGGATAGATCCAAAGCGCTTGGGCGCGCTGGAGGTTTCGGGATACGTGTCATTTCACCGTTGTTTAAAATAGTCATGTCGAAGTCATCGCAAAGGTTATAGATTAAAGAGGAGCGGTTATCATTGTATGGGGAACCCCAAGCCACGCCATGAGAGTTGAAGTCTCCCAAAATCAAACGTGGCGAGGGAAGAAGTTCTATTAAATCAAAGAGCAGCCGTTGCCCAACCTGTGCTCTGGGGGGAATATATATTGAGGCAATACAAAGCTCTTTACCTTGTATTGTCATTTGACATGCGACAACTTCGATGCCTGGAATCGAGGGGAGGTTAATACGATAGAAAGAATAGCACTTTTTAATCCCTAAAAGTACTCCTCCATATGGGGTGTCTCGATCAAGGCGAATAATATTAAAATCATGGAAGTTGAGATCAATATTTGAAGTAAGCCAAGTTTCACAAAGGGAAAATGCATCGCATTTGTTTTTATTTATCAAAACTTTAAACGAATCAATTTTTGGTAAAATACTTCTACAATTCCACTGTAAGACAGAGATAGAATCCTTCATATACGCAGTTGAATTAGGCATCGAGGGATACAATCGCTGCAAGGAGAGGCCATTGGGCAGTCAACTGCTTCAAAAATGATCTAACTGTTGGGAGGAATGCTGTAAGAAAAATTTTAATTGGATCGGGTACATTGAAAGTTTCAAAAATCCAGTCCACAATGTCAGAAAATTTCACTAATCCAGAGTTTGTTTCATCAACTGGGAGTGTAAAAGGAGCAACTGGGGTTTTAGATGTTCCTGGCAGTGCTGGGAACTCCTTCTGGGACTTTAAATTTGCCAGCCCAGGAGGAGTTTGCTTCGGTTTTTCCGCAGCACTGTTTGGTTTGTTTGTAACCTTCATTTCACTTTGAGAAATCTTAGGACCTTTTCTGGGAAGTTTAGGAGAGGAAACACTTTTCCTCTTTCTAGACTCCCCAGGATTGGCGTAAGATGCTCCCGCTGGTGAATCGTCAGAATCGGTTTCCTCAGAGGGCAACAGATCGAAGGGGTTCGAAGTAACGGGAGAAGTGGTAACGGTCTTCTTCAGCATGTCAGCGTAGGAACGCTTTGAACGCTCTTTGAGAGACCGTTTTATTTTATCCCTGCGCTGCATGTACACCGCACATGTCGAGAGCTCATGCAGATTTTCTCCGCAGTGAATACACTTTTCAGCGTTAACACTGCAAGAATCTTCCGCATGAGACTCCCCACACTTGCCACAACGTGCCTTATTGCAGCAGTAGGCGGCTGTATGGCCTAACTGCTTGCAATTCAGGCAGTTCATGACGCGGGGCACGTAGAGCCTCACAGGGAGACGAACCCGGTGGATCGAGACGTGGCTTGGTAGTGCAGACCCGGCGAACGTAACTCGAAACGAGTCTGACGGAGTGTATACTGTTTTGCCACCGATGATCGATGCTGACCGCAATTGCTTGCAGTCGAGCACCTTTACTTCGGGACACGTTTTGTTCTTAAAGCACCCTTTGGCACTTTGCAGTATACACTCGACGGACAGACTCGAATCGGTTATGACACCGTCGATCTCCACGTCTCGTGCGGGTATGTAAACGCGATACTCGCGTGTGAAGAGCTCAGAGCAAGCTATATCGTTGGCCTCTTTCAGGTTACCGACCACGACACGGAGCTTGTTAGGCCGGACCTTGGAAATTTCGGTCACGCCCTTGTACTCCTTCGTCAGGTCTTTAGAAATCTGCAAGAGGTTCAACTTTTTCGATTTCGGTCCTGCCTTTGGCCGAAAATAAACAGTATAGCTGCCCTGGGCTCCGTCTGGGTAAAGCCTGGGGCGAGGGGGGACTGAAGAATGAACAGGGGAGGGGGTAACAGAAGGGTCAGGGTCAGAGGGGTTCGGGGATGGTGGCGCGGGAGGCGAGGGATCTACATCCATCTTAAGTCTAGCGCACTAGCGCTGACAAGAACACGTACCTTTTTATTTCTCCCTTCCAGTAAGGTTGGTTGTCCGATCGTTCGAAGTAGCAGCCGTTACAGCCAGCAGCACCAATACAGCAGCACCAAACAGCCACCAGCAGCGAGCCAGGTGTGAGATCACTCCACACAGCGATACGACTCGCTGACACTGATGGCTTCTTCTTTTTCCTCGTTTGTGTCTCGTCCACTGCTGTAGCACAATCCAGCCAGCAGCCAAATCGGCTTACGCACCAGCTGGCAGTCACGATGCGAAACAGTTGCACAAAGGAACGACCTTGAACCCGGATTTATTTCACTCGACCAGGCAAACAATGCCAACACTTGTTCACACGTCTTTTGTTTTATACTCTATCGGACCGATCACCAAACACGTCCAGTACTGATGCGTGTTCGGCACAGAATGAGCTTCGCAGTGTTGATTATAAGAATTCATCATACTATTTATAGGTCCATTTTTTGCGTATTCCGTACGATGATGGTTAAGAGCAAATAAACTACGGTGTCGAAGTTGTCGAATGGGTGCATAAAAGTTCAATTTAGAAAGTAGTACTGCTGAGTCAACGTTCTGCGAAACGATATCGTTTACAAATGAAGCCATCGCGTACTCTCGCCGTTCTTTTAATGTTTGAATGTCAATCAACATGCAGCGTGCTTCATATGACGGAAGACGATGTGCGGTCCAACCAAGCTTACGAAGAGCATATAGTAGAAATTGCTTTTGTACTGATTCTATTCTTTCTTCATGTACGCCAGGACGAGGAGACCACACAATGCTACAGTATTCCAGTATCGACCTCACATAGGCAATATACAAAGTTTTGATAGTGTACGGGTCTTGAAAATTGTAGCAGAAGTGTTTGATAAACCCTAACATTTTGTTTGCCTTGTGTATGATAGTGTTATAGTGGTCGATGAAATTAAGTTTAGAATCTAAGATTATTCCTAAATCCCTAACTTTATCACATTTCTTCACATTCTGATCCCCTAATGCAATTACAATTTTAGGCGTTGTTAATTTTCTGCTAAAGGATATTACATTGCATTTTTTTACATTCACTTCAAGTAGGCTTTTCTTACACCAGATGTAAAATGTGTGGATTTCATTCTGAAATACATTGATGTCTTCTTGATTTTTTATTTCCAAAAACAGCTTCATGTCGTCGGCATACATTAGAACTTTAATATTTTTGAGGATGAAGGAAATGTCGTTTACGTACAAAATAAAAAGAAGTGGTCCTAAGTGGGAGCCTTGGGAAACACTTGAAGTAACTTGAATGGGATTTGACTTTTTTCCATTAAATTTTACTGTCGTATATTTTGCAAATGTTACTAGTTTCTTCAATCTCCAACTCATTTGGTGTAGGTGAATTAGTTTGCTCCTTATACGTATCCAAAGTACAGGACAAATATGGTAAGAGCTGCCAGGTTTTTTTTCTCCGTCATACAGTATGCAGAAGTTGATGATTTTACTTCATATGCTTCTTAAAATCGCATCAAGACTGTTTTACAGAGAAACACAAACATTTGCGTTCTTGCAAGTGGATGCAAGCCATATTGAAAACACGCACTTTATGGAAACCAAATGGATTGAAAACTCCGCATATAATAAATTTTTCTTCTTCTCTAAAATTGTTTTCTGAAGTTTAATGTTAACCGTAAAAAAAACTTATTTGGACCTGTTTGACATTACAAAAATTCTTTTTTACAAAAACCTTTTTTCGCATCACCGGCACTCTGAAATCTAGACCCATACCCCATACCTTCCGACATGAGGGGCCTCCTAGTCCTGGGCCAGATGCGAAGACAGACTGGAAACCCTTTTTTTTGGACGTCACCTTCCAGCGAAGCGTTAAGTCATTTCAAAAATTTTGTTAAGAAAAGAGGGCCCAAGAAAATATCTGCTCCGGGCCCCCAGCACCTAAATCCGGCCCTGGTCTAGACACAAGGTTGGACAACAGAACAGTTCCATAAAAATTGACACAGTTTTGATTTTTTTTTAATTTTTGTTTTTTGATTTGGCTGAAACTTTGCATAGACGTTTCTATGAGTAGAAGATGCCATTTTGAGCTATCGTTTTTTTCTGAAACGTGACTCATTCTTGGGAAGCAATTTGAAAACATTAGGAAGTTATTGATGATAACAAATAATTTTAGAGTCCAAGCGGTTTGTTTGACCGGTTTGTTTGTGATGTCCTCGGAAAGATTGTAGAAAGTAATTTTGTCTTTCTGGAAAAATATACACTCTGAAAAAAAATTAAAATAAGTTATCTAAAAAATCCTTTTTTCAGTCTAATTTCTTCTATGAAAACTACAAAAGAGACGTCCGATCATGGAGAAATAAAAAAAAGTTATATTTAAAAAAAATAGAGTGTATATCAGTGTGAATCACGCTCAATATTGAAGATTACGTTATAAGGTTACTCATTTAATAAATGGGGCTAAATCTAACTATGTTTCCATTAGAATAGATTCTTCAAATAATAACAAGCAGTTTTGGAATAGGTTGAAAGCTACTAATGCTGTACCAACTTCGGCTTTGGATAATCGATTAAACCTCTCGAATGACGAAATCAACGAATACTTTGCATCGAACTTTACACGTGATGGGAGTGTTTTTCCGGTGCCTACATTGAACGAAAATGGTTTTAAGTTTTCTTCTGTGGACGAAAATGATGTGATATTGGCTATTTCTTCAATCAAATCTGATGCTATTGGTCTCGATGATGTTCCGATTAAATTCATACGCCTGATTTTGCCCCAAGTTTTGCCAAGAGTAACTAAGATTTTTAATATGATTATATCCACCTCAAAATTCCCCCGGGCCTGGAAGTTAACCAAAGTTATTCCTTTACACAAAAATGCCAGTTAACAACTTACGTCCAATAAGCATACTGTGTGCGCTTTCCAAAGTTTTAGAAAAAATTTTGAAGCTCCAAATTAATGATTTCATACATGACTTAAGGTTGATGTGTACTGAGCAATCCGGTTTTCGCAGAGGCTATAGTACTACAACCGCCTTCCTTAAGGTACATGATGATATTCATGCTGCTATTGACAAAAAAGCTATAGCATTCCTGCTGCTTGTAGATTTTTCTAAGGCTTTTGACAGGGTTTCTCACGTTAAGCTTCTAAAGAAATTGTCAACCCAGTTCATGTTCAATAGAACCGCTGTTCAGCTTATACAATCATATTTGACATCACGATCTCAGGTAGTTACTACGGATAGTTGTTTCTCAAACCAAATTGAAATTTTGTCAGGTGTGCCGCAAGGATCAATCCTTGGGCCACTGCTTTTCTCTATGTTTATCAATGATTTGTCCAGTATCTTGAAAAACTGTAAGGTACATATGTTTGCCGATGACGTTCAAATTTATTTTTATTCACGTGACCTTTCTTTGGCTTCGATGGCAGATCTCATTAATGATGATTTGTCACGAATTCTCGCATGGTCCGATAGCAATCTTTTACCAATAAATCCTTCAAAAACTAAGGTCATGCTAATCTCCCGAAATCGTAATATTAGCAATTTTCCTGCAATTATCTTAGGTAACGATGTCATAGAATATCTTCCTAAAGTGTCTATTCTTGGTTTCATGGTGCAAAATGATTTTAATTGGGAGAGTCATATAAGTAGTCAGTGTGCTAAAATTTATAATGGACTAATGGGTTCTAAAACTGTCCTCAAGTACTCTGTCAACTGCTATAAAACTGAAGCTATTTAAAGCTCTTATCTTGCCTCACTTTTTGTATGGTGATGTTTTTCTATTAAATGCTTCAGCTTCAGCGTTGGAAAGGTTGCGTATTGCACTAAATTGTTGTGTTCGCTTTGTTTTTGGATTGTCGAGGTTCTCTAGAGTATCTCATCTCCAACAGGAATTAATTGGTTGTAGATTTCATGACTATTTTAAGTTACGATCATGTTTAATGTTATTTAAAATTATAAACACTTCATCACCTCCATACTTAAGGAAAAAAAATCATTCCTTACAAAGCAGTCGTACCAGAAGATTTTTACTTCCTATATTTCGAACATCACATTATAAAAATACCGCGTTTGTGCAGGGCATTGTTTTTTTGGAATCTGCTACCTTCTGAGCTCAAAAATATTCGGTTCTTAAATGGATTCCGTCGTGAATGTACAGCATGGTTCAATAATGGGTGAAGTTAATAAAATAATACCTAAGAAATATTCGTTACCATCAGAAACTTAAGTTATTCCACTATAACATATCGAATTGTAGTAAATTAAAAGGTTTTTCCTTACACTACAATGTTTGTAAACAAATAAATAAATAAATAAATATATTTTTTTCATAAAGACAATATTAATATCTACAACTTTGCCGAAGACGTCACACCGATCAGACAAACCGCTTTGACTCTAAAAATATTTGTTAACATCAATATCTTCCCAACGTAGATCTTTCAAAAAGCTTCTCAAGAATAAGTCGTGTTAACAAAAACCACTAGCACAAAATAGCCTCTTCTGCTTATAGACGCATCTATGCCAAGTTTTTAGTCCAATAAAAAATAGTCGATTAAATTGGTTGCCCGTTTTTTGTGGAATTGCACGACACCTTTATTTCTAAGTGAACAGCGGATTGAGCTAGGAAACACAACAGTGATGTTTCCATTTAAAGCGGGACGCTACGTGATCTCCCACGCTACGTGATCTCTACATATGTGTCTATGAAGAGGACTGAAATGACCCTAATCGTTGCATCAATACAAATGCTTTTTTTTCCGTGTTGGGTATTTTATCACTGGGACCAATTTTTTGATCTTTTGTGACAATGCTTAGTTAACTTCAAATTGATCAAAAAATATCGAAGATCGATGGACTGGTTCAAAAGTTATGCTTTTTCGCCACCCTATTTCAAAACTAGCCACTCTAACGACCCAACAAAAAACATGGGAACGATTGTTTGAAATGAAGATTCATCCCTGCAATTTAGAGTCCAACTGCAGCACTATGGGTGACCAGTTCCAAAATAGGGCGGCCAGAATAAAAACGACTTTATTCGATATATTTTAATTTGAAAAATTTATAGCTTTTGAACCAGTTCATCGATCTTCAATGTTTTTGTATCAATATGAAGATTCAATCAAATATGAGTACCTTTTAATACAACAAATATGAAATTATTATAATTTTGATCATTGATTTATTCAAATAAAAATTCAAATAACATCCTCATTCAGAGACAAGTGTGGCCCTAAAAAGCCAAATGATGTTTTTTTTATGTTTACCTCAAAAATAACGACAAACAAATCAGAAGAGGGCATTTTTTGATAAAAAAAACATCAATCATTTTGAACGGGATTGAGATATGTTCGTCTTAAAAAGCTCTTGAAGTTCTTTAGATCCAGTTTTAATATAAAAATTGAAATAAAAAAATAGACCAAAAAGTGTGTTTTTTATGTAAATTAGTTATCAAATATAGAATATCAAATAAAAAACTTTTTTCTAACAAAGTTGCTTGAAATTAACAGGACAACTTTTTTCTCTATCTAGAACTTCTGATTTCATCGAAAATTTTGGGGAAAAATTAGTGCATCATCAAATCTTTAATTTTTAGTGACATTTCAATGCATTGCCAAAATTCATGCGTAATAAAAATAAACTTTAATTAAAATTTTACTCAAATTCCTCAAAATGTGTCAAATAAAAGTCTGCATCGAAGAATTTGAACAGAATCGAATAAACATATATCAGAATGCGATAGACGCTGAAGAAAATCCCCCAAAAAAAATAACGTGAGATATTTCAAAATCCCAAACAGAAGGTCAAAGTTAAACCACCGCAAACCGCACCAACACGTTATCGAATCTAGGTGGAGAGAGGTTGAATATAATTCCTTACCAAAAACGCACCTGTTTATGGCTCCAGCTGTTGCCAATCTGCCGACAATTCGCACCACACACAGAAATACAGACACACACGCACGTTGAACGTCTGCGGTTCTTCCTGTGATCCACTACTGATGGCACACAAATTCTAGATCTTCACCAGCATCCACCATAACTCACATTCTACGATGGCGATTAACGGACAACGGCGCGAAAACCGGTCACCGCACATAAGCACCGCGCGGACACCTTCTGCCACAACCGTCGCGCCAAACTCGCGCACCTCCTCGCGGAATCGGTAAACAGAGCAATAAATTAGCCCCGCGATAGATCAATGATCTTGCATGTGCCACACTTCGCGAGATGCAGTTCGCCACTTCTTAACGCGTCTTGCTGGTCTGTTATTATTATCATTCCTTGTCCTTCCTTCACTTACTTTTTGTTTGCTTCTTTTCTTTCTGGTGACACTCTCGCACCCAACTACTAAAAGTTGGAGTTCTACTACTACTACTATGACAAAATATTCCGTCAGTGGGATCTTTCGAGCACTTTCCGCGATCGACTGCAGGCGTGAATACAGCCAGCGACGCTTACAACATTCGCCAGATCGATAGTCTGATGCACCGCTCTCGCGCGAATATTCAAAACTCCGAACCGTAAAACCAGATGCGAACGCTCAGTCGCGACTTTGTTGTGGTCTGTGAATATTTTTCATTTGTTTATTTGAAAAATTATTAGCTTTTTACTATTGTTTACAGTAAACACCCCGCCACCTTCACTACTGCTGGTGCTGCTGCTGCAATCGTCAACGTCAACCGCGGCGAAACCGGCGGCTCTTCACTGCGGCGTTATCGCCAACTCAGACCGGAGACGGAGCGGATCTATCGACGCTTCAGCGCGGTGCAATCTGAAAAGATGAAGAACGAAGTTGCAAAGGCGTTAGTGGAAAAATCGTTAACTGAAAACGGCGAAATATCTGGGTGGATCAAGCGAACACACAGAAAAAAAATACAAACGTCGGTTAGATCATGTTTTTGAGCCATCGATTTGATGGTATCGTACCATTAAAGGTCAACAGAGATTTTTTTTCTTGGTTCATTGCTACCTATTTGTGTTTTTGTGAAATTTATGCTCAAACCGGAAATGCCGCAGAATGCATAGTGCAAAGCGTTGTCTTTGTCAATAAAATATTTGAATTTTGATGTAGGTGATTTACGTTAACTTCTGAATACATTAAAAAAATGTTTTTTAACATGGTCTTAAATTAAGCTTTTATAAATTATTAAGCTTCTGTTATTATGAACTTGGTCTCAGACATAGAGCTGACTTTGGATTAAAAAAAAGGAGAACTACCGGCGTTATTGAGACTATAAACAGAAGTTTTAAAATAGTTGAAGTGAGAACAAAAATGTAATTTATTTAATACTGGAACTGCAACTGTTTATATACAGTACAAGGAGCTATAACTTTGGGTTAAATTGTATTCCATAATATTTAAATTTTACCGTTATGTGTTTTTATTTATTAACTAGTTATTCATGATTGTCGACACTTATTGTGCCGGCTTTTATTTCCCAAAAAATGTTCCCGTTGCATTTTCTGTGTGGGGTCATTTTTCACTACAAAAATAATCGCTTCCAGACTTGCCCTGTGCAGCGGCATCGCCTATCAGTTTCAATTACTATCGACCGTGTGCACTCTTCTGTATGTGTATAATTTCCTCGCCCGGTGTGCGCAACTTCTGAGCGGAACAATCCGGTAAACGTGTAAGCTATCATTCGAAAGGCAACCTACGTCAGCACTGGCAGCAAACGGCGTTGTGACATCTGAACTGCACTTCGATTGCTGCCGGGCAGCACCGTGACTAGAAGAGACACATCGATAAAATAGAACAAATGGAAGACAGCAAAAAAAAACGATGGAAGTGTACCTAATGTGCATGTCAGTCCGTTTAAAATGCTTGATCTTTACGGCTCTGCTTTTAGCAAAGTCAGTCAGAATGCAACCCGCAAATGTGGTGTTCTATACAGTTGGTCACGCTGTAAAAACGAAACCAAATTAGAGGCTCCGCTATGATGCCGGACTTTCTTGTTTGACAAACGAATTTAAGTTTCCAACTATGACCGCTAATTTTTCCAACAGTTAGAATTAATCAGATTCCCAACTCGAAACTTTTCAAAGATTTTGGAGGTTCAAAACTGTCGAGCATGACTTGGACTTGGACTTGGACTTGGACTTGGACTTGGACTTGGACTTGGACTTGGACTTGGACTTGGACTTGGATTTGGACTTGGACTTGGACTTGGACTTGGACTTGGACTTGGACTTGGACTTGGACTTGGACTTGGACTTGGACTTGGACTTGGACTTGGACTTGGACTTGGACTTGGACTTGGACTTGGACTTGGACTTGGACTTGGACTTGGACTTGGACTTGGACTTGGACTTGAACTTGGACTTGGACTTGGACTTGGACTTGGACTTCAACACTTTTTCCTAATTTTGCCGATTACGTTCACCAGCTACTTTAGATTCCTGGTCACAAATTTAATACATAAAATAAGTATTCAACTGAAAAATTTTCCAGCTGTTCATAACGTAGCATTGCAAATAAAACAGTGATTTATTTGTGTTTTGAAGTAGAATACTTCTCTTAGGAAGTTCGGCTACATAGGGATGTAAAATGAAAATCTAAAACCAAAAAAAGTGAAAAAATTTGTTAAATTTCAAATGCTAATATATCGGTTAGTATACGATGGATTTCCTTCGTTCTTGCAGCAATAGATTGGAAAATCTTCTAAGATTCTTCCCAAAAGAAGATAATTGTAATTTTATTATTCACACTATTGTACTATTGAGGATAGTCAAGCCTTGTCAAAACGAAAAATTCGAACTCTGATTGGTCGTTATATGATTGCATCCCAAGCACGGTCGACAGAATCATATACCTTGCAATTTAAAACATGCTATTTGGCCTATATAAGAGCCTGTTTCAGTCGAAGCCGCTCATAATAGTTCTAGACAGCGACAACAGCAATCGTCGTTCCTTAGCAGCAGCACTAGGAGTGCAGTGGATACCAGCGATGGCGGATAGCGGCCACAGCTGTGGCGTAGCAATGGATAGGGCACTATTTGCAGCGGATCCCATCAACGATAGCAGCTGGGCCAGCTGATGCAGGGACAGCGGATACCAATGGCAGCGTATAGCGGCCACAACTGTGGCATGGCTATGGATAGCGCACTAGTTGCAGCGGATCTCAGCATCGATAGCGGCTGATGCAGTGAGGCACTTCAGTGAAATGCAGTCTCTGTGCGATAGTGAGCTTTAGTGAATGCATTCAATGAAAAGTTGACTTCATTTGACAACACGTGAGTTTTGAGTGTTATATCAGCATTTCACTGTTTACATTATCGCAACGAATACTTTGTTCGCACTGTCAGTGATAACGCAAAGATGTAATCGGCATCTCATCCGATACTAAATTGAACAACAAATTATCCTTTTCAGGATGAAAAAAAAACTGATGATTAAAGCGTTAATGTTTTCTCTTGAGTTAATTTACATTTTTAAATTTGCAAACGTTATAAATTTAACTTTATTTCCGTGTCTCAGAACGTACTGAATTATCTTTTCATTCACTCATGAGCACGGCATCCGAAAAAATTTCATCTCAAAATTTAAAAATTGTCAAGCCCCAACCATTATAAGCAACTTACTATATTATTGAAAATGGTCAATCCTTGTTGAAGCGCAAAATTCGATTGATCTGATTAGTCAACGTTTATTCACTAGAAAAAATGACTGACACGCAAGCAGCCGGGTTATCTTTCTTATAAAAGTATTCTACTTCAACCTTGCGGTCGTGACTTTGCACACAACCCTCCTGTTTTTTTTTTTCTCAACGGGTGGCACTAACACATTCGTACGTTAATAGGTCTATACATCTTTGGTAAAGCTTTTCAAAATATCTGCATCGCTAATTGTGTTACATGTGCAAATTGTGGGATCAGATTCTGCTACAATGCTTGGCTCCCGAAAGCTGCAAATGTTTCTTACTCTTCGCAAATCTAGGTTCAACGTACAATTTAGTATATATTTTATAAGATGTGAGGACGGAAGCTTCAGAAGAAAAAGAAGCTAAGTAAGCATTACAGTTTCTACTAGAATCTGGTTCAAATTTCCAAGAAGAAGCTTAAGGGTAATTTATTTACACCAGTTAAGACGCACTACGAAGAGTGTAAAGATTATGAAAAGTTGTCCATGATTGTTGATTTCCTTTGAGAAATAAATAGCGATACGAAAAAACAGGGATAGAGAAGAGGAAAGAGTAGTGAGAGAGAAAAATTATCCAGAAAGTAAAATATCCCATGTCTAAAATATACTTTAGTCAAAACTCTACAGTTCAAGCAACCAATAAAAGATCGCAGTCAGTATGATTTTCAAAGATCTCCGGGGCTTTCATTTGAACATGCGAACATCAAAATCGGAATAATAGAGCGGGGGCCTGGCGTGGTTGGTAACGTCTCCGCCAACCACGCTCGACGCCTGGGTTCGAATCCCACCGCCGACATAGGTGTCGATGGTTGTGAGGTGGCGTGATCCACTCACAACCAACCAAACTGGTCTAGATTCAATCCTAGCCGACATCGGGAGATTTTCTGAGGCGAAAAATCTCTGGGATCACGCCTTCCATCGCATAAGGAAGTAAAGCCGTTGGCGCCGGTCCGTTAATAAACGGGCCGTGAGTTAGGGTCCTGGGTGTGGAGTCGCCTCCCTGGGCGTCGGTGATTGGCCACAACAGTGGCGGAACTAGACCGACGGAAAATAAGCGAGAATAAAAAAAAAAAATCGGAATAAGCGTTATGTAAAGAGAATTTTTTTTTTTGTTATTTTTCTTTTTTGGTATACATATATAAACAACATTTTAACACATACATACGTACAGGCACACATACACAAACATACATAAATTGTTCAATTCGTCGCTCTGAGTAAATTGGTATACAGGAAATGGCTCTCCGTGCCATTAATTTTGCCTTTAAAGTTAAATTTCTTTCATAAAAAATACTCTTTGATCAATATTTTAAAATCTAAGCCACTAATCAAAAATCCACTCGGTAGCATTCTGGGGGAGCACAGTAGCTTTCGTTTGCGTATAAGATCATTAAAATCGGATATTGCGGTCTGTAAGTAAGGTGCGTTAGTATTTTGCGGCACATACATACAGACAACATACATACACACACACACATACACACATACACACGAACAGACATTGCTCAGTTCGTCGAGTTGAGTCGAATGGTATATACGATTCAGCCATCCGGATCATGGATCTATTTTGCGTTTTTGGACCGATTTTATAACCTTTGTTTAGTATAACAAAGGTAAAACTGCAAAATTTTGATTTGTGCATGTCTTGCAACCTGTTAAGATATGATTAGTTCGAGCAGGCAAAAGTCTACAAAAATTTGCACACATTTTGTGAAAGTCTACGCATTTATGAGAAGACTCTGACAAATATCTTTCTCCCTGATGCACTCGAGGCTTGATACTCGTCTTCGGATCGGCACGCAATTAATAAAAAACAGCACCACACAGCGAATATATTTTTTCTACGTTTTCTTCGATTGCAAGAAGCGTGGAGCGGGTCTGCGACATTGTTTGTTTGTTTTGTGCCGATTTTCGTTAGCTAGTTTAAACACTGTGAATAGTGCAATAGTCATTCCGCAGTGTTAGCACAGCCGACTCAAAATCATTAAGATACTTGTAACTTAAAATTTTGTGTAAAAGTTATGGAATGAAACTGAACAACCTTGAGCCACTTTTGCCATTTATAACATGAAACCGTAAAATTTTTATTTGTGCCCTAATCGTGTTTTTGTGCAACTACACGAGAACTACACTGTTCCACTGTATCTGCTCGTTTTTAGTTTTCGGGCAGGTGAAATTCTGATGCCTATTTAACGACCACGACAGGCTCAACATCGAGCAGTGTGAATAAAATTTATTTAGGTATTATAGAAAATATCCTGGAGATTTTATTTCGTATTCATCTGAAAAATTTTGCTTCACAATTATATGGCTTTGAATATAAAAGAAATTTCTTCAAACATTTTTATAAAATTGGCTCAAGAATTACATGTTTTCAAGTATCATCAATTGCAGCATTCTAGGTAAATCAGTAAATTGTATATCTCAACACTCACAGCAACTCGGTAAATACCTAGTAAAAATCTCCAAATAAACAGTAGAACAAAACAAAATAAATCATGAAAAAATCATATGTGAAAACAAGCTTACAAATGAAAAAGATATAAAGACTAAAGCAGAAAATTGAAAAAAAAATTATATAAAAATTTTAATGACAATTTTTCCAAAAGCTAACAGAGGCAAACCAAAAGAAGTTTCCCATTTGAACTCTTTATTTTGCCTGCAGAACATGCCTCAACATAACAAAACGTCAAAGGCTCGAAAGTAAAGGAGACCTTGTGATTTCGTCAAAATCTCCTGAGACTTTAGGTGGTTGATTCAGAAATTAACTAAGTTTACTATAACAATTTATTACGGTTTAAAATGAATGACTCAATACGAAAATTTTCGACCACCAGTTATAGTTAGTAATTAATTGTCACGAATTATCATGAATCATACTTTGTCCAGATTGAGAGATTTATTTTCCAGGCAATTACACATTAGCCGCCAACTCATGCACATTCATGGGTGTAACCCCGCAAAAGTTCTACTTTGTATGTGCAGTGGCCATATAAGCTAGATTCCATATGAAGAAAGTGTGTATAACGTTTTTTTCCTACAATCCTCAATGTCTACAATGCCTTCTATTCGTCCACAACCTCATAGCACAGGTCATCCCGCTCTTGTCGTATCGCTTCCCCCCGGCGGAGATCCCCGAAACATTATAATGTCAGTACTCATATACGCTCTGGGTGTGCGTGGTAAGTAGAAGAAAACCTTCCTTAGATAACCCTGACGCGCGATCTATGCACTAGGCAGAGCACATTCGGTCTCTATCTATCGGTTTGCGAACTTACCCTACTCCCACAGCATCCGTTCCCAATCCTACGCGGCCGCGAACAGAAGCGCAGCTTAATGAAAAAGTACAGAAAATTTGCTCGCGCACTTTCGTCTGATGTCTGATTTTGAACCTACAGGCAGCCAGCGACGGTGGTTCAATGTTCGCTGATCACGTTTGAATCAAGGTCTTTCACTACTGTCACTCTCCTAGTCAGGAAGATTTGATTCACTGCAATTGCACTAATATTCAAAACATTCAAACACCCAACTGTAATTACAGGCAGAAGTTTTCGATCCGACGAAAAATGATCGGTGACATTCTCGGTGAAACACCGGCTTGAGGCTGTAATCTGTGCGTTCTGCAGTGCGCACCACTAGTGACTGATGCGTTTGCGCAAACGCCTCAATTAGAATCACTCGCGGCGATTTTCACTATTACGGAGCACTTCTCGAGCTCGCACTCTCGAAAGTTATCGTTTCGTTGACCGCCGAACTGTCCCAGCCCAGCGCCAAAGCAAACAAACAAGTAAACCAACAGGCCTGTACGAGTGGACGGCCCGCATACAGTTCCAATTTTGCCGCAGCGTTCAGAACGGAACCCGGCTGTGCGATGTTCCCTATAGCGTTTTTTTGTCACACCCGTTGTTGCTTGTTGTTGATTGAATTAATATTAATTTATAAACATTCCCGTTCGCCACCACGGTTTTCTGGCTCCACCAGAATTGATTCAGCTCTCACTTTCCTACCGTCGAGCCGAGTTGTCCTTCTCTACCACTGAAGTCAATTTCATTCCATACTCCACTTATTTGATCTAATGAAAAATCATTCCAAAGTCACCAGAATATTGGTCTTGAAGTGATCGGTTTCAATCACGTAGAACCCAACGACGACGACGACGGCGACGACGACGAGGATGAGGACGACGTTGGCGAAGGGACAGTTCGGGGCGCACACACACCCGTCGTTCACGCGCAATAAACTCCTTCGCTCTGCACCGCGCCGCTAGAACTCGACAGCAAACCATGCGTTTCGGTGGAGGAATTTGAAAGAAGAAACACGTCCATCCGCGCCAGCGATTCCACTGCTACTCATCAACAACATCCACCATCCGCCTGACCGACAACCGGCTGAGCTGCTGAACTGAACTGAACGTTGTCAACAATTGCTCTCTTTCTCCCCAACACATAACAGGAGGGACAAGTGAGGTTTGCTCATATGTAACTCCGACTATAAGCGACACACACGCCACCGTACCTCATCATCATGTGTACGTACGTACGTACGTACGAACGAATGTACATTTGAAGAAAAATAAAAAACCGGTTCCCTTGTCACCGCTTCGACGCTGCCGGCGTCAAGACGCTCCACTTGCTATTTCTTACCATGCTGCGGCTGGCTGCTCGAACTCGAGTGAGCGTAAATTCAGTACGTAGAAAAGTTATTGAAAACTTAGTTAATGGTTTTAAGCGAAGAGAGAGTGTAAATAAAGTTACCACAAACGCTGTGGATCAAAGCGAAGCCTGAGCAGGGGAGAGAAATGACCACTAGGAGAATCTACATGCGCCACACATTCAGCGTTGGCAATAATCTCGATCCGTGCTGGTGTTATCAATTAATAACATTTCTAGTGCAACATCATTATTGTGTGTCGCTTCCTCTTATCAAACAATGGTCACGATTTTCGACATAGGTCTACGTTTCTAGAAGTTCTGCTATAGAGGTGTAATATAATAACTCTAGAACGGAAGATGCAACCAAATATTTCGGTCGGGTTCAACAGATTGTATACATTCAAATTAGCTACACTTGCGCTCTAATGCAGGGATGTGTAGTTTTATGACACTAACTGTTCTACTATTGACTATTGACTATTGACACTTGATTTTCCAAAAATGTTAAAAATTTAAAATACTCATTCGTATAAAACCTAGAAACTACCGTCCTCTAGGCATCTTCCCGAATTCGATGCCGAAATTTGTTCAAGTTTCAATTTATTTTAAGTCATTTCAACTATTGAGCAATACCTACATAATTTTTATTTTGTTGGACATTATAATGCACCATCGAACGATGACCATTTCGCCTCATTCCCTAAAACCAACAATAATTGTTTAGGAAACTTATCAATGGTTCATTGCAAAAGAAGTGTCCAAGTAAATGCATCGACCATCTCAATTTTCCACCAAAATTCGTGAGTTTTTTTTGGGCCAAAATTTGTGAAAAAGTTCAAGAGTTTTAGATGTAGAATCGAACTACGTAGTCAATTTTTTTCTGAAGTGTTGACAACATTGTCTTCTTTTCCGATTTGTAATTATTTAATTCCCCTTTTTTCATAATTTTGACCACGCCAATGTTTTCAGCAGACGATTTTACATAGGAATCTCTCATCAGAAAAACAAATATAGCGTTCAAGAAATACAGCATATTCAAATTTGCAAGATTTTAGAATTTGTCTTCGCACGAAATCGCTTCTACATACACACTTAAATTTAATTGCCGAGAACTCAACATCGATTAATTCAGCGCACAGCCTGAGCTGATTTCTCCTGAAATGTTTTGGGGAGAAAGAGTTTCATCGATCATAACATTCGTAATGAAACTTTGTAGAGAAGATCTCTTCGTGAAATGCAGCATGAATACTAAAAAGGAAAATCCACAAGTAGGTACCCTTTTTTCTTGTATGCGTATTTTCACTGCGACCAGAATCGTGGATCTATTGTGAGATATGCCCTGGTGTCTGCTGTATTATATCGCTATTGAGAAGTGGCATGCTTATTATTATTATTGTTTTTTATCAGTGCTTGCGTGTAATGTGCCACCCTTCCTTTTGCACACCTAGTGTTCTCCTATACCGAGCCTCGTTCCTCTTGCCAAATAACACCAATTATAATTCCCTGGAGAATTTTCGCCGTGCGTCCTTCTGGCCAGTTTTATTGATAAGAGGGACTTATTTTTGTTAGGAGGAAGTCGCGCAAAGGCATTGTAGATTTCAGCGTAAGGGAAGGGTAACTGGTAGGGAACTTGAGAATAAACCCATGCTCTATAACCTTGCGGCTCCGCAGCTCCAAACGACTACTTTTTTACACCGTATTGTCCATGATAGAGTGAAAGCCTTTTCACTGAAACAACCCAGTCTAGGAGCTCTCTTAGATATTGAGGAAGCTTTTGATAATGTTCCATTCAATGCTATATTTTGAGCGGCACTTTTTCATGAGACACTCCTAGTTATCGTTACGTGAATACATGTGATACTAAGCAATTGTTAAATCATGCGTTTATGAAAAAAGCATTACATTGTTTGGTCACCTCTGCTATGAAATCTTGTAGTAGACGAACTGATACTAAGACTTAATAACAAAACTTTACTTCTTATGACTTCGCTGATGACTATCTATCTGTTCAACCTGATTTACTGAGCTATAAAAGAAACTGAAACATGGTATCATGGAACTAGGCTCTTCATGAATCCCAATAAAAAATCATTTGTGTTATGATTTAGAATGAGTCCCAATAAAACATCATTTGCATTAGAATAATTCACAACCAATTTCAATTCTATCTATTCATTTTCAATACAAAAAGATCTCATGGATAACGATAATTTCATTTTTTTCTAGTGGAGTAAACACTTACAACGCTGAGTGTTTTCTGACACGTTAACATGCAACAAAGATAACTAGAACAAGATACCTAGCTTCCATATTTTTCATACATTTTGAACACGAACGGTTTCAGACGGTTAGTGCTGCCATCTGATGACTTAAATTTTCGAAAAATTTTGTCACGATGAGCAAAACCGATTTATCGTGCATAGTCCGTCATCGATCGTTAAGCTGCTCAAGATTGAATATGAAAAAGGTGTAGCAGTTTGGTCAGCTCGACGCTTAAAGGTAACATGCAGATTAATGATATTGTCATTTTTTGCACTTAACGCTATTGCCATATTTTTTGCACTTCGAAGTACGAAATAAAAGCGTGAAATTGACTGTCAGAGTGGGGGTTTATATTGAGTGGTTATATTTATTTTTGGGTCCCATTCTACCAACACTTAAAGTTTTTCATGTCGCAAGCCAGGTTTCAGAACCATTTTGCATATGGTCAGGTTCACCGGGGCACTCGATTTTTGCTTTATTAACCTCGGCAAGAGTAAAAAACTTGGCTGTAGAGTCTGCTCATAGCGGGTATCTGGAAGTTCGGATGGTAAGCTTAATTTTAAATGATGCGCCGATAATTCTTGATTCTTCCGGAAAGTTTCCGGAAAGATAACTTAACATTTGTACACATTACCTTTCAGCACTCATGTCTTGGACTTGTCGTCAGTTGATTTTGAAGTTAAGTTTACACCATATTATTGTTGCGGGACGAATAGGTGAAACGCACTATTTCTGTTTAGCGTAATGCTTTAAGCTGCAAATATTAGTTTATTAATTTGATTGAATGGATATTTTAGGAATATACGTAAAAATTCAGTGGATTACGGTTTACTTATCCCGCGAACAAGGTTAACTTTAGGTTGGGTTTAGCGATTACCTTCTAATTTAAGATTAGTTCTGTAAGTATAGTATATTTTTTAGTTACTAGATATTATAATTTTATAAAGTTTTACCTTTTATCTAGTAGGGAACAAAGATTAAGTTTAATACATGGAATTTTGTAATTAATTTCGCACACACGTTGCAAAATGCTCCTACCACCAAAGAATGAATTTTATCCCTTACTTCCTTTTTCTTCTCCTAAGAATTCCTATTTTTCTAATATTCTATCTAAAATTATCTGACGTCTACAGTAGCTTGACGGTTAATTTTACCACAGTATCCCTCGGGTTGGTGTACCATGGGAAGAGTTGCCAGTGGTAACAAGTGTATAAATTAGTTCGACTTTTGCTCACTCGCAGCGACAATCATGTCCGATGAATTCTGCAAGAGTCAGGCATCTTGTTCTAGTCATCTTTGCATGCAAGATATAAGCAATAATATTCGCGGATTATACCACAAACCTTCAGTAACTTACATTGGGCTTTATTAACAGTGATCAGATCATGAATGCGAGATGAACGAAAAATTGCAGACCTTTAAAATAGAACAACAATTCGACAGAAAATCATTGGCATATGTGAAATTAAAATGACGTTCGATGGTAACCCAAAATTAACTAAAAATATCAAAAACGTTGTTTCAGTCGAGATTCGAGTATCCGATGACTTACTCGATGAACAAACTTTGTACCTCGAGACCAACTCGATGACAACGGTTTTCTCGTGAATAAATAATTTAAGTACAAAGTGTAAAAATCAATATAAAATTGCGATTTTTTGCTGTCGACTTCTCGATAAACATTTTAAACCAAGCCCAAGCATCAAAAAGTATGAATTACTAGTTTTTTTTTTTTGTAAAAAAAAAGATTAATTAAAACAGGTCCGCGTTATAACTCAAAATTATACTAATGTGTGCGGTGAAAAAAAGGACAAAAATTGCCGATTTTTTATGGGTTTTACTTCACACGCACTGAGGAAGCTACCCATGCAGCATCAATCATAGCAACCCATGAGTTAGCAGATAAAATTTGACAGCTCTTTCAGTCGAACTCTGACCGTGATGGCGAAAAAAATGAAGCTACTCCGTTCAGACGTGTGCGCGTTCAAAGAACGGTACCGCGTCAAAAACCGACATCGTTCGGCACTTAGTGGACGCCGGATACGCCCGTTCCGGTATCTAATCTACAACATCTTGGTACTATTGGACAACAATCAGAGCATTGAAAAAAATCACGCTTCCGGACAGTCGACGATCCTACAAGAAGCTTCAAAGGATGCTGAAGGGGAAGACCAAGGAAAATATGGCTACATTGCTGCGTACTGTAAAAAAGTACCTGGCGAACATGGACCTACATGTCAGAAAGCGGCAATCCCGTCCACTGGTTTCGGAGCTGCAGGTAATGACGCAGCGGCAACCGCTGAATAAGATGGTCATGTCGATTTTCTGGTTAAATCGCGACCTAGTGATGGACGACGAGGCTTATCTCACTCAGGATGACAACGACTGGCAGGGCACTTCGTATTTTACTTACGACGAAAATGAGTTTCGAGGTGAAGTTCATTTTACACACCAAATTTCCCGCTAAGGTGCTGCTGTAGCTGACAATCAACGAGAAAGAGATGTCAAAGTTATTTTCTTTCGCCACAGATTGGCCGTTAACTGAAAAAATTATAGTAAGAAGTACCTGCCGAAAAATGCATCGTTCATCTAGAAATACCATAATAGTGAAGGCGCGGTATTCTGGCCGGATCTGGCGTCGGCCCTCTACTCGAAGCGATCGTTTAAGAGATGGAGATTTTAGATGAGCTTCGTAGCCGCAAGGTTTCAGAGTCCGCTTTGACAAGCGAATGGTGATAGGTTCGAATCTTAGTAGAACCAAACCATTCGTTCGCAAAAGGGAATTTAAGTATGGGTTTATTCTCAGGCTCTTCTACACAAAATCTTCTCTCCAGATTTAAAAACCTCTCGTCCAAAGCTTCGATAATATCATAGACTATAGCACGTCTACGCTGTTAGCGTGATAGCTTGCAGGAAGATATTATAAGGTCTATAAGGATGGTAGTAGGTTACTAAGTCTGTAGGAGGAGACAAAAAAGCACTATAACACGGAGCAGGTTACTTCTCAATAAGTAGCACTGCAAAATGATAAAAAAAAAGATGTGCAAACAGCAAAAACATCCGGACAATGCCACAATAGATCAAACAACTACTGGTCGCAGTGGAGTCCACACAAAAAAAAAAGAGATGGAGCGGCTGCATATCGATGTGATACTCAAGTCGGCGAATACGCCCAATGTCACCCAGCTTCGTCCGGTTAACTGCCGGAAGGACGTACGATTTTTTACAGGTGAGCTATTATAATTACCTTCCATGGGAAATTGATCAAACTCAACTATCTGTCTTAATTTCTTAGGTTCTTTTTTCAAATTCAAAAACGTCCATTTTTTAATGCAGTCTGATCCATATAGACTTGGAAATGACTCAACCGATCAACAAGAAAATTTGTATGTAGGAGTTTTTGGGGCCGGGGAAGGTTCTCATGATAGTTTCAGACCCCTCCCTCCGATGAAAGGGAGGGCTCCAATACAAATGAAACACAACTCTCTGCATAACTCCTGACTATTCAAACAAATGGAACCAAATTTGGCATGTGGTGGTTAGCGGGGGCATCAGATATTTTTTTTCAATCTTCTGAAAAAGAAGGCTCCCATACAAATGAGACTCAAATTCCTGCCTAACTCGGGAACTAATGAAGTAAATTCAGCACGTGATGTTTTTGAGGACAAGAAATGTTTCTATGACACCCCTTCCTTCTTCAGAAGGGGGCACAGTTCCATACAAATTTCTGCATAACTCGAGGACTAACCCAGCAAATGGAACCTAATTTGACAAGTGGAGATTTTTGAGAGCAAGGAATATTTCTATGGTGATTCGATTCCCCTTGCTCCCCCTCCCTGGGAGGGTTCTTACCCAAATAAAACACAAATTTTCGCCGAGAACTAATCAAGGAAATGGAACAAAAATTGACATGTAGAGGTTTTTGGGGGCAAGAAATGTTTTTATAGTGGCTCGACAGCCCTTCCTCATCCGAAAGGAACGACTACCATGCAAATGAAACGTAAATTTCTATATATTTCAAGAATTGATCGAGCAAATGGAGCCAAATTTAGAAAGTGAGAATTTTAGTGAACAAGAAACGTTTCCATGAGGTGTAATCTGTGCGATTGCAATTTTAGAATCAAGTGGAAAAATTTCCTAATTTAGGGAACCACTGCAAGAGCGTGTATATGTAAAAACAGCCCTGTTTGGGTACTTCCGTAAGAGCGTGTACCCAACATGATAACTCTCACCACTTGCGCTGAATATTATTCATGTAAATTAGTTTAAATTCGTTCGTATTTTCGTTTGTGAATGATATTGTCACGTAAGTTGAGTTCGATAATTTGTTTGTCATGTTTGTGAATAAATTGTCAGGATTAAATGCATCGTGAATTTTTCTCTAGCTGTTAAGAAGTGGTGTGCTGAGAAATGACTTCGATGTCTTGGCGGGTTTGTTTTGGTCGGCAGCGGAGGCAGCTATCGCAAGAATTTTAGTTTAGCCTCGGTGTCGGTACAGGACACACTCGTCGATTTGTTTTGTTCATTTTGTGTGCGGGTTTAACTGTTTTATTTTGCAGTTCGTGTCTTGCTTGTTGTGCAGCGCAGGTTGTTCCGTTGCTAAGTGTGAGTCCAACAAATATAGTGTCGCTGGCCTGTATCGAGTGATAAGGTTTTGTGTTTGCTCGCCGGAGAGGATTAGCACCGCTATTGGCCAGGGCCGGCGTCACCTTATTTCCCCGAGTGGGTAAAAAGGAATAGGGAAGGTTCATTGGTGACAAAGGTGTAGCCAGATAATTGATTTTAATGAATTTGAAAGGTAATTATATAGGCTCACTCGCAAAAGCAACTCCACGCCCTTGTGAGTGGTTTTCCGGGAGTTTACCGGAACATTCGCCAAGGTGGACGAAAACATGCGTGTAGGCATGTTTTTGAATTCTTTCTTCGTTTTATTTATCAATTCCTCCTCAATTTTTGCGTCGAAATGGAACGCAGCTGAGGAGCGTTGGGTGGATTGGCCGACCTGTGTACCGCATCGATTTTCAGCCGCTTCATCTCCTCCAACGATTGCATTGAGTAGTGGGCCGACTCCAGATCCGGCCAGAGCACCGCGTTTTCGCCCCTATGGCATTTTTTTATGTACGACGTAGCTTCCGACAGGCACTTCGTACTATAACGGCCAGTACGGAGCTTCTCGCTGATTGTCAGCAACAACAGCACAGGTGTGTGAAATGAATTTCATCTCAGAGCTCACTTCCTTCGTGGGTAAAGTAAAATACGGAGTGCCCTGCCAGTCGTTGCCATCCAGGGTGAAATAGGTCTCGGCATCCACCACTACCATCACGTCGCGATTCACCGGAGAAATCGACTCGACCATCTCATTCAGCCGCTGATATGTGCAATGCCTGCAGCTCCGAGACCAATGGACGGGACTTTCTGATGTCCATGTTCGCCGCTTTCTGATGTCCATGTTCGCCAAGTACTTTTTCCCTGTTTGGTCGGTTGCACCGACCTCCCGATCAAGCGTACGCTGCGATGTAGCCAATTTTCCCTCGGTCTTCCTCTTCAGCATTCTTTAGAGTTTCTTGTCGCTCAGGGTCATCGGCCGTACGGAACCGGTCTTTCTTTCGATGCTCTGATTGTAGTCCAACAGTGCCAAGATGTTGTAGATACCGGAACAAGCATAACCGATGTCCCTTTTCCGTACGATGTCCATTTTCGACGCGGCGGGTTCTTTGATCGCGCACACTTCTCAACGGAGTAGCTTCACTGTTTTTACCATTACGGTTAGAGTTCGAGTCATTTTTTTTCTGCTGACTCATGGGTTACTATGATTTAAGCTGCATGGGTAGTTTCGGCAGTGCGTTTAAAGGTAAACCCATGAAAAATCGGAATTTTTGGAGCATTTTTTTAATGCAAACGTTAGGGCTCAACAATTTTGTCTTCTCGAAAAAAGTCTCCATCCGAAATTTGAGCTTAATCGGACTGATGAGGTTTCACTTCCAGTCGTGAAAGTCTTACATTTTTGACCATCCTAAAATTGCACAAGAGTAGTTCTTGAAGTTTCCGAAATTGGATTTTTTTAGCGCAAATCTCTTAGAAATGCATGATGCATGAGATCAGATGTTATTTCATAAAAATTTATTTGAAAATAAAAAAAATCAGGGACATGGAAACTTTTGCGTTGAGAGACTCGAGCTACAACAGAACACACAAGAGATCAAAAAAATGTGACTTTGACCGCTTTGAGGCTCTACTTCCCAGAGTCCGATTGAGCTCAAATTTGGCATGGGAAATTTTTACGAAAAAACATTGTTAATCTTTAGAACTCTATCGTAAATGAAATTTAGAACTCTATCGTAAATGAAAAAATTGAAAATATAATGCTTTTTCCTAAAAAACTTTACAACTGTACATAAATCTGTAGATTTATTACCTCTCGCTCAACAATAGCCATCGAAAAATCTGTCGCTCGCAACATTACTTTTTTTTGGTTTTGTCCGATAGTTCCGTGTGGGTAAGTAGCTACATGGATATTTTCCGAGTGGGTAATACTACCCATACTACCCACATGAAACGCCGGCCCTGCTATTGGCTACCCCCGGCTAGGTGTTAAGGAGCTGAAAACACCATCCGCCGAGGATTGTCGCAGCAGCTGGTGAACACCATGAGCTGCAGAAGCAGCTGGAAAGCCGCTCCAGACGACTCCGGAGTGCTACCAACACTACCGACAGCTGGAAGAGAAGGTAAATAAACGCGATAGGTTTTATTCGTCCGTTTCATTTGACCGAATACCACCCAATAAGTGTATTTATGTAATCGGGATGATGCATCGCGCCGGATGATGCAACCGGAACGGAACTAGCATCCTAGTATGATGTACAATAACCTTTCAGAATTTGGATAACTTCCGAAACTATATACATAACTTCTACTTCTAGTACAATTTTCATTTGAAATCAAAGAAAAATTCTAATCTATATATTATATGACCACAGAAGTTAAGTTAAATCTTTCTGATAATTCCTTTGAGTTTTTATTTCGACCAGTTAAAGAATTTTCTACTAGTTCATGCGAAAAAGCTACACCCAAATATATCGATCGTTCATTTTGTCTAACAATAAAACAATGTTGCAAGAGATAGGTCACATTCTTGAAATATACAAAGATGTTCAAAATCATCATTGCAAATGGCTTCGAGAAACAATGCTTATGTCAGACAGCAATGTCATAACCTCTGTATTTTGGGACATGCATGATATTTACTATTTTTGTGAAACTATTTAGCATTCCATTAGTCAATTATGTTTCTTATTTCTCTCACATCTTCATAGTAAGCATTTCTCATAGTTTGATTTTATAAACATTGCTATTTTGCTAGTGATCGCCACTTTCAGCATAAATGGCAACTCTTCTGTTCGCGCAGCAGAAATTATTTATACTATGTACTCTTCATTCTCTCTCCGTTCTCTCGGGCTTTAAACCGCTGCAACCTAATCGACAGTCAGCTAAATATTTCTTGCTCAGCCCTTTTACCGTAGCAGAAACAGCAGCAACATGCCTTGATGATAAGACTTAAGTGATAACGCATACATGCGCTACCGTGCTGCGGTTAACAGCACTAGTGAACTAGGGAAAGTGCTAACCACACAAAAAAAAAACATTTTTTTCTGATCTAATAAATTGATTGTATAAGATCAACATTTTTTCACAGCAGATAAAACATATCTTTCATTTTTGAAACTGAATTAAGTATCCTCCTTCCCCAGTGCAACCACCAAGTCACGGCTTATTTTGCTGCTACGAGTCTCACTTAGTTCGTTACAGATTTGACGACAAAAGAATCACCAGCACCGGAAACAGCCGGACCAAGCAAACAATAGTTAATAGATTCTGGCCAGCATTTATCAGTGCACCGAGATTATCGCAGACCAATGCGCAAACCATGACAGGCACTTTTTGCCTTGGTTTCACTACTATAAAACATCTACTTTCCTATCTACCTGCGGAATAAAAAAAAACAGAAAAACCAACTACCGCTATTGACAAACCTGTGATAGCGGAATTTTCGCTGACTGTAAAGCCGATGCATGAGCCGTGCAACTGTAATCGCGTCAAGTATTAGGCTATGTAACTTTTTTGATAAGAGTTTTGCATGATCGAACTTTTTAAACGAGGCTTTGCAAACACTTGGAGTACTATTTTGTGCATTGACCCAGTTCTGATTAATCAACACAATAAAGTCGAAAAAAAATCAATGTGTCAATTCCAATTCCAGTTTGTTTCGCTTTATTATACGGCTGATATCTTTATCTGTTCGCGGTAAAGGGGTTATTGCTGGGCATGTGTTTATCAACTTAATTTACCGCATGCAGCCATCAACTATTTCCGATCCAAATAACCACGAAGGACACATAGGGTGTATAATAAGTAAGTGTAATAAGGCTAAACTTCGCGGAACCGCGAATTGGCCATGGAAGCAACAACAACAAAAAACAGAGCTTTGATAAGCGACAGCTGGTTGTGTGGGAAAAAAGTATTTGCGGTGATTTGCTGTGCCGGAAGTTTAGTGAACAGTCATAAAAACCAATCGCTAATTAGAGAAGCGCTGCCGGCTTATGGCTTTTTTATATGTACGCTAAAGGGGGTTTAACTGGCACAAGGTTACTGAAATTTTATATGTGTGAAATAGGTCCGAATTATTTTTTTTATATCTAGGAAAACAGTCACAAATCCGTTTTGGTTTCGTATAGAACAGATGTTTGCCGTGAACATTTGGTTTTTGTAATGTACAACGTTTGAAATGACGTCGGAGGAAAGGTTGTAGAGAATTTAACGTGAAACTCGATATGAAACTGTGCCGCCTAGAAGGCCTCATTTTTTAAGGTAAACTCAAACTATGTTCCATAAACTGGTAAGGCCATGAAAAGTTTTTTCAATTTTCCCAAGCTCTGATAAATTTGTTGAGAAATACTTTTTTAGAAATTTCGACTTCATCGCACTCGCGGTGTGCTTTTGGAGTAAACAATTTATTCTCATGCTTATAGGGACTGTCAGATTTAGCCCTTTCATAGCGTGAACAAAATACAGTAAGGTCTTTTTTACACGTTTTTTTGCGGGTTGCTTTTCTTAATAACTCAAAAACTAAACAAGAAATCGACCTCATTTCAATCACGTTTTCCATTTAAGGACAAAGGTAATCATATATCCGTTTTCAAAACAAAACACAGTTTTTGGTGTAAATACTGAAAAAATTAAGAAGTTGAATTTTGGCCTCTAGATTGACCACTATCATATTCAAACGAGGTTGAAACATTTTAAAACGCTTTCCTTCGTTATATTTGCAACTCAACGCGATTTTTTTTACGCGATCCCATACAAATTTGGAACGCATCCCAGACCTACCGTACTTCCTTATTAAATACGACCGAAGAAAAAACAAATTCAGTGAAAACTAGATGATTATTTTGAAATGTATTTAAAAAAATTTGAAGCTCTCTGTAGCTTAAAGTTTGATGCAAAAATGCTAATGAAAAGTCTCTCAGTTTTTTATCTCTATTAAGTTAAGAAACCTTCGAAGGCCTGAGACGCGTTAAATCAGTTCAGTTTAAAATATGTAAAAATAAGTCAAAAAATATTCCTCGTCAGTAACATTTTATAAAATTTAATTCCACTAGTTAATCTTTCTTTTAATAGCTGCGCGGCGTAGCGTCACCCCCACTAGGTTGTAGTGAAATTATCTTGTTATCAAAAATTGTGAGAGTTAGCACGCTCGTTTTCAATTGCACTAAATCTACCCATTTTCGATAAAATTATACAATTTTCGAGCGTTGCAGCTCGATAATTAATCTCACGGATCACTGGCGTAGCGTGGACATATCCACCCCGGCTGTCATCCTCTAGGGCAGCGGTTCTCAACCTGGGGGAACTCGAAAGCCTTCAGGGGGTACGCGAAAGAAAATCCAGTAATGGCGGTCTAAGCAAATTTTCTTTATAATACTTCATTTATTGTTCAATCTTGCTCTTAAAACATGACTGTAGCAATCAAACAAACCATAGTTCAATTTAAAACCTTAATAGACTACCACAACATGATCTACCTCTACTCTCTCTTACTCTGCGGGAACATTCCAAGCCAGGTGGTACAATCGATATGGAAAATATCGTCAAGGGGTACGCGGACAAAAAAAAAGGTTGAGAACCGCTGCTCTAGGGGGTGACACCCAGAAAAAAATTTTCATATGTGTCACCTTCAAAAGGGTGACATCCGTGAGAAAAATTATCAAATATATGGAAACCCTCAAAAATTATATAAATTTTCCGAAAATGGGTAGATTTAGTGCAATTGAAAACGAGCGTGCTAACTCTCACACCCACGTATGACACGTATGAAAATTTTCCTCATGGGTGTTACCCCCTAGAGGGAGCGATAAACTGACGCTATTGATCAAGAACATCATGTGCTACGTGCGGGTTTCGAGAATACTCTCGAGTCCCTTTGAATCACGCAGAGGGTTAAGACAAGGTGATAGACGTTCTTCCCAACAAACATTTGGGCTGAATAAAACAGCTAATAATTTTAAAATAGCTGAATAAAGTCTGCATACATGTGAAACGGATTGCCACAACGCTCAGGTTGATTTATCAGCTGAACAAGCAATAAATTCAGGTTTAAAAAACTTGTGAAATACTCCACGCCATTATTTAATTGTTGGCTGGTTAAGCGCTATTTCGATTTAAAAAATAGCTATTAGACAACATTAATCAAACACAAAACAAACTGGTTGAATAAACGCTTCTTGATACTTGCCAAGTAACATTTTTTGGCTAAATAAGCGCTTTTATAACTAATCTTATTCAGCTGACGGCTTAACATAGGTCGAATAATGTATTTCTAAGTGTTTAATCAGCTTTTAATCAGTCGGTTTTGGAGAACTAAATCAGCTACCTGTTACATTCGGCTAGCCGAACACGGGCTTAATAAGAAATAACTCAGCAATTTTAACAACTTTTATACATGCTGATCGATTCTGTAGAAGCGATTATTTATTCTTTGTACAGCTTGTAGGAAAACTCTTTTACAGCCAACAGCAGCTGGCTTATAGTATAAATAAGCGCCTATATGACACAATTCCATGGCTAAAATTGTACATTCTGTTTTTCTGAAAAAGTGGTTTTTTAGCTTTATTACAGCTACGATTATATTAATCGTCTAAATTAAACAATTCTTTTTATTGTATAGGCGATTCGAACACATCTAAATCTTTCGTTTTTTGCACTTCGGTGTGTATTTTTCATCGCTTATTTTTCTATTATTGTTAGTGAAAATTACCTTTTTAGTATCCAATTCTCCAATTCCAACTCAAAAAAAAAACTCTAGAATCTCGAACTCATGCTCATGAGGTTCCTGGTAGAACACGTTGCCGATTCGTCTATCTTGACATACATGCATAGGTATCGATTTAACCCGTACATATATTTCCAGTTCATTTCATAAACAGTTTTACATTGGTTGTATATATACTGAATTGTAGCTGAACAAGCGCTTTAGCATTTGTATCCCTAATTGTAGAAATTGTAAAATTCATTGCTAGTGTATCCACTTCGTAAACAGAAACAAACAGTGCAAACGAAAAATAATGATAGTTTTTGCAGCACGGCTAGCCGTACCCACTAATATAAAAATTCTACAGTGCCTTGTACTAAATCGACCAATTACTGAGGACAGTCACTTTGACAGAACGTGTTCTATCGTGTTCAAGGGATATGATACAAATGCTGAAGCGCATGTTCAGCTACAATTCAGTTTATGTACAGCCAATGTAAAATTGTTCATGAATTAAACTGGAAATATATATACGGGTTAAATCGATACTGATGCATGTATGTCAAGATAGACGAATCGGTACCGCGTTCTACCATGAACCTCATGAGCATGAGTTCGAGATTCGAGACTGGCAGTAAATTAATTGGATACTAAAAAGGTAATTTTCACTAACAATAATATAAAAATAAGTGATGAAAAATACACACAAACGTGCAAAACATCGAAAGATTTAGATGTGTTCGAATCGCCTAAGCAAAAAAAAATTGTCTAATTAAGACTATTATATATTTTGAATCATAGCTGTAATAAAGCTGAATAAGTACTTATATAGACTATAAGCCAGCTACTGTTGGCTGTTAAAGAGTTTTTCTACAAGCTTTACAAAGAATGAATAATCGCTTCTACAGAATCGATCAGGATGTATAAAAGTTGTTCAAATGGCTGAGTTATTTCTTGTTAAGCCCGTGTTCGGCTATTTAGGAAGCTGAATGTAACAGGTAGCTGATTTAGTTCTCCAAAACCGACTGATTAAAAGCTGATTAAACACTTAGAAATACATTATTCGACCTATGTTCAGCCGTCAGCTGAAAAAGATTAGTTAAAGAAGCGCTTATTTAGCCAAAAAATGTTTCTTGGGTTGTTAGCTGTCACGAAAGGCACGACTTCCCAAGGTCAATTCAGCTTTGCGACGGAGGAGGAAGCCTACGCCCGACTGAAAGTCCAAGCCAGACGATTCGGACTGCGAATAAATGCGTCGAAAACGAAATACATTGCGATGAGCTAGAGGTGATCGACTATTTCGTGTCTTTGCGGTCATTGATGACAGGAGTTCAGATGGACGATGGAGAATGGCGAAGACGCATGGCACGCGCTGTTTGGAAAGAACCCCGTTGCACACGACACGAGCAACCCTATCGGCACCAGGAATAGAAAGGTGCATCGTACACAACTCGCCGGTTCTTCAACTACAGAATCATTAACGTGCACTGCCCACATGAGAGAAGACCCGATGACGGGAAGACAGCGTTCTACGCGCAGCTGGAGCAGGTCTACGATATCTGCTCGCGACGGGACGTAAAAGTCGTCATTGGGGCCATGAATGCTAAGATACGACGGGAGGCAATGTACAGACCGGTAATCGGGTCGAAAGCCTGCACGCCGTGTCTAATAATAACAGCCATCGGTGCTTAAACTTTGCAGCCTCCCACGGTATGGTTGTCCGAAGTACCTGCTCCCCCCGCAAAGATATCCACAAATCCACCTGGAGATCACCCAACCAACAGACAGAGAATGAAATCGACCACGTTCTAATCGACGGCAGGTTTTTCTCCGACATTATCAACGTTCGCACATACCGCAGTGCGAATTATGGATTCGGAACACTACCTAGTAGCTGTGTGCATGCGCTCAAAATTATCGACGGTGTATAACACGCGCCGAAGTCGAACACTGCGACCGAATATTGAGCCACTACGGGACGCCGGGGTTGCACAGGAATACGCGCAGTAGCTGAAGGCGGCGTTGCCTACGGAAGAGCAGATTAGCGCAGCCACTCTTGAAGATGGCTGGAGAAGCATCCGATCCACCATAGGTAGCACTGCTGTAGATCTACTAGGTACAAGGCCTCCAAATCAGAGAAATGACTGGTTTGACGGTAAAGGCAAACAGTTAGTCGAGGAGAAGAATGCTGCACGGGCATGGGCGTAGCCAGAATTTCGAATAGGGGGGGGGGGGCAAGTTCTTCAAAATTTTAGAAGTAAAAAATTTAATTTTTTTACTAACACTAAAATAAACTAAACTGTGGAGATCGAAGTAAAGCACGAACGCGGACGGGCGCAATTTTTCTACTGCGTCACAATTTTCTCGCTAAATATTTTAATTTATTGTTTTTGGTTGAAACAGTGTTATATAAAGTTAGTTTTCACCGAAAACCGCCAACGTTGCCTTCCGTATTTGAAGAAACAGCCGATATTAGTCAACACGCAGGTCGCAGTATTAGTCAAAGTGCATGAAGATCAAGCGGATTAAAATGCCTCTTAAAACTAAGGAAGTAATCGAAACCGCCATAAGAAGAAGTTTTCGCTACAGGAGCCAACGAATGTCCTAAGAATTTTTCTCTTTAATTTATCCAAGCTGAGTGATACTCGACAGATGAGTATGATCGATTAAGGACACAAAATAAGGATTGACTGAATAGGATCTGGATCGAATTGTAGATGGTGAGAGCGTTCTTTTTCTAGCTTAGTATTTTTCTATAATTATGTTTAATATTAGGGCAGTACGGCAGGTGGATTTCTGCAGATCTGTATCGCGTTGTTGGTAGAACTTATTAAAAGTACAAATCAAACTAACCCGATAAAAATTCATCGGTTTGCTAGTACATATATTCAAACAACGGATTCAGATTCAGCATACGTTCTCGTTCCCCATTGCTCACCATAGCAAATCCTGAATTTGTCTCACCCCATCTCACTACAACAAATAACGGTTTTGATCGCGCAATAGGCTTCTGAACTTTCAAATTTGTATTTCGCGTAATATGCATCAGTTATCATAAAGTTACCAGAGCTGTACCTTATTAAAACAATTCCTATCCTGTAATACTCGTAGAGATGCAGTGGTACCCGCGGTCTCTAAACAAAACGAGTATCACCATCCCTTTCCTTCCCAAGTAGTACCGCCTTTTGGTCGTGGCCGGCGTCGTTATTGGTCAGTGGTAAAAGTTTTCAAGTACTGGCTGTGTTAGTGTAGACCAGACTCGACTAGACTAACACTAAATTAAACTAAACTGTAATTTAATTTTCACTAAATCTACCGTAGAAAGATAACAATAACAACGTCGTTAACTAAAAACATCTTCCTTTTATCCTCCGCAAATCGCTCCAGCGCTAATTCAGTAAATTTTCTACGATTGTTGTTAACCATCTGCCGATGAACACTCAGCAAGCAGAGAGCACTCAACCATTGTTGACCTCAGCCAGGTTTTCACCCGACGTAATGTGCTGAACGAGAGCTCAATCGTGCTTGTTTTACATGGTGAAGCAAGTTCAATTTTAATTGCTTTCTCAGTCGCAGGTAAGAACGAACGGGCTTCAGCAAGCAAGTCTATAAGATGCCGTTCTTCCTAATTCTTACCGTCTGCTCTCATGCATGACTCATGCTGCAATGTCGATACCAGACTTCCACCTCTCCAACAAAACTATTAACGTCATAAAAAAATACGAAAGCTCCGGTTTTGCACTTTAAATCTTCTAACGACAAGCGTATTACGTTAGCAGGATGCAGCGAGGACAACGCGTAGGCAAATGCACTATCTTCCATGAACCGTGTTTCCTGTGAGGTTATTAGAGAATTAAGGTCAGAAATTGTCAATGCTCGATTCCAATACTAAGCTAGTTGATGCAGGTGGGTTTGCCCGGTACTTTTGCCGCTGCAATGTCCTTAGTGGATCAACTGAAAAACCTGTGCAATTCCACGCAACATAGGGCAAGCCTTTCAATCAAGTTTTTTTGATCTGGCTGATATTTTACACAGATGTTTCAATGGGCTAAACATGTCGTTTCGTGCTAACGTATGCGTTAAAAAAAGGGATTTTTTTCGGATGGTAGTAAAAAAATAACTAAGACAGATAATTAGGTTTGATTAATTTCCTGTGGAAGGTAATTATGCTAGCTAACGTGCAGAAAAAAATCTACGATCTTGCGTGCGGAATTTCGGCAGTTAACCGGAATGTTCGCCATGGCGGATAAAAACATGCGTTTAGGCATGTTTTTAAATTCTCTTTTCATTTTATTTATCAATTCCTCCTCAAATTTCGCGACAAAATTGTTGGAGTAGATCTTACGCTTCAGGCTTGCCAGAAATCTTCGACGAAACGCAACTTGGGGACGTTGGGCGGGTTCACCAACTTGGGAACCACATCGACATTTAGCCGTTCCATCTCCTCAATAGATCGCCTCGAATAGTGAGCCGTCTCCAGATCCGACCAAAAAACCGTGTCTTCGGCCTTATGGTATTTTTTGGTGAACGACGCTACTTCCGGCAGGTACTTCGTACTATAAATTCCCCCGTTCTCGGCCAGTCCGGAGCAAAAGAAGAGCAGCTTTGACATCCCCTTCACGCTGCCACAGCACAGCAGCACCGTCTTGGGGATCTTGGTGTGTAAAAGAAATTTCACCTTAGTGCTTACTTCTTTCGTGTGGGAAGTAAAATACAAAGTGCCCTACCAGTCGTTGCCATCCAGAGTGAGACAGGTCTCGTCGTCCATCACCACCATGAATTGCCGGGAAAATCTGTTTGACCATCTTATTCAGGCGCTGCCGCTGCGTCATTGCTTGCAGCTCCGAGACTAGTGAACGGGACTGCTTCCTAACATGTATGGCCAAGCGCTCGCAGCGATGTAGCCACTTTTCCCTCGGTCTTCCTCTTCAGCATTCTTTGGAACTTCTTGTCGCTCAGGGTCGTCGGCCGTCCGGAACTGGGCTTTCTTTCAATGCTCTGATTGTTGTCCAATAGTGCCAAGATGTTGTAGATGCCGGAACGGGCGTATCCGGTGTCCACGAACTGCCGCACGATGTCTGTCTCATCGGTCATCGGTCAATATGATTGATGCAGCATGCGTAGTTTCGTCAGTGTGTGTAAAGGTAAACGCATGAAAAATTGGTAGTTTTCGTCAATTTTTTAGCGCAAACGTTATTAGAGTTATTGAAAAAAAATTCTGCACCAATGCCAGCGATTAGGGGGGGGGGGCAACCCCCCCTGGCTACGCCTATGTGCACGGGCAAGAATGCTGCAACAAGGAAGAAGCGCCAGCACGAGGACCGAAATCGCGAAGCGATGGAAGAGCTAACGACACTCGGAAGTTCTACGAGAAGCTGAACAGCTCTCGTAAAGACTACATGCCGCGAGCTAATATGTCCAGGAGCTTGGACGACCACCTCCTAACGGACGAGTGTGAGGTGATCGAAGGGTGGAAGCAGCACTTTGATGAGCATCTGAACGCAAGTAGAGTGCGAGGACGGTATGGCAACTGATCTTGGTGCACGAGCAGACAGGAATCCAGCCCCCGAGGTGGCGGAGGAGATTGGCCGGCTGAAAAACAATAAAGCTGCTGAAGTTGACCAACTTCCCAGCGAGTTGTTGAAATATGATGGAAAAACACTGGTTAGAGCTGTGCACTGGGTCATTGTCAAGGTGTGGGAGGAAGAACTAGTACCGGAGGAGTGGATGGAGGGTATTGTGTGCCCCATCTACAAAAAGAGCGACAAGCTGGAGTGCTGCAATTACCGGACAAACACAACGCCGCTTACAAGGTACTCTTCCAAATACTCTGCCGTCGACTATCACCATTTGTGGAGCAGTTCGTGGGGCACTACCAGGCGGGATTCATGAATGCCCGCTCCACCACGGATCAGATATTCGCGGTTCGGCAGGTTATGCAGATATGCCGCTAATACAACGTGCCCACACACCACTTGTTCATCGATTTCAAATCGGCATACGACACAATCGATCGATGCCAGCTATGGCAAATTATGAACGAATACGGATTTCCGAAGAAACTAACGCGGTTGGTCAAAGCGACGATGATGTGTGCAGGTCGAGAATCAGGGGCACTCTCCAGTCCCTTCGAAACCCGAAGAGGTTTAAGGAAAGGTGATGGTCTCTCGTGTCTACTGTTTAACATTGCCCTGGAAGGTGTCATTAGAACAGTGAAGATTACCGCGAGTGGCACGACATTCCAAAAGTCGGTTCAACTGTTTGGCTCCGCCGACGATATCGATATTGTGGCTCGGACCTTTGTAAAGATGGCGGATACGTACATCGGACTAAAGTTTGAAGCCCAACGGATTGGACTGGTCACCAAAGCATCGAAGACAAAGTACATGAAAGGAAGGGGTTGACGAGAAGACAGTGCTAACCTTCCACCACGAGTTCAAGTTGGTGGTGATGAAATCGAGGTGGTCGATGAGTTTCTGTGTCTGGGCTTACTGGTAACAGCCGACAACGATACCAGAAGAGAAACTCATTGACGCATTATGGCAGGAAATCGTGCATACTTTGGTCTCCGGAGAACGCTGAATTCGTCGCCACACCAAGTTAACCATCAACAAGACGCTGATTAGACCGGTAGTCCTCTACTGGCATGAGACATGGACTGTGCTTGTGGAGGACCAACGCGCCCTTGCGGTCTTCGAGCGGAAGGTGTTGCGTACCATCTTCAGTGGACTGCAGATGGAGAACGGAACGTGCAGAAGGCGAATGACGAATTACAGAAGCTGCTTGTGGCATCTATCGTCCACACCGCTAAGAATGGCAGGTTGCGGTGGGATGTGCATCTAAGGATGTCGGACGACAGCCCGGGGAAAATGGTTCTTGGGACCAATCCGTCAGGGACGAGGCGGAGGGGTGCACAGCGGGCAAGGTTGATCGATCAACTGGAAAACGACCTAAGCAGACTGCAGCCATAGGCCAAGTGGAATGGAGATGACTCTTACGTTCAGCAAAAGACACACCGCGGCTTGGGACTGTTTGGTCTCCTCCAACAATCGCTTCGAGTAGTGGGCCGACGCCAGATCGAGCCAGAACACCATGTCATCGCCCTTATATTATTTCTTGATGAACGGCGTAACAGGTACTTGGTATATAAATCCGATTGGTAAATAAATCCGATGCTCTGATTATTATCCAATAGAGCCAAGATGTTGTAGATATCGGACCAGGCGTATCCTGTGTCCACGAAGTGGCGCACGATGTCGGTGTTTGACGCGACGAAATTCCATTCTTTGAACGCACACACGTCTAAACGAAGTAGTTTTGCTGTTTTCGCCATCACGGTTAGAGTTCAACTGACAAAGCTGTCAATTTTTTTCTGTTGACTCATGGGTTATTATGATTGATGCTACATGGATCGTTTCGTCAGTGCGTGCTAAGGTAAACCCATAAAAAAACGGTCGGTTTTTTAAATGCAAACGTTGTCCCCTCATTTTCCTAATCGAAATATAAATTCCCTGATATTCCAGGTTTTGCCAGGCTTCCGCCTTTTATTAAGGAAAAGTTACATTAAAATAGGAGCTCATATTAGGTAAATAAGAGATCATATCCAGTTGTTATATATACTGTTTAAAAGTAGGAGCTCATATTGCCTTAGGCTGAAGTGCCCCTTGCTGTACGAAGAATTCGTCTCCAATTCGGTCCATGGCTGGAGCTCGCCGTACTCGTTGCGCGCCCCGTCGCCTCGTTCCAGTCGGGTCGTTGTCGTCCGACATCCTAACGACATGCCCAGCCCACCGTAGTCTCCCGATTTTCTCCGTTTGTACGATGAGTGGTTCCTCCAGCAGTCGATGCAACTCGTGGTTCATCCGCCTCCGCCATGATCCATCTTCCATCTGCACTCCACCACAGATAGTACGCAGCACCTTCCGTTCGAAAACCCCAAGGGCGTCCAGGTTTCGTGGCCGTAGAGGACTACTGGTCTGATCAATGTTTTGTAGATGTTTAACTTCGTGCGGCGGCGGATTTTATTCGTGCAGAGCATCCTCCGGAATCTATAGTAGGCACGATTTCCTGCCATAATGCTTCGACGAATTTCTCTGCTGGTGTTGTTGTCAGCTGTCAACAATGAGCCCAGGTACACGAATTCGTCTACCGCCTCGATTTCATCACCGCTAATATAAATTCGAGGCGGGAGATTTATACTGTCTTCTCTGGAACCTCTTCCTCTCATGTACTTAGTTTTCGATGCGTTTATGGCCAGCCCAATTCGTCCGGCTACAGCCTTCAGTCTGGTGTACGTGTCCGTCATCTTCTCAAGGGTTTTAGCGTGTTTTTTAAACTCAGATTTTTAGAGGCTGTGTACAGATTTTTATTGATTCGCAGATATTTGCAGATTTTCCGTAGTTTCTGGAGATTTTTCTCAAAGTCTCCATATATTTCTGAAGATTTTCTAAAAATGTGTGCAGATTTTTGCCTGCGCGAGCGAAATTTTTTCCAGTCACGGATAGATTTGCTCAGATTTCAAACAGATTTTTCCGGTTTTTCGAGCAGCTGCAGCATTTTTCAAAAACATCTGGCATCTCTGAGCTTTACACTAATTATTGTAATTATGTGAATTTCGGTAAGGTTTCCTGAATCAAATTTTTGAATAGATATTAACTGATTTTTCATTATTTTGTTTTGATTTTAATTTGACTTCGCTCACTCCATTGGTGGAGTTACCTCTGAACAATAGACCGCTTTTGAAAGTACCGTAAACTGGGGTGACTTTGATCACTTTTTCGATTGTATCTCAAATATTTTCAGAATATACTGAAAACAATATTATTCGATATTTTTTAAATAAGTACTAGCATGAATTGAAAAAGATTTAGTCACTACTTCAGAAGTTTAGAAACATTTTTGCTGTTTTTAAATATGCTCTAAAAATTTTACACCAATCATCATTCCGGGGTGACTTTGATCACTTCATTGTTTTGATGAGTTTGATGTAACACTTTGCTACTTTCACAAAATTGGACAGCCTTAAACGGCTTAAACGAGTTTATAAATATGGAAAGCAATTTGGGGGCCATTCACATTCTACGTAAACAGTTTATAATGGCGAATGTACAAGATTCATACAAAATTTTTAGAATATATATGAATTGTTATCCACTGAGAGAGAAGGTGGTCTAAAATCATCAAAAACTAGTCCACGGGGAATATGACTTATGAAATCGGCCAAATTTGCATGTTACTTCACGGCTTGGGTTTTTGTTAAGAAGAAATATGTAATACGCTGTGGAGAATATTGGGACTCAACATTGCCTTTGAGGAAAAACTTGCAAAAATAACAATAAAATGTATTGTTTTAATATTTTTTCATCTTAGGAACTAATCTGGGAACAAAATAAAAAAACTTTACGTATTGCAACTTGTTGTTTTGAGTCTGCTTGAACCGATTGTTTGTATGCAACAAAAATCGCCAAAAATACACTTCATTTTCAATTAATATTTTGGCATGAAAAACACTCTTTAAATAGCAGGAAATGCATGAATAGTAGCAATGCGAACATATATCCACGCATTCAGTGAAGATTACGGCAAGTCCCAAGCACTACGAGCGCTTTTTTACCACATTTTCAAAAAGAGGTACAGTGATCAAAGTCAAAGTACGGTACTTAGAAGAGTTTCGAAATAAACGTTGATTTCGAAATTTTCACGTTTATTCCAAGCTGTGTTAGACACCAAAATCAAGTAAATGTTTTCAGATTTCAAGGAACAAATCACATACCCCTTGATTGTCAAAAAAACTGTTGATGTTTTTGGGATTTTAGCTAATTGAAATAAAAAGGTAGCCTCAGGGCACTTAGCTACAAAAGATAGGCTTTTCAAATGGGGATTAATAACAAACGAGAACTGTGAATCTTATAATTAACCAGAAAATCTACAAAACATTTTATATGATTGCACTAAACACAACAGACCACGAATAAAATACCCAATACTCACGAATGGAACCGAACTAATACCTATATTAACTGAAAATAAATTTGATAGTATTAAGCAGCTTGGCGAATTTATAAGAGAGATTAAAATTAACGTATAAACATCCGATATAAACAATATAGATTGAACACTAATAGTTTTAGTTTACGCTTCAACTGTACAGTCAAACCAAACACTCTATAGAAAAAATATACGTAAGCGAGAAAAAAAATGTAGCCAATTGAATTAGCACAGTTTCAAAATAAGAGCTCAATCTTTCTTTAATTGTGATGGATTTGTTCAAAAATTGCCAATCACGCTGCTTTTAATTTGAACGCAAATTTTCGAAGCAACGTGCAATTATAAAATGCTAATTTCACGCAGTATTGGACAACAAAGTAAAATCTTTGTTCCAAACAATTAATAAAACAGTTACATAAAAAAATAAACGAATAACCGAAAGTTATTTGCTATTATTTTAGTAACTTTTTGAACGTTTAAAAATGTGAATAACGCCAAAGTTGAATCGCAAGATGGAATCCAATAAATTTAATGGAAAAGCTTCGCTAGTTTAGAAAGCTAATCAAATAGGCTTTGTTGAATATATCTATTGTTCTTTTAATAATTTGTATAACTATTAACACAGGCTAAATCGTTTAAAAAAGCAGTAAATCATGTTTTTATGGGTTAGTAACGAAAGGCTGAAACTCAAAAGGCTGAAACCCGAAAGGCTGAAACTCGAAAGGCTGAAAAGTATGTTTCATAACGAAAGGCTGAATGCACAAAAGGCTGAAACCACAAAAGGCTGAATGAACGAAAGGCTGAAACATGAAAGGCTGAAACTTTTGTAACTTTAATCATAATCGTTGAAAAATTCGGACACATGGATAACAAACCTTTATAAGGTGACGGAGTTCAATGTTTGAGTATTAATTGGTTTGTGCAATGGAAAATCAATTTTCGGCAACATTTGAATCTATACATACTTGACTCTTGTACACGTTTCCTAGATGATTCAGGGCGAGACGGCCAAAGGCCGCGAGTGTGCGCCGGCGACCCGCCGTCGGAAGCGCCGGCCACTGCGGGGGGCAGCCCCCCCGCAGAAATCACCTCTGTATAGGTGCGTTCGTTTTCCTAGGTCTACTGACTCGTAGGGGTGATCCCCTAGTTTAGTCCGAACGAGCGATAGCGAGTAAGGACAGCATACATCTCGGACAATCGAGTCGGCCGTAGGCCGCGAGTGTTTTTTTAGAAATGAACTTTGTGAATTTCAGCCTTATGCTTTTTCAGCTTTTCGTGATTCAGCCTTTCGTGTTTTCAGCCTTATGTAGCTTTCAGCCTTTCGTGATTTCAGCCTTTCGGATTTCAGCCTTCCGTGTTTCAGCCTTTTGAGTTTCAGCCTTTCGTAGTAGACCCGTTTTTATTTGGGTATTATTCACACTCTTCGTGCTTGGAAATTCTTTTGTACAAATTTGCACTGCTATTGGAGTGGAAGTTTTCAATTTTACAGAAAACAAATTTAGTTGACAAAAAAAAACTAGGAAAAAAAGTTTCCAGTTCAGTCGATCAAGTGAAGCTTTGATGATCGGAAGATCGTCTATTTTAAGAATTAAAACTGCCGAACATTCAAATTATTGTTATGGTTCAACTTTTAAATTTCACTTGCCCTCTAATGGGTCCCTGAAAATAGCATTTCGTTTCGCTGCTCCAATACTATGAGACTCATTATCGAGTGTTCTTCGCCTTCCCGACTTTTCCTCCGCTAATTTGATACGATGTTTGTGCAGTTCTTTTTCGTCCAGTTCCCACTCATCATTATGATCGATGCACAGGTTGTGTAAAGTGCAACATGCCACAATAAATTTACACATCCGTTCCGTCCGACGAAACTGTATTTTTGCCAATTTGTTAAAGCGTTGGTTAATAGTGGCAAAGGCACGATCGATCGTAGTTCGGGTTTGATTGTGTGCTTGATTAAAAGCCTTCTGCTCGGTGGTCATATCACCGTGGTTCGGGTAAGGTGTTATTAAGTGTTCCTGCAGCGGATAAGCGTCATCTCCCAGCAAATGATATTCTCCTTTGCAAATCTCGGCCAACTGCTCGCTAAGTGGCGACAGTGCAAAAACTTTGGATTTAGAGATGCGGCTTGGTGATCCGACGCTAACATCCATAAACCGTCCTTTCGAGTCGCAAACCCCCTGAACTGGTATTAGAAGATTATTACCCTGAGCGTCCTTATTTACAGACTGGCAAACACGAAAGTAGGATGCATTAATGCAACCTAGTACTTTATCAATTCCTGCTATCTGCAAGACCAAAACACCGCATGAAAACACTAAAATATTATTGCTTTTATAAACAACCTTTTCGAAGTCAGCAGCATTATGAGCTAGTGAGGTTTCCGATGCGGGGAACTTTATCACTGTTTTCGAAAAATCATGGAAAAAGTTCAAAACATTCGTCAAACATTTGAAAAACGACGCGCCAGATAAATGGAATAAATTGTAAACATCTCGGTAGCAGCTTTTGTTTGCACAAAACCTGAAAATAGTGAGAGGAAACATGAATCAGATGTTTTTATATCATATTTGTATTGGCACAGTTTGAATGAACAGTTACCACAAAAATGCAAGCATCTGTTGTTTCGGCGGTATAGTTCTCCGTCCGGGACCCATGTTCACGTGGCTGTACTTGGATGCTTTGAAATGCGTTATTATCGTTACCGCAGTTTTTTTACTGACATGGAATTCTTCACGAAACTAAACAACAGTAGTGACTAATGAATCAAATGAGTCCCACGATACTACAGCTAACCTACCTTCTGCTCTGTGTATTTATCAATAAACCCTCCATAGCTCTTCTTACGCCGTCGCCTTTTTCGCAGGATTTTCTGTTCACACATCATCAAAGCCAGCTCTTCCAGCCCTGAATCCGAATCGGACGAAGAAGATGACTCCAACAGTTGGTATGCGGTAGCTGTGAGCATGATGATATCTTTCGGTTTCAACGTTTCGCGTTCCATTGTGTAGGAGAGATTTAAAAGTCGCTTTTCCGAACTTTTAGTAAACAACAGCTGTCCGCATTTCGCGCGTCCCAGCGACAAAATAAATGCAAGCAAAACAAATTTGACAGATAATAATCTATTGTTGTATTGGTGAGTGAGTTGGATGAAGAAAATAGAGTTAAAAACCGGCACCATTTTGTAGGTTCAATCGATCCAACCGGTTGAAATATAAAAGTCAAATATGGTTCCACATTTTGACTCTAATGAAAATGCATGGATCATACAACTTTAAAAAAATATGATTAACAAAATTCCATTGATTGACTTTACTATACGTTAAGATTAAGTTTAACTTACTGTTGGAAAGCCATTGAGACTCAATAAATACACACTTGAGAGATTTTTTTTTTTTTTAAGGGGGGATTTGTTAGTAGCTTAAGTATTTATGATAAATATTAGTAAATAATGAGTATGTGTGTCCAATCACAAATGGTGACTTCTCAACACTGTTAGAAATTTGTAATTTTAATTGTTAGGATTTGTTTGCTTTCGCAATTAGGACTTATCATTCGTAGGGATTTAAACCTACTTGTCAGAAAAGGGGAAGTAAACTTACAACTAACTTAATTGCTAACTTATTGGCTATAAAGAGAGCTTATCGTAGCAATTGAGGATTGCAACGATTTTTGTCGAAAATTGTTAATAATTTTATTTGACATAGCTTCTAATGGTTCAACACCAGTAAGTCTATGTAATTCGAGTGTACCAAACCAAGGAGGACGCTTCAAAATCATTTTCAGAATTTTATTCTGAATCCTTTGGAGCGTTTTCTTCCTTGTTGAACAGCAACTTGACCAGATCGGTACAGCATAAAGCATTGCTGGTCTAAAAATTTGTTTGTAAATCAAAAGTTTTTTCTTTGAACAAAGTTTAGAATTCCTGTTAATAAGAGGATATAAACATCTCGTTTATTTGATGCACTTGGCTTGTATACTCTCAATGTGCTCTTTGAAAATAAGTTTTTTATCATAAATTAGTCCCAAGTACTTAACCTTGTCGGACCAACTTAAAATAACCCCATTCATCTTGACAACGTGGTTATTGTTTGGCTTGAGGAAAGAAGCCCTAGGCTTATGAGGAAAAATTATCATTTGAGTTTTAGAAGCATTGGGAGAGATTTTCCACTTTTGCAAGTAGGAAGAAAAAATATCTAAACTTTTCTGCAATCGACTGCATATGACACGAAGGCTTTTTCCTTTTACGGAAATGCTTGTGTCATCGCAGAACAATGACTTTGTGCATCCTGGAGGCAAATCAGGAAGATCTGAAGTCAATATGTTGTACAGGACTGGACCCAAGACTGAACCTTGAGGTACACCTACTCTGACAGGAAATCTATCAGATTTTGAATTCTGATAGACAACCTGCAGAGTTCGATCAGTAAGATAATTTTTTAAAATTTTGATTAGGAAAATTGGAAAATTAAAAGTTTGCAATTTCGCAATCAAACTTTATGCCAAACACTGTCGAATGCTTTTTCTATGTCTAAAAGAGCAGCTCCAGTGGAATAACCTTCAGATTTGTTAGCTCGTATCATATTAGTAACTCTGAGCAATTGATGAGTTGTGGAATGCCCATGGCGAAATCCAAACTGTTCATTTGCAAAAATTGAATTTTCGTTGATGTGTGACATCATTCTGTTAAGAATAATTCTCTCAAACAGTTTACTTATTGAAGAAAGCAAACTGATTGGTCGATAACTTGAAACTTCTGCTGGGTTCTTATCCGGTTTTAAAATTGGAGTAATTTTTTGCATTTTTCCATAATTTGGGAAAATATACAATTTTGAAGCAGCAATTGAAAATTTTCACTAAAAATTCCATTGTGCTCTCAGGGAGATGTTTGATTAGTATATTAAAGATTCCATCGTCACCAGGTGCTTTCATATTTTTGAAATTTTTAATAATTGATTTAATCTCATTCAAGTTAGTTTCAATTATTTCTGCAGGTAAAAAATTCTGGGAAGAAATTAAATCAAATTGACGTGTGACTTCATTTTCAATTGGACTCACAAAATTCAAATTTGAGTTATGAACACTCTCAACCTGCTGAGCAAGTCTTTGAGCCTTTTGTTCATTGGATACAAGAAAACGTTCACCATCTTTTAAAACTGGAATAGGCTTTGAAGGTTTCTTAAGAATCTTCGACAGCTTCCAAAATGGTTTTGAATATGGTTTCAATTTTTCAACTTTAGTCTCAAAATTTTGATTTCTCAGAAGAGTAAATCTATGTTTAATCTCTTTCTGTAAATCTTTATAAATAGTTTTAAAAACAGGGTCACGAGAACGTTGATATTGACGTCTGCGGACATTTTTCAAACGAATTAGAAGTTGAAGATTTTCGTCAATTATTGATGAATCAAATTTCACTTGAGCCTTTGGAACAGAATAATTACTGGCATCAACAATTGCACATTTTAATGCTTCCAAAGCGGAATCAATATTCACTTCGTTTTGCAAATCAAGCTCATTATTGAAATTTCTCTCAATATGAGTTTTGTATCTTTCCCAATTAGCCTTGTTATAATTAAAAACAGAGCTCATAGGGTTTAAAACTGATTCATGTGATAAAGAAAAAGTTATTGGAAGATGGTCAGAATCAAAGTCAGCATGTGTGATCAAATCACTACATACATGACTTTGATCTGTTAGCACCAAATCATTTGTTGAAGGGTTTCTTACAGAAGAAAAGCATGTAGGACTATTCGGAGACAAAATAGAACAGTATCCTGAAGAACAATCATTGAATAAAATTTTGCCATTGGAATTACTTTGAGAATTATTCCATGAACGATGTTTAGCGTTAAAATCGCCGATTATAAAAAATTTCGAACGATTTCTGGTGAGTTTTTGTAAATCACCTTTAAAATAATTTTTGTGTTCGCGTGTGCATTGAAATGGTAAATAAGCTGCGGCAATAAATAAAATCCCAAGTTCAGTTTGAACTTTCGTCTCAAGTTGGGGAAGAGCACGATGTTTGATTCGGCGATGAATAACAATTGCAACTCCACCGCCGGAACCTTGAATCCTATCATATCTATGAACCACGTAATTGGGATCATATTTTAATTTTATTTTAGGTTTCAAAAATGTTTCAGTAATAATTGCAATATGCACATTATTTACTGTTAAAAAATTAAAAAGCTCATTCTCATTGGCCTTCAATGAGCGAGCATTCCAATTTAATATTTTAATTGTTTTATTTAAAATCATTGCTAAATTTTAAATTAGAAACAATTTTAATAGTAAAATTTGTGCCTATTTGAATGGCTTCAAACATTGATTTTGCCTGCAACATGGCGTTCATAAGATCGAACATTGCCTGTTGCAAAAAAGAAAGTTTACCTGCCGTAATAGGCCCCAGGCAGTTGACATTAGAAAAAATATTTTCGGCAGCAATATTAGCTAGAGTAATAGGTGTACAATTATTTTCTAGCGTGTTTTGCTTACCCATATTAACGGTCATTTTCGAACTACCAACACTAGGCGGTATAATGTTCGAACTACCTGTAACCTGTGCATAAGTTAAACGGGTATGCAAAGGAGTAGGTAAACTATGCGTCACTGGTACGCTTGGAGAATTTTGTTTTGAAGTTAGTTTTAATTGAGAAATTGAATTTTGTTTACCTTGCCTTGCCTTAACAATTGCTAAACGGACTGGGCATTGGTAAAAATTTGACATATGGTTGCCGTTACAATTCGCACAGCGAAAATTTTTACTCTCTTTCACAGGACATGTGTCCTTTTTGTGAGAAGAGTCTCCACAATTAAGACATTTTTGGTCCATGTTACAGAATTTGGAACCATGGCCATAACGTTGGCAAGTACGGCATTGGGTGATATGCTTTTCACCTCCGCCATACTTCCTATAAATTTCCCACTTTACACGCACATTATGCAATGCATGTGCTTTTTCAAAAAAATTTAAGTTGTTAACCTCATTGCGGTTAAAATGAATTAAATAATTAACAAGGAAAATTCCAGTTCTCTGACTGTTTTCGCCTCGTGATTTTTGTTTCGTTAGAATTACTTGGGTAGGGGCTATGCCAAGTAATTCTGTTAAAGTAAGTTTGATCTCATCAACGGTTTGATCGTTGGTGAGACCTTTCAAGACAACCTTGAACGGCTTGGCGTTCTTGGTGTCATATGTAAAAAATTTTTACATCTTGTCAGTTAAATACTGAACAAGACGATCACGACCCTTTACTGAGTCGGCTAATAAGCGGCATTCACCTCTACGGCCAATTTGATAGGTAACTTTAACGTCAGAAACAAACGTTGAAAGTTCCTTTTTGAATATATTAAATTCAGAAGAAATAGTTACCACAATAGGTGGAACTTTCTCCTTTTTTAAAGATTTTATATTTTGTATAGTTTCATTATTGGTAACTTCCATTTCACCAGCTTCTTGCTCAGGCAAAATATCAAAAGGATTGTCACTACAGACACTCGATGTGTCAGAAAGAGATGCCTCTCTTTTCCTCCCCGCAGCGATGCGAGGTTTCTTTTTCCGTCCAGCCATTTCAGGTGATACGAAAAAAGTTAAAACAAATGTTAAATTTAAAAGTAGGTAGTCTTGAGAAAGACTGATGGGAAATAACTTTCAGGTAGTCTTTAAAAGACACACTGACAAAACACAAACTTTGAAGCTATAGGCAGTCAAAGACCAGTCCACAAGCAACCGAAAAAACGTCTGATCTGTAGGACAGTTCAAGACGCACTGACACACTTGAGAGATGTTTCCACATACCGTTCGTTTATTTATAAGTTTTTGTAACATAATTAAAAATAATCTCTAATGTTTACCGCGTTTCTACCGACTGTCAATAGAATGATGTTCTCTTGCATAGAGAAACAATAGAAACAGAGGTAAAATATTTAAAACTATTATTCAAAATTTTGTTGTTTCATTCATTCCTTCTCCGGCTAGCACCTGTTGAAAAAATCCAGTAGATTCTTCTGACTGCGATCCTAAAACATATGAAGTTTTTTTCAGTAACTTTATAAAATAATACTTTTAGTAATTGCAACATACCACTTCAGCCAGCTTCTTCCGCGAGCCACTGGCAGACATGCTTTTAGTGCTTTTTCCAGCAGCAGCCGACGACGATGAAGGGGTTGACAATGCTGGAGATGACAATATTGCACTGCAGCCTGTGGCGGAGCCCACCTCATGCGAGATCGGCGGAGATATTTTGAAAAAGCTTGTCAACGTTTTCTGATTGCTTCCGACGGTCCTCTGGGCTGTCGATAGCTTTTTTTCCTTACATTCCGTTTTGGGTGTTGATACCGGTGAAAAGAGCGACGCGTTCGTAGCTTGCAACTTAGCAGGAGATGGCTTGATCATGCTGACAATCGATTCCTCCTTGGAAGCTGTTTTCTTCGGACTATTCGGACAAGTGTTCTCCGAGTTGTCTGGGGGAAATAATTCAATACGGCTGCTGCACACTGTAAAATAAAACATTAGATTAAATAAATTCTGCGTCAAAATCACACTTACATTTCTTTGCCGGAACGTCTAGATCAGATTCGCTGCTGGTAGAGACAACACGTTTCTGCGAAGCAGACTTTGATAGAAGCAACTTTAGCTTGAATGGTTTAGAGAAGGTCTTCTTAGGCGTCTTAGTCGGCTTTTTTTCCAGGCTCGCTGAACCATCGGTTAACGTATCAGTGTCGGAACGAATAGCATCCTTTATCGACTGCTGCAAATCGGTCATCGTTTTGCGCCGCTGAGTTTTATTCAACCTAACGCGATAGTTGAAATCGAATGTTGCTGCCTCCGCTTCGGCTGAACTCATCATCCTAATCTGATCTTCGCTGAGCTTCGGCAGTTGAACAATCGGTTTCAATTTGATCAACTTCTCTACGCTAGCCTCCTTCAGAGGTATTATTTTCAAAAGCATCTGCAGATTTACACAGTCTTCACCGTCACGTGAAGAGAGTGAAGCAAACGACGATGTGGACATTCTTCGACATTTTTTTGTTTCCAGGCATACCTCGGAGCCAGAGTCACTTTCCTCGCTTTGCTCCAGTACGGATTTTTGCTTCGACCAAGACTTGCGTTTCTTAGATCTAACAACCGGTGAACTTGACGCGGTTGATTCCGATGAATCGATCCGTCGCTTTTTGGTTTTTATTTTTCTGTAAGAACCAATATCGGAACTGGAAGTACTATCTGAAGGAATTTGGCGTATTTTCCTATTTGCTTTCGCACCACCAATGGTTGACGTCGAGCTGCTACCTCCACTGCTACTTCCAGGACTATGAATACCTGATTCGCGCCCTGAAAACAAAACTTTAATCTTTACGAAAAATTCTTTTTTCTATGCAACAACTACTTGGACCATTTGAATCCAGGTCATCGCTTTCATCCGACGAAGAGCTGGAAGCAGCAGCAGCCAGTCTGGCAGCTTCCGCTCTTCGAGAAGCCTCAGCCAGTGCAAGTACCGCAGCCGGTGCTTCATCGCCTACAATCGGACGACAAAACGCACAAACGTAATTCTTTGTTGGAACCTCCATGCAGAGATCATGGCGACAAGTAGAGCCGCAAGTTTCGCACAATCTCAAATCCCACTTTTCATCGTCGTATTCACGTCCGTGACGGCAGAAGCACTCCTCAGCATCACATACGGAGGGCCTTTCCAGCTGTTCTCCAAAAGCGTTTGGCTCTAGCTCCCAAGCGGCATCTCTGCAATCAAAGTATATAACATTAAATACATCTCAACAAATACAAATTCAACACACTTCTCCGGTACGAAAACCCCTCTCTGCTGCATGAACCGCGTAAAGTCATCCTTGTTGTTACAGAGGGGACATTTGAAGAAATACCCCGCCGTTTGAGCAAACTGCGCCACACACCGCCTATGGAACCAGCCATTCTGGCAGCAGGGCGCATGAATCGACTCCACCCGATTGTACGGTCCCATCCCGTCGTAGCAAATTCCACAGACATCAGTCTCGCTGTGTTTCACCGCATCCCGCAGCTCGACATGCTTGTCGCACCACGACTGGTAAGTATCGACGAAATGAGACAAACACCCATTCCGTATGCCGCAGATAGTGTGGAACGTTCGGAAGCACTTCTTAGCACAGCAGTGGACATTAGCATAGCGCTCTTTGCAAAGATAGCATTTTTGATTCTGAATACGGGCCTCCTCGGTCCGGATGTCCTTCTCGAGAAAACCAAAAATTCCTTCCTCATCGGATTCTCCATTTTGTATCATGTTCGACGAAAGAAGCTGAAATTAAAACGACCGATAATTCTACTGCAGTGAAAACTCATTTGAAACTCATTACCAAACAGTAATAGTGGACCCGGAGACGCCACTTGGTGTATATTTTACCAAAAAGAAGCTCATCATCTTCCGTACTCTTGCAGATAAAGCAGCAGGGAGGCGCTGTCTTGGAACGTCTCATCACTGCCTCAACCCGTTGTTCTATAAATCAAGCATAGAAAGTTTTCGGTTCTTGTTCACACAAACGAGCGATAGAATTAGCGAAAAAAGTACTTCACTTGCGTATACACGGTCAAAAGCCAGCAGAGAAAATTCTGGCGGTTTATGATTGGAAATGAAACAAATACGATGGCGGCAAAATCGTCACTTTGACAGATGAACTGGGCGATACTGGTATCGATACCGTGTAGGTAAGGCAGAGTGTTTTGGTGTCGATAATGTCTTGCATATACACAGTGGGCACATGAATCCAGTGACTTCAAATATAATCCGTGAATGATCTTGGACTTTAAAATTTGATGGTAAATTTCTTCACCTAAACAGCCCTATCACCAATAGTTTAGCTTCAATGATATGATCCTGGGAGGCAGAAATGGATACGAAGCTGTGGGAGTGTCTAAATGAATTTGAATCAAGGAAAAAAGGTATTTTTTGTAACAAGTAGGTATTGTTATAACCAAAAGGTATGGCCGCAGACAGACGTCCAAGCTGAGTTTCAAACTTGTGTAATGATTTTTGTAGTAGCAATTCGTAACCAGATAGCGCTATCAGTGACGCCAGCCTCATACACCAGCGAAAAAAATGTATTGTAGCGATAAGGTCACCAGGCAGTGCTTATAACGCAATTGTCTTTGAAAATTTACACGGAATTTTCGATCAATTTTGTTCTTGCTTGGACGTCTGTCTGTGATATGGCGTTGCTCGAAAAAATATTCATCGCAAACAGTTTTTGTATTCATTGTCGCTTTACAAAATATTTTGGTTTGTTTTTATGTAAAATACTAAATTTCATAAGCTTTAAGTTTAATCATGTTAGCGTTTTTCGATTATTAAACTTGCGCTTTTCTTTTAAGGCTTTGGTTGAATACAATTCCGAACACACTTCACCACGGTCGAATGTTGATTCTCGTTTCACAAAATATTGAGATGTAGGATTGTAAAATTTTTGCAACTGCATAAAACCCCGAAAAATCTGCCACACAGGTTATGCTCTCGTACACATTTTTAGAAAGTGCACAAATATATATAAACTCAAAACTCTGAAAAAACTTTTATACAACGGCAAATTGAAAAAAAACACACATACTTAGATATTATCTTACCGAGTACGGTAAGATAAATTACTGAGATTTCAACAACTGAGATCTCGTTAAAAATCTCGGTAATACATCAAAATACCGAGATTCTGTAAAAGCAACAACTGAAAACTTGTCAAACTTCAACGAGATTCCCGGTAATATTTTACCGGGTTACTCATTAATTAATACCGAAACTCATTTCAATTTACTGAACACTCGCAAATTTCAACTGTCAAATCATTACGAAAACCTCGGTAAAGTTTACTGAAGTACGTATTTTGCGATTTTTCAGATAAACCCATAAAATGAACAGAAAGAGAGTTAGGTTGCTTCCTGGAAATAAAACAACATCCATCACTCTGCAACTTCCATCCTGCAAAGCGAGTCGTTAACCTACAAAATTGAGTATAGAAAGCATAAATCGTTTTCTTTTAGTTTTACAGTCGCCGTTCGACAACTGCAAGTCTTTTAACTGCAACGCTTTTTAACTGCAAGACCGATAACTGCAACAACTTTGCAGTTATCGAACCGCAATCCGTCAAATCTGAACTCAAAGTCATATTTGACATTGAAGTGACAAATCTCGCGGGGGGATTGCATGCATTGCATGATGCAAATGCATTCGAAAATAAAAATTGTTGAATCTCTAGAAACATTTCAAAAGGACTTTTCATTTTTCTCGATTTTTTTCGATTCCGTTTACTTGTTGTCTCTTCATTCTAGATGGGAGATTATAGATCTCCACTATTAATCAATGAAGCCAAATTACCATGTTATGTGGTTCAATTACCGTAATTATTAGAAGACAAAAAAAAATTCCTTGTGCATTGTTTGGCTAGCTTTCACGTCACGGATCCTGCTGACATTGATGTTGCTTTTACTTGCGTTATGTCAGCGGTTCCGAGCTTTCTGCCAAAATTTCATTCATGAATTGGTAGTGGCGGACCCCCCTCTAAATTTTGGCATGTGTCAAGTGTTGCAGTTATCGAACGGCATTCGATAACTGCAATGTAAACATGTTGCAGTTAGCGAACGACGACTGTTCATTCGAATCGTGAACGCCATTGCGAACGGTTGTGCTAAAACACTTGATCGGTTTACGGTTTACTTTTCGGGTTTTGTATTATAAAGATAATAAACAGTGACAATTTATAGTAGATTTTTCAACAAGTGATCTTAATTCAGTTGAATACTGACACAGTAACATTTATTAGCTATAGTAGCTATTAAAATAAACGTGGTAGTGCGTTCTCAAAATGGCGTCAGGTGGCGGGGGTACGAGGCCCCCGGACGAGAATGAGAAGAGTAGCATACACGAAAGCAAAATGGACGACTACGAACGCGAGACATTTTTGTACACGGCAAAAGATGAAGGACCATACAGAATTTACATCGAAGTATCAGACAGAACAAAGCCAATCAACAAATATTCGGTGGGAGCGATGTTGAGGAAGCTAACTAAGTACCGGAACTATATCGAAGACATGAAATATCTCGGCAGACATAAACTAATAATATTCTTCAATTCCTGGATGCAAGCTAATTCACTAATTGATGGAAAAGTCATCAACGAAAAAGGTTACCAAGCTTTTATACCACGTCACGTGGTATGCATAACAGGGGTAGTAAATGGAATAGATATTGACATAGAGTATCTGAAATAAGAAACCGAAAGTAGCGCACAGGTGGTTAAGGTTTACTGGTTAAATCGTTGGGACAGAGAGAAAATGAAAAAGGAGGCCACAAACCGAGTGAGTTTTACCTTCAGAGCACGAAACTTGCCAGACAAAATAAAGTTGTTCGGAGTCGTAGCAAAGGTTTATCCATTCGTCAAAAAGACAGAAATGTGTAAAAATTGTCATAGGTATGGACATAACCACGAAAACTGCAAATCTAAGAAAAGATGTGATCGTTGTGCTCAGGTACATGACGAAGATTCCAGTCAGTGTATTAAAGCCATAAGATGTTTGCATTGTCGAGTTTCCAGCCACCGCAGCATCGACGAGGAATGCCCTGCAAGAGAACGCGAAGTAGGAATCAAGAAACTGATGTCCAGACAAAACCTGACATACGTGGAAGCGAAAGAGATAGTAGCACCAAGCTTATCAAGTAATAGATACCAACTCCTTGCTAACTCTGACGTTTTTCCTACAATCCAGGAAAGTTTCGCTAAGATGACAGCTGGTAAATACGTACATAAGCAAATGAACAGTGATGGTAGAAATTTAACGCGGAACAACGTAACCCCAAGCCAGACATTAAATGCTCAGAGTCACATTGGGAAAAGGAAGAAAACCGACGAAGAGAATATAACATGGGCGCCAGCAATTCGACTTCAGTGAAACCAGCAACAAACAAACAAACCGATACGATATACGGAACTGGTTTAAACAACCCACATACCGCTACGACAACAGAAAGATTACAAGCTATGTACGAAAAAGGAAAGGCACATGCTCAGGAAACTGTATCCCGCAACATGCGAGGTGATTTTATGAGTTTCTATAGCGCCTTGCTAGAAATCCCTGACGTTTCTGAAGAAATTAAAGATAAAATCAAAGCTTGTACAAAAAAATACTTAAAACTCGATCAAGTCTTGAAGTGAATCTGCTAAAGCAGACAGATGCCCGCTTAATTAAATTTATCATTGGTTTTTATTCTTTTAGAAATGGCGCACTTCAAACTGTTGCAATGTAACATTCAGAGTCTGGTGAAAAATAAAGAAGAACTACAACACGTTCTGATGGTGGGCGACTATTCCGCAGCCTTGATCTCTGAGACATGGACGAAACTAGAATTAGAATCTACCAGTAAGTATAATATATCCCGATACCATAGATTTTTGAAATCTAGATTTGACAACTACGGTGGATGCGCAATTTTCCTTAAAGACAGTTTAGGATACACAACAATTAATTTACCTTCGACGTCAAATTCCATGCAAACAGTAGCAATAAAAGTTTGCTCATGGAACATGGTTTCAATCTACATTGCTCCATCAATCACAAATACCGAGTTTGAAACAGATATTTCCAACCTTTTCTACTTTTTGAAACAGTTTAGTAGAGTACTGATAGCTGGCGACCTTAATTGTCATCACATCACTTGGGGTAACGATTTTAACGATACTAAGGGAAAAATAGTCATGGATTTAACCAACGATAATAATATCATTTTACTAAATGACGGATCAAAAACTTTTGTTCCGATTCAACATAACAAAAAACACACAGCAATAGATCTTTCCTTTTGCACACCCAATTTGATATCAGTATTTTCATGAAAAACTATTGATGATAGTATAGGGAGTCACCATTTGTTAATTGAAATGGAATTTCAAAAAAATTGTACAGAAAAACCGAAATTCACGTATAATTACAAGAAAATTAAACAGGACATAAATCAAATAGACTCGGAAAACCTCACAGATATTGAATGTTTTCAAAAACAGGTTAATGATATTCACAAAAAAAAAGAATAAGAAATAAACACACCCCGAAGCACTGGTGGTCCAGTGAACTTTCCAAAGCATGGGAAGATAAAAAGTATGCACGAAATAATTTTAATAAACAATCAACAATTGACCTACAGTTAGTGCCTACACTAACGAAAATTATGAATACCGCAGTTTTAGACAAATTAGTCGAACATCTTAACTTTCACAATTTAATTCCAGATACATCTTTTGGTTTTCGCAAGAACAGCTCAACAATAACATGTACAAATTATGTTGTAAATACTATAAAACGCAACAAACGAGAAAAAACATTAACAGCCATAATTTTCTTAGATTTTTCCAACGCATTTAACGCTGTCAAAACGGACATTCTAGAGTCAATTTTACTCGATTTTCGGATACCAGAAGACATTACGCTATGGATACTCCAATTTCTCAGAAATAGGAAAATCACTTTTGAAAATATGGATAACACCTTGTCACGTTTGGTATCAAACGGTTTGCCTCAAGGGGATGTATTATCCCCAACCTTATTTAATATGTACACTGCATCCCTGCATAAAATCAACAGTGACGATACTGTGTTGGTACAATATGCAGATGATTTCGGTCTCATAGTGAAAGCTAAATCTCTAGAAGAGTTGAATGATAAAGTCCAGGAAAAAACAGATATACTCACAAACGAACTCAACAAGCTCAACTTCAGTGTAAACCCTCAAAAAACAAAAATAATCTTATTCCAGAACAGTATCAATAACCTGTCGATCAGAATTGACGGTGAATATATTGAAACCGTAAAATCCCACATGTATTTAGGTATAACCTTGGACCGATTTCTGAGTTTCGGAATTCATATAAAAAGTACAAAACAAAAAATTATAGGCCGATTAAATATGATAAAAGTTATAAACAGCGTAAAATTTGGTGCTCACTCGGAAACTATGATTAAAATATACAAAACCATTTTTCGTAGCGTTATAGAGTATGGTTCATCGATTTATAACAATGCATCCAAAACTAATAGACAAATACTAAGTACGATAAATAACCAATGCTTACGGAAGATTACAGGATGTACCAGAACAACCCCTATCAATTCACTATCAGCAATAGCAGCAACGGAGCCATTAGAAATTAAACATCGTTTTGTTACTTGCAAAGAAATAGCCAGATGCATCTACAACCAAAACATAATATCAAAGCAGCTAACACTTATTGATGAAGCAAACAACGAAGACCAGTTAACGTACTTGGAATCAGTTTACTTAACTGAAATTGAGATTTTTTATAAGATTTCTATTTTAGTTGGAGTAGATCAGAACACCTCACACATAGATATAGAAACAGACTTGCCAAACGTGGTTACTTCAAAAAACAATACCAATCCAATCAAACTAAAACAAGTAGCTTTAGGATTAATATACGGTAAATACAAAAATAGGCCAGCGATCTTTACGGACGCATCTAAAGATGCAACAAGTTGTGGTATAGGGATATTCAGTGCATATAACAGACAAAGGTACGCATACAAACTGGATAACGAAACGTGTATCACTACAGCGGAAATAATCGCTATAGATGTAGCATTACAATTAAAAGATCAAAATCAAACCTCAAATGCAATTATATATACAGATTCGAAGTCAGCCTGCCAGATCATTGAAGCTGGTCTAGAGAAAAAAAAGATCCCTAGGTTAATAAAACAAATAGTTGAAATAGCCTGTAAATGGAAAACCGCGTTGCAATGGTTACCGAGTCCTGTTGATATTTCAGGAAACGAAATAGCAGATAAATGAGCTAAACAAGGCTTAGTTGAAACTAGAACCATACATAACTGTATCCTACTACATGATGCTTATCGAATTTTCAAAAGTAAAATGAATCTTAAAACAAATCAATGGTATCGGGAGTATTCAGAATCAAAAGGTCGGACTTTTTTCCAGTTTCAACCAAATTTCGAAAAAGAATCCTGGTTTTTCAATAAAACGTTAAACAATCTACAGATCAGGTTGCTGAATAGATTGCTTACCGGACACGATTGGTCAAAATACTGGAAAGCCAAAATGAAAATCGTAGACGACGAAAATTGCAAAGTTTGCAAAATTCCAGAAACCGGTGAACACGTAGTGTTACACTGCAGCAAATTTGAGATGATCCGAGCCAAATATTCATTCAACAACAAATTCCAAACCTTACTTGAATTGTTCAAAAGCAAAAACCTTGATTATTTTTGTGATATTTGCCAATTTATAAATGAAATTAAGATGGACATTTAAAGTCAACTTAAAAAAAAAAAAACCTTTGCACTTTGATTTTATCATGCTTCCTTAGTTCAGGAAAAAGCTCATAAGAAGCTGTACTAGAGATGATTCGAATTCTCAACGCTAACAAATTGGAAAACGCAAACGCATACGTAAAAACCCACGATGAAAAAAGAACCACAGGGCTTTATAGTCATTGCTACTTTGCCCTTCTATCGGAGCTGTCAGCTGACAGTCCACACAGAGATGAAGAAGAAAAGGAAGAAGAAGAACGACGACTGTTTGCAATAAACACCAACAATATCTGAGAAAAAAAACAGTGTATACTCACTCAATATTTTAGGTTAGTCTGAATATTACAAATTTCTCCATAATGATAATTAACCACAACACCTACTTCTTCCACATCTGAACCAAAACACGAACAAAACTGATAGTGAAGCTTTCGTTATTTTGACAGTTCTATTTTTCGGAATCTCGGTAAGAGTTTTTTTGGTTCGACAAGATCTCGGTTAAATGATGCCAGAGTTCCGAGATTCGGTATTTCAGTTAACTGAACTCGGAAATTTGCGGTTTTATGGATTTTTTTCTGGTAAACAAATTTACGGTCTCTTTACGGTATTTTTTACGGAATAACGGTAAACGAAAATGTTTTCAGGTAGCTTGGTATTTCATTTTATCGAGGAAACATTATGCAGTAAAGTGTTTAGGGGCTCCAAAGTTCACAGGAATCGTTAAAAAGCTATAATCTTTTTCAGGGCAACTATTTCAAGCTTTAGAGCAACCTTTTGTTTCGCTTTTGCCGATCAGTGTTATCCACTATACTTAAAAACCATCAAGAGCAGCTGATTCGGAAATTTTTAAAAATATGAGTACTTCTTTCAATTTTTTATTTGCATGCAAAAACAATAAAAACACATCAACTTCATTCAAACAATGCTATTTAAATAGCGAGTATCAATCTGCATCAAAACACCGATTTGTGAAATTAGATTCATACTTGGGCGGAATTGAATTCAAGGCCCAAATCATTGTGCGGAATAGAGGATTAAACATTGACAACTGCTCATACCAGAGTGCCGCATTATTTAATAGATTATTTGACTCCAGGCCCTAGATCTATTTTGCATTGTTCTTATCTTTGGGTTGAACATGAATCATCACCTTAATGGCCCCTCCGAGACCATGTCGAGATGTGTTGAAAGCATCCAGTGTCTCCTCAATATTAAAGTGATGGGTAATCAGTCGTTTTACGTTGATTTTTCCGCTCGCCACTAGGCTTAGCGCCGCAGGATAGCTGAATAATAATATAAAATTAGTTACTTAACGTATACTTCACCTGTCTTTAGATATTTCATACTCATTGCAGTAACGAAACACGCCTCGGATGTCGACCTCTCGTGCCAGTGCATTCACCAGTGGTAGCTTGACCTCCGGTGGGCCCATTCCGACCATAACAGCACACCCACCCGATCGGGTTGCCAAGATAGACAACCTCGAGGTAGCCTCCGCTCCACTGCAGTCGATAGTTTTGTCCGGTGCCCCACCGAATAGCGCGTGGATCTGCTTAACGACTTCCTTTTCATCGGCTCCTTTATCAATCACAAGTGTCGCATCAGCTCCTAGTTCCTTAGCGACATCCAGCCGATTCTGTACCAGATCCGTAATTACAATTTTTCCGGCACCCATTGATTTCGCCGTGATTAGAGTTACCAACCCAATCGGCCCCGCGCCGAGAATTAACACTTCTGAGCCCAGTCCGACCTGAGCTCTTCGACACGCATGAACCCCAACAGACAGTGGCTCTAATAAGGCACCCTCCTCCATGGTCACATGTGGCGGCAGCTTGTAGCAAAAATCAGCAGGGTGTACGAAATATCTGGTCAAATTGCCATCATAAGGGGGCGTGGCACAGAAAATCATCTCGTCGCACAGATTATAGCGACCTGCCTTACAATAATCACACACTCGACAACCGTAGCCGGGTTCGATAGCTACTCGATCGCCGACCTGCAAGTGTTTCACTCTGGCACCAACTTTTGACACGATCCCTGATGCCTCGTGCCCTATGACCATTGGCTTGCGCAAAATAAAATCTCCAATGCGCCCGTGAGCCAGATAATGCACATCCGATCCGCAGATGCCGACGCTGTCCATTTCCAGCAGGACCTCTGAAAATTTTTAAAGTCTAATCAACAAAATAATAACGTTGAAATGTATTGAAATCTACCGTCATCCTTCGGAGTTGGGATCGGACGCTGCTCCTGTTAATTTCAATAAATTATACTTTAGAACACTGTTTAATAGAGAAAACACGCTTAACTCACCAAACGCAGATCTTCCACTCCGTACAAAATAGCGGTAAGATTGTCCTTCATGTTCTTTACGCTTCTTTACGCTGCTTCACAATTCGCCGAAAAAACACAACTGATCACTAGTGGAGGTAAAACACGAATGATTGCATATTGTATAACAAACGGGTTCCACACTTCAGCATTTGTGTTTTAATTGTACCCGAGCCTCTTATCACGGGTCGAAAGCTCACAAACGTAACAAAACAGAATATTTATAATTTTACGGCCTGATGAGAGCGAACAGATTGTACTATATTGACATTGGAAGAGAGTACCCGGTGCATTGTTGATGTTGAAATATTGTCCAATCTGCTAAAAAGCCATTCAAACTCTGACTCTTTGCTATGCAATTAAAACTGATATTGCCCTGTGAAGATATTGTCTAATCAACTTGAAAGCCACTCAAAGTGTGACTCTTTGCTAAGTAGTTAAAAATGATAATTATCCTGCACATTAGTTAGTTATTCTACGAAACATTTCTAAATTAACATCAATTACGTCAATTAAATTTATGCAAACTCACTGAAAACATGCTTACCACGAGCTGCGGTACGAAATTAACTATAGCAATGGGCGATATTGTATCGGTATCGGAAATATCGATACTTTTGAGACGATATTTCGATTTTTGGATCGATACACAAGCGTCCGATACTCGACCGTATCGATACTGAAAACCGCGACATTTGTATCGATATTCTTTTATGCATACGGACCAGCTAGCTGACATGTTACAAGGGCTAATATCTCAATGTGTACACGAGATCACCGCCACTTTTGATACGCTATGTTATGCTGTCTGTCAGCGTCAGTGGAGCCCACACATCGTAGAACCGCTGCGATGTTGGCTGCGATAAAGCAAAGCAAATCGGATGGAGATGCCAGCTAGTTGATACGAACTGGAACCACTGAAAAGCTGCCACTGTCAGCATAAGTATCGCACAAGTCTATTGGCACTAGCAAAACTTAAGCCTGTATTACACTCTTTGACCAAGCGTCAAATATTTGGCACTTTTTGACAGATAAAAATTTGGTCGAAGATAATTATTTGTCACTCTCCAATTTTAACATGAGGCAAACACGGGCAAACAACAACCATGATGTCAAATAAATTTGACCATTATGTCAGAACGTCGAAAATTTGACCATTAGACAAAGAGTGTACTACAGGCTTTAGATGGAGAAATAGATAGAGAGAATTTTGTGAGCCAAACGAACTGTCAAAATCTGAGCCAAACGCAGCATAGGGCCAAATTCGAAATTTGTTTTACTTAAGCCACACATTTAAAGCCAAAAAGGAGTGCTCAATAATAACGTGTTCTCAAATACTTTCAAAAATAGGCATAGCTCTACGTTGCATTATTAAGGCACAAAACTTATATTGTTTCTCTGACAATTGATTAAAATATTGTTTGTTCACATTTATACTCAGCTTCATTTGTTTTTATTTCAATCAATTCTACTTTCTGCGTTAAAATGCATCCACAAACCCCTCAAACGAAATTCAACGTTATCAGAAATGATGTTTGGTTTCGATTTAGTTGGGCTATAACCCAACGAGCGGGAGCCCAACTAAAACGTAGCCCAACTAAACATAGTCCAACGAGCGAAATTTGACTGTATTTTAAAAACAAATATAAGTTTTCTGGTTATACTGTTCAGATCGAATATTTGCAAGCGGAAACTAACTCATGCTTTCCGTCGACACAAGTTAGAGTACAAGTGAAAAAAAAAATTGCAAAATTTCTTAGTTAAAAAAATTCAGCGGTAGACTTCACTATCTTATTTTCGCTGACATATCTAACTTTTTTATGTCATCAACTTCCTCATCAATTAATATGGAAGTGTGTCAATAATTTATACAAATAAGACGGAGGCTTCACAGCCCATTGGGCCAGTGAATACAAATCTTGAAGATATAAGTTGTTTAATTCATTTGTTTGCCAAAGCTCAGAATTTCTGCATTACCTGTATGTATTTGTTTGTGAAGTCATTTGATTCATGCTGCTCTAGAGAATGCGGATAGATACCAGAAAAACAACAAAAAGTCGCTTTACGAACTAATTTCATTTTTTGTGATATTGACTTACATTTTAAGTTTAGTAAAGCGGGCAATGTATGTAGTTTCGCGGGAATGCGAAGATGAACGGGAATAGAAGGTGTGACTAGAATTAGAAAAAAATTCCCTCGTCCAGACGGGACACGAACCCGCAATCTCCGTTGTCTCCGGCAAGGTGTTTTGGCCAATTAAACTACTGGGTAAGGGTAACTCTTCCTAAGACCAATGCAATGTCGAATCACCCTCTACTATTGTTTTCCCGCATCTCAGCACGCCGCGATGAAACTGCACACACTGCCCTGTGGAAGTTTATTTCTGTCAACTGAGAGAGTGGTCTCTTTACGCACACTATGTATAATGACTTATGTCCCGTCTGGACGAGGGAAAATTTTTTCTAATTCTAGTCACACCTTCTATTCCCGTTCATCTTCGCATTCCCGCGAAACTACATACATTGCCCGCTTTACTAAACTTAAAAACAAAAAGTCGGCACATCAAATTTTCATTGCTGGAAACCACCAAAATTTTGCTGATTTTTGGTGTGCTGTGCTTCCAGCAATCTGTTCAGCAAAATGAAATTTGCTAATTATTCAGTAATGCTCAATTGCATAAAAGTGACAGGTCGTTTGCTGCATGTTCGGTAAAACAAAATACAACTTGCTGGTTGTCAGCTATGACAATTTGCTGTTCATTCAGCAAAGCATAAATCAATTTGCTGGTTAACCAGTTAATTCAAGGGAACCATGTTTCCGTCAGGCACCAGATTCCATCCGCTCATCGGATCATAGGCAAATTACTGTTGAACTAGAGATGTATGATTATATTTCAACTTTTAAGTTCATGTAGCCCAACAAGGACTTAGCTATGGTCCCATATTCGCTATCAGGAGCTTAGCGATGATCCCGTACCAGCTGCACAGCGATTTGGCGCGTTTTACTAATGACAGCTTGACGTAAATTTTTTGACATATCAATTCTTTTGCTGGATTCCAGCAACCATTCATTTACTGTTTTCTGTTCAGCAAATAGTTTTGCTGTATTTTCGCGAATCACTGAATCCGCGAACCACTCAATTTTAATTTTCAATTTCCCGGTTTTTTCCCGGTTTTCCCGATGATATTTAGTGAAATTTCCCGGTGTTTTATTGTTAAAACATATGAGAAAAAAATCAATTTTCACATGCTTATTTGTGCCTTGCAAAAATAGTGTTACAAAACTATGAAAAACATTCCTCCTTCATCGTGTTTAGCTGTTTGTCGACTTTAGCAAGTACCTTCATGGTGATCTGCTGCACAATTTTCGCCCTCTTTATCTCCAAATCGTTGACAATCTTTGCCTTCTCGCGCTTTTTTGCTTCCTTCTGCATCTTTCTCTGTCAACCTTCTCTCGAGCTTGCAGTGCTTCTGTATCAGGATGCCAATGAAATGCGTGGGATAAATTCAAGAGTTGGGGCATAGAGTTTTTGTCTTCTAGAAAAATGTCCTCAGGCAAAACTTCAAGCGGACTTTGGGAAGAAGAGCCTCAGAGTGACCAATGAAAAAAATGCACATAAAACTGTCTAGATGCATTTTGCAAAATGCATGAAACGTTGAGATCTGTTATTTCAAAACAATTTTTTTTTTCGAAAAACTTCGATCCTGGGACTTTAAAATTTTCGAGTTGGGGTCAATGTAATGTATAAGAAATTTTGTCATGGTCCGTAAAATAAATTCAACTGACACTCTGAATAAACAATTTAAAAAAAAAATAATTTAGCTACTGTTTGTTTTTGATATAGAAAAAATCTGAGAAATCTTTAACGAATAGCACTTCAAGGTGGCGTTTTTCCCCAACAAAATCAAGTAGTCAAAAGGTCCAACACAGAATGAAAAAATTGTTTTTGCTGCTTTTTGCTGCTTGTGGTTAAAATCATACCAAAAATCGGGAAGTACAAATCGGGTAGCTCCGTTCCGGTCCGGTTCGAAATAAAATCGAGACTCGAAGTTTCCGGTCCTATTTGACTTTTGACCGGATTCTCCCCGATGCGATGTCGAACACTATTCACAAGAAGTTTCAATACGCCTCCCGCGACGCTGATAACTTTTTGACTTCTTTAAAATCTGACAATATATGCTACGGAACAGTAAATTAATCCACCTGATCAAGCCTGATTTTATTTGTCGCAGATCTTGCTGCGAAGCCGCTGTCGACTTTAACTGAAACCAAACCAAACAGAATCATGCCAGTTAGGTAAACATAAAAAAAACAGGGTCTCATGTTGACATTTCCTCAGAAATTGTTGTACAAATAAAGCGGCAGACATGAAGGAGGATGATTTTCCCGGCGTGAAGCCTAATTTCCCGGTTTTCCCGTATTTTTTTCCCGGTGATTTAAAATTCCCGGCTTTTTCCCGCTTTTCCGGTAAAGTGGCCACCCTGAGTAAATGTATTTATCAAAAATTCAAAAAATGATCTCAGCTATAGTATCGATACTTTTGGTATCGATACTTTTTGACCGATATTTTGAGTATCTCGATACTCTTGGTTCTTCGGGTATCGATACTGAAGTATCGATACTCTCCGTCGTATCGCCCAATGCTAATTAACTAGATTCAATAAAAACATTGACACGGAGCAAGTAAAATTAGGCAAAACAAGCAAATATAAAAACTACTTTCAGACATTGGCGCAACTACGGGGGGGCTAGGGGGGTCTTCAGTGTTTAGCCCCCCCCTAGAATTTCCCAGAGAATGATTGTATTCAATATATATACATTCCATACTAATTATCAGAGCATCAAAATCAACACAAATTGAGATGTCGTCATTCATTGGCTAAGAACTAGTTCTGCACCCAGGATCGATTATCAACCCTTGCTCTCTTACTCACCTTACCAGTCAGACGAGAGCTTTAGTAACTCATGCTGTATCAAGAAGTCGCCAGTTTACTCGGTTTTGGGCTGTGTTTCACCAGTTCCCCAGACGTCTCATCACTCGCAAGTCTCTTTCAATCTGGTCGAGCAATCATGCACGCTGCGCCCCTTAGTTTCTTGTGCCGGTAGGGTTGCTAAAGAGAAGTGATTTCACTTGGTTGTCGTCCGGCATTCTTACGATGTGACCGGCCCACCGCAACCTGTTGTCTTTCGCCAGGTGTGCAATGGGGTTCTCTCCAAGCAGCGCTTGTAGCTCATGGTTCATGCGCTGTAGCCATTATCCGTCGTCCGCTTGTGCTCCACCGTAGATAGTCACCTTCTGTTCGCCGATAGGCACCTTCTGTTCGAAAATATCAAAAGGACTTCCGTAGAGGACTACCGGTTATCAGGGTTTTGTAGTTTTTTGTATCGAAGTGGTCATGTCCGATCATCACCGTGATTGGTGCGTACGTTTGTAATGTCTGAGGAGAACGGGCCGTCGTTGAGAACGTGGTCAATTTGTTTTGATGTACGTTGGTCGAGGTAAGAAGGGACTTTGGACTGCTAATCCGCGGGCAGCTGCGAAGTTGGTGCATAGCAGGCTGTGCGGGCCGATAACCGGCTTATATAAGTCTATCCTTCCGTTCATGTCCCCAACGATGATCTTGATATCTCTACGCGAGCAGCTATCGTAGAGTTTCTCCAGCTGTGCGTAGAACGCTTCTTTCCCTGCATCAGGTCTTCCTTCGTGAGGGCAGTGCACATTGGGAATAGTGTAGTTGTGGAACCGGCCTTTAATTTTCAACAAACTCAACCTGTCGCTGATTGCCTGCCGCTTTCGTGGTACTGTGCCTTGCGGCCACAAATCCACCGTACCTTCTCTCCTTTCAGGCAAAGCTCCTGGAGCGCAACGATGTCGAAGTGGCGGGGTTCTAGCTGATCCAGCAGAATCCGGTCGACGGGTCGTTAAGCGATCTACTGTTACATGTACTGAGCTTCTAATCGTCGTCCTTATTTCGTCGGCTGGGTCATTGCCGATTGTTCCGGTTCGTTTTGAATTCTTGATTCTCCGTAGTATGTTTATTTTAGTATGCTGCCTTACTAGGGCTGCGATGCCTAGTCTCGCGGCGGAGCTGCCGCCATGGATGTAGCTAGCGAGACACCGCATTTCATAGTTCAACCGTCCGGTCCGGATCAGTCGCTGTTTGAGCCGCCCCTAGCCTGTGGGGAGCCGCCCCTAGCCTCTCTAAGGAGAACAACTACCCCACCGGTTTTTTCTTGGTTGCTCGTATCCCAGTCGGTACCACGTGGAGGTAGGAATAGAGCATTATGCCTTGAACCTCACTGGGGTCTATTTTATTCTAAATAGTACGGGTGAACTGTTAAAAAGCACTGCCCAGCCGTTTACCAAATCTAGCTCTCCTCAATATCGAATCATTGTTGCTGAAAGAGCTTGGCGTTGACGATGTGTTCAAGATATTCAGTACATCTTCGGAGATTCTATCCAGAAGTGATTTTTTTTGCTCTTACGATACTATTTTAAGCGTCATTAAAAAAGCATATTCAAACTCTTTTTTCTCTTTTTTAAAATGACATACATGAAAACTAGCCCCCTCTAGAAATTTTCCTTAGTTGCGCCCATGCTTTCAGAGAAGAAAAACCGTGCAAGCGCGGCGCGAATTACATGCCGGTTGACATGAAATTTTATAAAAATGAGATACCGCAAAATTAAACCATTGGTGTCGTTATTGTAATTTGTATAATGCAATGACCACCAATTCGATCTATAATTATACAAACAAGTTTTTAGTAGGTACCTGTTTTAAAAAAAATTGAAAATATGTTACCCAGCAAGCATTTTTTTTTTTTTTTGGGTTACAGCTTATTGACTAATTTTATGGCGCATTTCGGCTGAACTTCTGCTGAACAAGCCGTTATTCAACAGAATTGTTTGTTGGGTAATGTAATTTAAACACATATGTATTACAATTATTCAGTATCACTCAAACTTCAGGTTTGAGTGAGAAAGAAATAATACTGCAGTGTTTGTCGAAAAACCATCTCAGATCAAAACAGCTTGTTCAACCCAGTTCAACACAGAGCTCATCATTGATGCACACCTCACGCGTAGTCCTACGTCAACATGCTGCAGACCAAACCATTCTAATCAAATCCAATCTAAAGCCCACTCAACCAGTCAATTTGGCTTCCCGGTGTTTTTGAGTCTTAAGCCTGTAGTACACTCTTTGTCTAATGGTCAAATATTTGATCTTCTGACATAATGGTCAAGTTTATTTGACATCATGGTTGTTGTTTGCCCGTGTTTGCCCCATGTTAAAATTGGAGAGTGACAAACAATTAAATTTTTATCTGTCAAAAAGTGCCAAATATTTTACGCTTGATCAAAGAGTGTAATACAGGCTTTAATTGCACATCTCGCCTTTTTCAACCATTTCGCCAAAAAGTGAGCCAACCCATTTAGTGGGTAAACTCGATTTACCTATTAACGGGTAAACCGATTAAACGTCAAAAACTGGGTACAAAATCACTCATTTTGAGAAATGAATTTTCTCAAGGAAATGGGTGAAATTTTACCCATTATTAAATAAACGGAAACTTTGTGATTATCACTCAAAAAAATGAAAAGAAGTGAAAGTGAAATCAATTATTTTTAATTATTTGCAAAAATGATTCTTATTTACGAAAACAGGAGTATTTTATCTGCTATCATCAATTGTCAGAATTGCTATTCTCTGCAACAAAGCCAATACCAGACGGATAGTGAACATTCTAGACCTAATATAAAAAAAAATCTCACATTGTAAAGTTCAATACTTGTTATAACATACTGTTTACCTTGCAACTTCTTAAACGACGCAGTATCGAATCTCTTTTATAGTCCTCCCATGGCAATTGTTGACAAATAATAAACAAAACAGATCGTAGAAATAACGCGTGCGAACAAATCGACAGAGCAAACTAAAACGATGCTTGAAGTATTTTCTCACCCATTAATGGGTAAACAAATGACCCATTTTTTTCTAAGAACATGTCCCTCTAATGCGTACAATTTTACCCATTTCACATTTTTAAATTTACCCATTCTTTTGACAGCCGCATATGACAGAAAAAAATGGGTACAACAATACCCATTAATGGGTTTTCGACTCTTACCGTGTATAATACTTTCTGTATACCGGACCATAAATTTACACATGAAAAGAATTTCAAAACTGACCAAGGCAACTCGGCAACGTTTGCCGTGGAGATAATTTTACAAAATAAGCTATGCTCGAGCATTAATGAACTAATTAAGCATTTCTGAATCTAACATGTGTTATCTGAATGAGGGGTATCGAACGTGGTGTGGTTTTCGGCCGGTTTTTGCATAAGTCTACCTCACAAAGAAAACCACTACCGAGAACGTTCGGTACCATAGTATAATTTCTTTTATAGAAGTTTGTTCCTTGCCGAATGGGCTGGATTCTGCCGAATACATTCCTTGATCGCTGTAGTCTGCACAAAAACAGTTTTTGACGTAGGACTACGTCCCACCGCACCAAAACGGGGTACATTCTGCGAAAGATTTGGCGACAAGGTATCCAAAATTACTTTCCCCTGATTTTTCCCAAAATATAACAATAATTTCCCTGATATTTTTCCAAGATTCAGCGCAAACAAGTGCAACGTAGATGAACAAAACTTTGAAATCCCACTGGAAAATTCTCCCGCGTTAGCCTTTTATGGTGAAAAAATCCATTGAGAAGCCTGGTTAAGCGCTGCAGAGCAGTTTTCTCTGAGTTTCTAGGTTTTCACCACTCCGAAACCACATGTGAGCATGCCTAGCACAGACGATATGTGTAGACACCCACCGTCTGCTCTGATATTCTCTATACCAGTACAAAAAAAACTGACAACATTGAAGAAGACACTTCTTACTTACCTTACCAGTCAGCTCCAGGCCGAAGTGTCCCTTGCTGTTCGAAGAAGTCGTCTCCATTCAACTCGGTCCATGGCTGCAGCTCGCCAGCCATGTCGTCTGCGGAGGCCCCGCAGGTGGTCTTCCACTTGATCGAGCCACCTTGCTCGCTGCGTGCCCCGTCGCCTTGTTCCAGTCGGGTTGTTATCAAGAACCATTTTCACCGGGTTGTCGTCCGACATCCTAACGACATGCCCAGCCCACCGTAATCTCCCGATTTTCACCGTTTGAACGATGAGTGGTTCTCCCAGCAGCTGATGCAACTCGTGGTTCATCCGCCTCCGCCATGATCCATCTTCCATCTGCACTCCACCACAGATGGTACGCAACACCTTTCGTCCGAAAACCCCAAGGGCGCGTTGGTCCTCCACGAGCATAGTCCAGGTTTCGTGGCCGTAGAGGACTACCGGTCTGATCAGTGTTTTGTAGATGGTTAACTTCGTGCGGCAGCGGGTTTTATTCGAGCGGAGTGTCCTCCGGAGTCCAAAGTAGGCACGATTACCTGCTATAAGGCGTCGACGAATTTCTCTGCTGGTGTCGTTGTCAGCAGTCACCAGTGAGCCCAGGTACACAAACTCGTCTACCGCTTCGATTTCATCACCGCTAATATGAATTCGTGGCGGTAGGTTGACACTGTCTTCTCTGGAACCTCTTCCTCTCATGTACTTGGTCTTCGATGCGTTTATGGCCAGTCAAATTCGTCCGGCTTCAGCCTTCAGTCTGATGTACGACTCCGTCATCTTTTCAAGGGTTCGTGCTACAATATCAATGTCATCGGCGAAGCCAAAGAGCTGAACAGACCTTCTAAAAATCGTGCCACTCGTGTCGATACCAGCCCTACGTATCACACCTTCCAAAGCGATGTTGAATAGCATGCACGATAATCCATCACCTTGCCGTAACCCTCTTCGAGATTCGAAGGGACTCGAGAGTGTCCCCGAAACTCGAACTACGCACATCACCCGATCCATCGTCGACTTGACCAACCGTGTCAGTTCATCCGGAAAGCCGTAATGTGAAAGCCGTTGTGTCGTATGCCGATTTAAAATCGATGAACAAGTGATGTGTGGGCACGTTATACTCACGGCACTTCTGTAGGACCTGCCGTACCGCGAATATTTGGTCCGTGGTGGCGCAGGCACCCATAAATCCCGCTTGGTATTGCCCCACGAATTCCCTTGCAAACGGTGATAGTCGACGGCGCAGAATTTGAGAGAGTACCTTGTAAGCGGCGTTCAGCAACGTGATTGCGCGGTAGTTGCAGCAATCCAACTTGTCGCCTTTTTTGTAGATGGGGCACACTGTACCCTCCATCCACTCCTCCGGTACTACCTCCTCCTCCCAAATCTTGGCAATAACCCAGTGTAGCGCCTTAGCCAGTGTTTCACCACCGTGTTATAACAGCTCGCTGGGGAGTTGGTCAGCTCCAGCGGCTTTATTGTTTTTCAGCCGGCCGATCTCCTCTCTAACCTCCTGGAGGTCAGGGGCTGGGATTCTGTCGTCATCTGCGCGTACACCGAGATTGACTACCACTCCGTCGTCGTCCTCTGCTACATCGCTGGCGCTTCTTCTTCCGTAAGACCAAGTTTTGCCTGTTCCGTGCGCGTCGGTAGCGCTCCACGTTCGCCCTCGGTTGGTGTTGCAGCATTCTCGCTCGTGCTGCATTCTTCTCTTCCACTAACTGTTTGCACTCGTCGTCAAACCAGTCGTTTCTCCTGTTCGGAGCCATAGTACCAAGCGCCGCTACAGCAGTACTACCTATGGCTGATCGAATGTCCCTCCAGCCATCTTTATGAGTAGCTGCGCCAAGCTGCTCTTCCGTTGGTAATGCTGCTGCGCGTACTCCCGTGCAACCTCGGCGTCCCGTAGTTGCCCGATGTTTGGTCGCGGTGGGCGACTTTGACGCGTGTTTCGTCGAAAGTTTTGAGCGCATGCATACTGCAACAAGGTAATGGTCCGAATCAATATTCGCACTGCGGTAGGTGCGAACGTTGATGACGTCAGAGAAGAATTTATCATCGATTAGAACGTGGTCGATTTGGTTCTCCACTTGTAAGTCAGGTGATCTCCAGGTGGCTTTGTGGATGTCTTTGCGGGGGAAGGAGGTACTTCTGACTACCATACCGCGGGAGGCTGCAAAGTTCACACATCGTTGGCCGTTATCATTTGATGCGGCGTGCAGGCTATTCGGCCCTATCACCGGTTAGTACATTGCCTCCCGTCCTATTTGAGCGTTCATATCACCGATGACGATCTTAACGTCCCGTTGCGGACAGCTATCATACATCTGCTCCAGCTGCGCATAAAACGCTTCTTTCTCATCGTCGGCTTTTCCTTCGTGTGGGCAGTGCACGTTGATGATGCTGTAGTTGAAGAACCGGCCCTTAATTCTCAACTTACACATCCTCGCACTGATCGGCTGCCACCCGGTCACGCGTTGGCTCATCCTACCCAGCACTATAAAGCCCGTTTCAAGCTCGTTGGTAGTGCCACAGCTCTGATAAAAGGTAGTCTCTCGATGTCCGCTTTTCCATACCTTCTGTCCCGACCAGCAAAGTTCCTGCAGTGCTACGATTTCGAAGTTGCGTGGATTCAGTTCATCATATATGATCCTGTCGCAGCCGTGAAAGTCTAACGATCTGCAGTTCCATGTACCGAGTTTCCAATCGTAGTCCTTATTTCGTCGCCTAGGTCTGTGCCGATTGTTTCGATCCGTATTAACTTCTTCGATATTTGCAACATTTGGTGTTTTTCGGGGCGACTTGTTGGGCCTTCCCCAACCCCCTGTCTCGCCGGAGGGCCATCGTGTCAGCTCTGATTAGAGTCCCACGCTGACACCAGGACGTTGATCAGCCGCTCCTAACATAGAGATCAGACGCTGTTTTGAGCCGCACCATCTTGGTGGACAGAAGAAGAAACTCCATGAAGATCCCAATAGTCAGCATCAGCACGCGTAGCCAGAAATTCCTTTTTGATGAAATGGTGTGAATTTTGAGAATATTGAAGAGAAAGTAACCTAAACCTTTAACTATCAAGTAGCAAAACGAAACTAGAACGTTTCGTTTTGTTCCGTTTTCAGGGGTTTGGTGCGCTCACATCATTTACCCTCAATGCGGGTTGCGTTGTAGTAGAGATACAAGTGCGGGAGGATATTGAAGAAAGAGAATAGACGAGAACAACGTAAAAGATCAAGTGTTTTACTGCTATCATTAGAGATACCGCTTACCGTGCAACTCGTGTGCTGTTTAAATAAACCGTTGCGTTCAGTCAACGATCAATTCGAGAACAGTAATCGTATAAACAGTATAGGGTACCAATTGAATCGACTTTTCTAATTTCTTTTAGCGAGAGGTATCAAAAGTTTTATCACAGACAGACGTCCAAGCAAGAACAACATTGATCGAAAATTTCGTGTAAATTGTCAATGACAATTGCGTTATAAATCACTTGTACACTAGCGCCGCATGGTGACCTTGTTGCTACAATATTTTTTTCCTTGCTGGTGTACGAGGTTGGCGTCACTGGTAACGCTATCTTGTTATGAGTTGCTATTACTGAAATTTTTACACAAGTTTGGAACTCAGTTTGGACGTCTGCTTGCGGTTTTATCTATCATTGTATGGGGACTTGTTTAGCCAGCTCAATGGTTCAGCAGCCTCCTTCCCAGAACCAGTTATAGTCACAAATTCCATTCCCACAGGCAGACAAACATTCGAAGCAGCCTTCTTTGAGTAGTCTAAAATAGTATATTTTATCAATATTCCTTCGCCGGAATAAACTGCTGATACCAGACATCTTGTTTCCTGTGGGAAAAACGACGCCGGAGGCAAGGTAGCGAAATAAGTAGGTAACAAAAAGTTTCCTATAGCCAAAATTCGAAAAGCTAGAAAAAAAAAGAGATAAAAATCGGAAAAAAATGATTGTTTTTCTCCGGGATTTGCAAAGGTTAGGTTCGAGTAGAATTTGTTTAATAAAATAAATCTAAAAACAGACTTGATCCCGGGCGGTTTTTATATTATCCGCACGTACGGGGACTTATGTATTACAAGTCTCTGGTAAAGGTCTGGAAGGCTAACGTAGCCTTTGTAATCGGACTTCCGGAAGTCGTATCTCAAAGCCGTCAGTTTCACTTTTTTGAGCTATAAAAAAGCATGAAATTTCTGATATCGATTTTTTTATACCGCATGTCTAAGAAATGTATGAAGCGTCGAAGCGTCGTCTCCTCCAAAGAATCGACTTTTTGGGAGGTTTGAACTGTGAGCTAGAACTACGTTTTCAACGTCCTGCGGTGGTGTAACGGAAACGCAGCTGAACGAAGATTAGAAATTGTGGGTTCGAGTTCCACCTGCTGGACTATATTTTTTTTTAGTTTCTACCATCATATTTTTTAGTTTATTTCATTTGTTATATTCATGGCTTTATTTATTCCTTAAATCTAAAATTCATTTCCTGAATAAGACCTTTCCTTTTTTACTGAACATCTACAACATATACCACTCGCCTAGTTAGCTTCGCCACCTTCAAACGCTTCTCGAAACTTTAACAGGCAGCAAGCACAGATTTCACAGATTCTTCCTCCCAGATTTTTTGGATAACTGCTTCAAACTGTTCCAAGTTGGAGATCTTTCAATTAGCAAGCTTCGACATCGCGTGGCACCAGACAAAAAAGACCAATAATTTTCATCCAGACAATCCGTTAAAATATCTCTATCCTAGCCTTGAATAAAGTTTGCAGTATGCACTGATGTCCTGTCTTGCTAAAGCACATAGTGGTCCTCTCCAAACAGATTTCGAAAACTGAGGGCAACAATTTTCTCCAAATCTTCCGTTTTGTAAGGCATTGACTTTGACGCCTTTGCGATTAGACTAGTGGAAGCTTACCTCGCTTGCAGACTGCCCTCAAAATCATATTTAAAGCTCCATTTTGGAGTCGAGGAACACTCCTTTGGGACTTCTAATTTTGCCCTAGGTGTGGTCCCGGGACAATTAGATTCTCATCAGAAAAAATTAACTCGGGGCCAGCGTGCCGTATTATTTTCGCTCTATCAAACCTCTTTTGCTAAAAGGACTCGGACACGTCGCAATAAATTGTGGACAGATCCAATAGATATAGACTGTTCCGAAAATTATAAACACACTTTAATTTTTAAATAAAACAAAATATATTTTAACATCAAGTATGCCGAATTATATTGTTTTCTTTCCGATTTTATTTCAATTTGAATAACTTTTAGTAGGCCACGCGAATTCTCTAACTTTTTTCTTAATACCACTCATAATCTTTTGCACAGTGCTTCCTCCGATCATTTTCGCCACTTTCGGCCAATCTTTCTTGAATTTTTCAACATTTTCTGCTGGTTTTTCATGTTTTCTTAGCTTGGCCGTCGTCGAAGCCCAAAACGTTTCGATAGGCCTCGGTTTCACAGATTTAGCCTATTTGGTGCTTCGTTTTGACTACTTTTGCTTTCGACGAGTCTGTAGGCGCATCCATTCCTTGGTAAATATTATGTGTATTGAGGTATTTCCCCAAAATTGCACGCGGCCTATGCCAGAGAAAACGAACGGCCGCGCTTCAACCAAAGGCCGCGCTTGCCTCGATGCCTAATGAAGTTTTTTAACCAAACATATCATAAAACTACGTATTATAAATTACTATGACTTGCCCTTGAGCATCTGTATATAACACTTAATGTATAAATGTGTGATTAGTAGAACGAAAATGCATTGATAAGAATAACCCATTATACGGTAGTTGAGGCATTTTTTTTATAGGGAGGGGGGGGGGGGGAGTTTTTAATGATTTATTTATGTACTAAAATATCTGTTCAGAATTAGTATTGTGTGTTCTGCCACAAATGGTGACATTTCAACACTATTATATATATTTGTACGCTTTTTAGTATTATTGAATGTTATTAGCTTTCGCAGTTAAGATAATGTAATTGTAGGAAAATTATTAAACCTACTTGTCAAGAAAAAAAAGGAATAAAGGGAATGAAAAGAAACTTAAAGTAAACTTAAAACTATCTTACTGACTATAAAGCAATTGAGGATTGCAACGATTTTTGTCGGAATTTGTTGATAATTTGGCTTGACATATTTTCTGATGTTTCTACATTAGTGAGCCTATGTAGCTCGTTCGTGCTAAACCAGGGAGGACGCTTCAAAATCATTTTCAAAAGTTTATTCTGAATCCTTTGAAGTGTCTTCTTCCTGGTTGCACAACAACTTGTCCAGATGGGAACTGCATATAACATTTCTGGCCTAAAAATTTGTTTGTAAATTAACAGTTTATTCTTGAGACAAAGTCTAGAATTCCTGTTGATAAGAGGATATAAACATTTGATGTACTTATTGCACTTTGACTGGATATTTTCAATGTGCTCCTTGAAGGTAAGATTCTTATCATAAATTAGCCCTAAGTATTTAACTTGATCAGACCAATTGAAGACCACACCGTTCATCTTAATAACGTGGTTATGGGTGGGTTTGAGAAATGAAACTCTTGGCTTATGCGGAAAAATAATTAACTGTGTTTTAGAAGCATTAGGGGAAATCTTCCATTTCTGCAAGTATGAAGAAAATATATCTAAACTTTTTTGTAGCCGACTGCATATAACACGAAGGCTTTTTCCTTTTGCGGAAATGCTTGTATCGTCACAAAACAGAGATTTCTCACAACCTGGTGGTAAATCAGGAAGATCAGAAGTAAAAATGTTATATAAGATTGGGCCCAAGATACTCCCCTGAGGCACACAAGCTCTAACAGGCAATCTATTAGATTTACCATTTAGATAGTAAACCTGGAGAGTGCGGTCAGTTAAATAACTTTGTATCATTTTTGTAAGGTAAAGCGGAAAACTGAAATTTGACATTTTAGCTATTAAACCTTTATGCCAAACACTGTCGAATGCCTTTTCTATATCTAGAAGAGCAGCTCCAGTCAAATAGCGAAGTTCGAATCATATTTGTTACTCTAAGTAACTGATGAGTAGTGGAATGCCCATGGCGAAAACCAAACTGCTCATTTGCAAAAATTGAGTTCTCATTAATATGTGTTATCATTCTATTAAGAACTATTCTTTCAAAAAGTTTGCTAATGGAGGAAAGCAAACTAATTGGTCGATAACTTGATGCCTCAGCTGGATTCTTTTCGGGTTTTAAAATTGGAGTGACTCTGGCATTTTTCCATTTCGTAGGAAAATGTGCTAGTGCAAAGCATCTGTTAAAAATTTTTACCAAGAAATTTAAAGAGTTTTCGGGAAGTCTTTTGATGAGGATATAGAAAATCCCATCATCTCCTGGTGCTTTCATGTTTTTGAATTTTTTGAGAATTGTTCGCACCTCATTCAAGTTTGTCTCCAATACCTCTTCGGAAAGAAATTCTTGGGTGGTGATCTGAACATACTTTTGGTTTACTTCATTTTCAATAGGACTTACTACGTTCAAATTGGAGTTATGAACACTCTCAAACTGCTGAGCAAGTTTTTGAGATTTTTGTTCATTCGTTAGAAAAATGCAATCACCATCTTTAAGGACTGGAATGGGCTTCGAGGGTTTCTTAAGAGCCTTCGAAAGCTTCCAGAAAGGTTTTGAATAAGGTTTTAGTTGTTCAACTTCTCTCATGAGATTCTCATTTCGCAAGAGAGTGAATCTATGTTTAATTTCCTTTTGTAATTCTTGAAAAATAATTTTCAAAGCGGGATCACGAGATCTTTGGTATTGACGTCTCCGTATGTTCTTCAAACGTATAAGAAGTTGAAGTTCACTGTCAATAATTGGTGCATTAAATTTCATGCCTTAGGAACTGATAAATTCCGGGCATTGAGTATCAAGCTGCTAAAATTTTCTAATGCTCTGTCAATGTCAGCACTATTTTGTAAAATAATATCATCATTCAAATTTTCCTCGATCGTAGAACGATATCTATCCCAATTAGTCTTGTGATAATTTAACACAGATCTAGTGGGATTTAAAATAGTTTCATGGGAAATAGAAAATGTTATGGGAAGATGATCAGAATCAAAGTCAGCATGAATTAATAAATCACTGCATGAATGGCTTTTATTTGTTAGTACCAAATCAATTGTAGATGGATTCCTAATAGAAGAATAACATGTAGGACCATTTGGAAATAAAACTGAATAAAATCCAGCCGAGCAATCATTAAACAATATTTTTCCATTGGAATTGCTTTGAGCATTATTCCAAGATCGATGTTTCGCATTAAAATCACCGATGATTAAAAATTTAGATTTATTTCTTGTGAGTTTTTGCAAATTTCCCTTGAAATAATTTTTTCGCTCACCAGTGCATTGAAAAGGCAAATACACTGCGGCTATAAATAAAATGCCAATACTTGTTTCAATTTCAATTCCCAAACTCTCGATAACTTTGGTTTCAAGATGGGGTAAAATTCGACGGTGGATAACTATTGCAACTCCACCACCGGCAACATCAATTCTATCAAACCTATGAACTATAAAATTTGGGTTCTTTTTTAGTTTAATATTTGGCTTTTAAAGCGTTTCAGTCACAACTGCAATATGCACATCGTGGACTGTTGAAAAATTGAAAAATTCATCCTCTTTCGCTTTTAAAGAGCGAGCATTCGAATTTAGAAAATTTACAGCATTATTTAAAATCATTGCTGAATTTCAATTTCATAACAATATAGTTGTTAAATTTATACCTTCTTGAACAGCCTCGTACATCGAGTTACAGTTCAACAAAACGGACATTAGCTGCAGCATGGATTGTTGCAGGTATTCAATCTTTTCGGGAGTTGGATTACCTAAATCAATATTGGCTGATTTTTCAGCACCAAACACGAATGGTTTGTTACTGTTTGAATTTGAAATATTACCTGAAAGGACACTGGCATATGAACAGCCTGGTGTTGCCTGAACAGGATTATTATTCTGAAATTTATCTGAATTTAAATTATTACCTACAGACACACCTGCTAATGAAAGTGCTGGTGATGCCTGAACAGTACTGAAAGTCTTTTGATTACCCACATTGACAATAGGTTGTTTAGAATTCCTACGTTGTCTAGAAGCAATAATTTTTGACCTTACAGGGCAATTAAAGAAATTAGATTTGTGATTTCCCCCACAATTTACACATTTGAAACTATTAGTGATCTCTTTCACGGGGCAGATATCTTTCGTGTGACTTTGTAACCGGTGGTTCCGATAAACACTACCTTGTGACTCCATCCCAAGTCCATTTCCCCTGCCTGCTATAAACGACCATACCCCTAAATGCGACTCTGTTGACCGTGTTGTCGGTATCGCGAGAGCAGTGAGAGAGATACAGTAACAAAGGGATTGTTTGTTACGTATGTCCCAAGCGGCGGTGCAACTGAGCAACTTTTTCGATGAAAGTGTGAACGGAATCCAAAAAGCTCGGGGTCAGTTAAATTAAAAAGAGACATTAACAAACGATGTCATCTAAGGTGGGCAAGGCGGAACGGATGTGACTATATGTCAAAATTTGAGTACTTCGTCAAATTTTCGGTCTCATCTAACATTCCCTAGACATCTAAAGCTTGGCATTTAGCGGAATGCTTTCTTTCGGAGCTCGACCCTCAAGCAAAATAGAAGTGCGCGTCGGAATAAGTTAATTCAAAATTTCTTACTAGAATACACGAGGTGTATAAATTAGTTATACTCGAAGTGGAAAAACTCTAGGCCTAACGTTAGCGGAAAACTTAAACTTTTCTTCATTACTAGAAAGCCTGGAGGAACTATACGAAAATCTGGAACCTACGTGGTCCACGACGCTTGGTCGAGTCAGTAAAGTCCACCTTGGATTACATTTTCCTTGAAACGGGTGGTTGTTCATCAAAAACGGGAGTCCCTGTTAAGCCCCGGAAGGCCCAACTTGTGGTTCAATCCTGGAGTGAGTGCGGAGGAACACGCGAGCCGTCTATATCAGATTCCATCCTTGGTCAGCCGAAAATCCGCTACATTGCTTCATTCACCAACCCCACCCGGATGTGTACACCGGTCATCAAAGAATAAAGGTTGGATTAACCTTTTATGCAGAAATAGTAATGCGGAGAGCAACAAGTAAAGTCCTGGTTTTGGGAGTGGTCACCGGTCATCTACTGGTGGATCGAGGATCAGTCGTCATTGGTATGAGCCTTTTCTGGAGATTGGTGAGTCTACACCTCCCCTTAAGTGGATAGATATAAGCGGATATAGATGTAAAAATATAACGGTTAGTCTAATTGAAACGTTAGTATCCCGCGGAAGGGAAAACCATAGTACAAAACCTCAAAATCTAGAGAATACACGGAAAGTTAATGTATTTATACAACTTCGATTTGTCTGCGCTGTTACCGAACCCAGAAAGGGGTGAACAATCCGCGCTGCTTGAGCATCGGTTCTGAATCCTAGCATACGTGGCCTTTGAGCATGCTCTAATGTTAGGCTCCGTTCAGCTATGCTAGCCACAGTAGATCGTGCATTAATGTTGTCGGAGTAGTCTGGATAGTTTCCTTTCCAATCGAAAAGGCGGTTCAGTGCTGCTCGTTGTTATTAACCACCGTGAACAGTAAGTCGAGGTAGATAACGTCCCTAAGATCCCCACCCAAGTAGAGCACAAGGTAGCCTACCTTTAGGGAATTAGACATAGAGTTACAACTTGTGTCACCACAAATCATACATTTTGCAGCCATATGGCAGTTTCGAGTTCCATGACCATAGGCTTGACAATTTCGACATTGCGTAAGATTATGGATACCTCCATGTCTCTTGAAATTTTCCCACTTTATTCGCACGTTGAATAAAACACGTGCTTTTTCTAAACATTTTAAATTCTGTACTTTGGTACGATCAAAATGTACTAAGTAATTTTCCTGGTGTATTCCAGTTTGAAAAATTTTGGCATTTGCCTTTCGTTTCATCAAAATTACTTGGTTGGGGGCAAAACCAAGTGATTCTGACAAACAATCTTTGATTTCATCAATACTTTGATCATTTGAGAGACCTTTCAACACAGCCTTAAACGGTCTCTCGTTTTTAGTAGCAGGCATTTTCTTAACAAAACATTGACATTAACAAGCTACCGATTTTACACCCGTGCTCGAGGGCTCCTGAATATGTACAGAGGCAATTTATTTGAGTTTCGATAACGGCTTCAATTAAAAGGATTATCTGTATCACAAACTATTTGGTCAAAGAAGCTTTTTCCATAAATCACATTCATTGACATTTACAAACTTGTTGATAACACAGTTGTCTGTTATTAAGAGGGAAAAATTTATTTAAAATTTCAAAATAGTGAAGTAAATGTTTTGAACATAGTGTCTCTCAATTTTCTCGTTTTTCTCCACCTTCAGAGGCACAAACAACACAGTCATTATTGAAAATTGAAGCCCGGGCCGTTCAGAAGCGATCACGTGTCGCGACTAGGCGATCGCGATTCTCGCACCATGCGGCATCAATCAAACTGCATTTATTAGTGCATTATATGCCCGACATGCCGTGGGTATTATGATTTGTATACACTGCCATCAGTTTGATGTTTGTTCGTTATATATCCCCCCGAACAGTATTTCTATCGGATCACTCTCGATCGGTCGTTGTCAGTGGACGGAACAAACAACTTGGTAGAAGGGAAAATTCCAATACAAGTGACAAATGGCGAAGAAAACAAACCTTGGAGCCGTAATTCACGGGGTTGAAGATATGCGGATGGTAAAAATTAAACGAATTCCAGTACTGGATTAAACTGACCAAGCCCTTTGATTTTCAGGAACAAGTTCCAATCCCTACGCCGCGGGATAACGAAGTGCTGGTGGAGATGGATTGCGTGGGCATCTGTGGATCCGATGTGCATATTTTGACCCACGGAGGTTTTGGAGAGTATAAATTAAAGCAGCCGATGGTGATTGGGCATGAATCCTCCGGGGTAGTCATTGGTACCGGTAAGGCAGTAAAACGGTTGAAAATTGGTGATCGCGTTGCACTTGAACCAGCAATTGGCTGTAAGGTATGCAAGTTGTGCAAGCAGGGACGGTACAATCTCTGCCCGGATGGTATCTACTGTGCGACTCCACCGATACACGGAACCCTGCAGAATTACTATACCCACGTGGAAGATTGCTGCTTTAAGCTCCCACCGAATGTTACCATGGAGGAAGGCGCTTTGTTGGAACCTTTGGCAGTGGGAGTTCACAGTTGTCGAATTGCCGGAGTTACACTCGGTTCTAATGTGCTCGTTCTTGGAGCTGGACCGATTGGAATGGTGACGGTTTTAGTAGCTAAAGCCATGGGAGCAGACAAGATTTGCGTTCTCGATTTAGTCCAGAGTAAACTCGACATCGCTGAAGACATTGGAGCTGATGTGACGCTGCTGATCAAGAAAGGTGACAAAGAGGAAGATATCGTCAAGAGGATTCATCAGCTGATGGGTGGTGCTCCGGATATAACGATCGAGTGCACAGGAGCCGAGCCTTGCGTTCGTCTCGGTATTTTGGCCACCGAAATCGGTGGGGTGCTGACACTCGTGGGCATTGGCTCGACTAACATGAACCTACCGATAACGATCGCTCTGGTTCGCGAGGTGGAAATTCGATCCGGTTTCCGGTACGCCAATGCCTATCCCGCGGCCCTGGCTATGGTAGCAAATGGAACGATCGATGCTACGAAACTAATCACGCATCATTTTGATCTGAAAGAATCGGTTGAGGCGTTCAAAACTTCTCGCTACGGTCTGGAGGGTGCGATCAAGGTTATGATTCACTGTCAGCCTAGAAATAAGAACAATCCGGTGAAGAAACTTTAAACTTGACTCATAACTATAAAAGAACCAAAGTACTTTTTCGCCAAATACAGTTTGAAAGCACAGCTAGTTAGTTTGAATTTGTTTAGAGGAAATTAAATACTATTTTTAGAAAGCCCTCGCAATTAGATCCTGTTGACCATGTTTATTACGGTAAGTAGATATTTAATGAGATAACAAGTTGCATTACGGTCATTGCGAATGCCACAATCATCAGTTGGGTAATTGTTTGGCGGAAACAACCGCTAAAGCGATGATGACGGACAGCTCATCAAGAGATAATTAAGATTGATACTAATTTTTCGCTGTTTTACGACAACGGACATTGAAATATTAACTTGGTATTCGACTATGCTTATGTGACCGATTTTAATCATAATGTTTTTTTAAGATTTGTTTTTTCCAACTCTGCCTTTTTTGACATGTGACATGTGAATCTTCAGTTAACTGAATGCTTGCTTCACCACAAAGTAATATTGTCGACAGATAAAACTGGAATATTATTCAAAAAATAAACTAGTCCGGACGAATTGGAGCTATCATTAAGTTACAGCACATTTGCTGAGTGATGAGATAAGAAAAACGAAAAAAAAACATAATAGCGAACTCAACCTCCCGCAATCAGTTGCAGCAGAAAGGTCAACAAAACACAAACGACATGGCGGAGGAAAGAAGCATGGTTGGAGGTTGGGTTTTTGGCAGGGCCTAGGTAGGTATATAAGCTCGAAACGTCGTTCCGAAGGACATTCAGTTTTCTACCAGGAGAATGGCACCAAACCAGAACCTTGCTGCCGTGCTGTACGGACCGAACGATCTACGCCTGGAGGAGCGTCCGATTGAGCAGCCTGCCTTCGATGAAGTGTTACTTGAGGTGGACACCTGTGGAATTTGTGGAACTGATGTCCATTTTCTGAAGGAAGGGGGCTTCGGAGCCCAAATGCTGATTAAGCCAATTGTGCTCGGTCACGAATCGTCCGGAATTGTTCGAAAGCTTGGCAGTAAGGTAACGCATTTGAAGGTTGGCGATCGTGTCGCGATCGAACCGGCTGCCGGATGCAGAACGTGCGATCTTTGCAAGGTGGGCAAGTACAACGTTTGCCTAAATGGCAAGCACTGCCCAACGCAGAAACATGACGGAAATTGTTCCAATTACTTCACCCATTATGCCGACTGTTGCTTCAAACTACCGGACAATGTAACGATGGAGGAAGGTGCCATGCTGGAACCACTTGCCGTTGCGATCTACGCTGGCCGTAAAGTTGATATTCGACTGGGAAATAAAGTGCTTATCTTCGGTGCCGGCCCAATCGGTTTAATGTGCTTGGTTGCGGCCAAAGCGATGGGTGCCACTCGAACGGTAGTTCTGGATCTCGCTCGGGTTCAACATCGACTTGATTTGGCGAAGAAGTTAGGAGCTACTGGCGTGATCGCTATAAACAAAGACGACAAGGAAGACGATCTGGTGAGCAAAATTCAGAAAATTCTCGGAGGACCAGCCGATCGAGTTCTTGAGTGTACCGGTTCACAGCCGGGAATGAGGATTTCTATTCGAAGTACTCGAAATGCAGGAAAAATCTGCTTGGTTGGGCTGGGTAACGACGATGTGTCATTACCGATGGTGGATGCTGTTTCTAGAGAGATCGACATCACAACTGCCATGCGATACAATCATGAGTAGGTTATTTTATGCTACAATTTGTGAATTTGATGTAAAGGATTTTGTTATTTCTTATTTCAGTTTCCCAGCAGCGGTGGAGATTGTGGCCAGTGGGTATGTTAATCTGAAACCGCTCATTTCACATCATTTCGACCTGAAGGACGTTCACGAAGCCTTCCGCGTCGCGAGTCAAAGCGAAGGAAATAAAATAATGGTACATCTCATTCCCAGAGATACTAACAATAAGAACAAGTTTGCCAACTAAATCAAACCCATTGTTTTTGTATATGTACCATGAATAAAATTCAAGAAAAACACAAACAAAAATAGTCTTTACTCGTTTTGATAACACAGCAAAACATCGAACAGGTCATCTCAGGTTACAGTTACAGCATGTAAGGAGACAGTCAACTCTATATAAAGCAAATCCAAAGCGTTCAGCATCAATTCTCAGCCAGGAGGGCACCCAAACCAAACTTCGCAGCCGTCGTTCATGGGCCAAATGATCTACGGCTGGAGCAACGCCCCATTCCGGAGCCTGCCTTCAACGAAGTAGTGGTCGAAGTGATTTGCTATGGAATATGTGGAACCGATATACACTTCCTGAAGGAGGGTGGTTTCGGTGCTCAAACGCTCATCAAACCAATCGTGCTGGGTCACGAATCATCCGGTATAGTGCGCAAAGTTGGCAACCAGGTGCGACACTTGAAGTTGGGCGATCGTGTTGCGATTGAACCAGCCGCTGGCTGCAGAACGTGCGATCTGTGCAAGGTCGGAAAATACAACGTCTGTTTGGAAGGGAAGCATTGTACGACCCAGAAACATGACGGAAACTGTTCCAACTATTACGCCCAATACGCGGATTGTTGCTTCAAGTTACCCGATCACGTGTCCATGGAGGAAGGTGCCATGTTGGAACCACTTTCGGTAGCTATCTATGCAACGCGTCGCGCTGAAGTTGGGCTCGGAAATAGAGTGATAATCTTTGGAGCTGGACCGATTGGTCTAATGTGCTTGATAGCGGCCAAAGCGATGGGTGCAACCCGAACTGTTGTGTTGGATCTGGCGCGGGTTCAACACCGCCTAGAATTGGCCATAAAACTCGGAGCCACAGGGGTGATTGCGATCAATCCAGCGGACCAGGAAGATGCGTTGGTTCGCAAGATGTACAACATTCTAGATGGACCAGCAGATCGTGCGTTGGAATGTACTGGATCCCAGCCGGGCATAAGACTCACCATAAGGGCTACGAGAAATGCTGGACGAATTTGTCTGGTCGGATGAGGTAACGACGATGTTAAGCTACCGATGGTGAATGCCATCTCTAGAGAGATTGAAATCACAACCGCTATGAGATTTAATCATGAGTAAGAATTGAATAGACACAGTTTTCGGAATTCTGAACAATTCGTTTTGTTTGTTTTCAGTTTCCAAGCTGCACTGGAAATCGTAGCCAGTGGATACGTGAACATCAAACCTCTGATATCGCATCATTTCGAGTTGCAAAACGTTCATGAAGCATTTCGTGTCGCCAGCCAAGGAGAAGGGAACAAAGTTATGATCCATCTTGTTCCCAGAAACTCGAATAATAAAGAGAAGTTTGTGAACTCAACCATTTCGAAACAGTTTTTTAATCTGGGTTAAGGTGAACAGTTAAAATTGTTGACGTAGAGCTACGCTAAACCTCTAGTTCACGCCTTATTATTTGGAACGTTCAATTCATTCTAAATAGTGTAAAAATATTCACAAATATACGCTTGTCTCGAGTCAAAAAGTGTATTTTGTTTGGTCATGTTTGATTTTTTAATAGTAAGGATTTCCCGGAGAAATGTTAACATGGAGTAATGCCTCCATTACTAGAATGGTTGCGAGTTACTAAAGGAAATATTTCACTGGAATGAAATTTCGCAATTGATGTAGGCCAAAATTATATGACAGAGGACAATTACTATAGTCGTTACCGGAACAGACTTTTGGTGTTTCAGCATTTGATAAAATCAAAGGTATAATTCTCAAGTGCCGAAAGGATAGTGAATCATCAGTAAGAGCATCAGCGATCTTCACGGGCTTTCTAGTGACAGGTCCATTAAATGTGATAACTGTCCCGTTCAACCGCCTATGTCGTATAATAGGAGATGTTTCACCATAGTTCCGCGGAAGACTGGAACTAATTAATTTTTCTGAGAAAACATTTCCAAGAGATCTCCGGTTGCTGACTGGGTCTCCGAATCTCTCACAACCAAGTTGATTGACAATATTGCCACTTATCGACGACTGAACTTTTGTTAATCCACTGATTTTGCAACCCATGAGTTAGGTTCATTACTAATTGAAAAAAACGAAAGGTTACGTAGTGATTGATCCGAAAGCTACAGGATGCGGCAGGAAAAAATGCGAAAATGTATGGTACTTCTTCAAATACCATTTTCAACTACTTTAAGCAATAATATCAAAATTGTCGAGCTCAGTAATCTTTAGCTAGCAAAGCAAAGCCTTGGTGGTGCATTCCGATTCGGAACTTGACCTTCTGTTTACAATACACAGACTTCGCAGCCAACCGTTAAATGTACAGGACAATTGCGGGGCTGGCGCTACGATCCTACTGACACTAACAGTCTCTCCCGAGTCAAGACTCGAACCTACGACGACCGGCTTGTTAGGCCAGCATCGTACCTCGAGACCAGCAGGGAAGGCTTCTATAGGTACTTTCAAACTAATCTACTCGATGTGTCGTTCATTTTTATCAATGACATCCGCTAGACAACGTCGGAAGCAATGCATGCCCTTCGAACGCAGTTTTCCGGTACCGATATCGGCATATTCTTCCACAAAAAAATACAATCTCTTTGAAAGAGTCACTCGTAGCTCCTTTACCCGCTCTGTAATGAAGTGATGTTTCGTTCTAGCTCTGGAAAATACGAGAAGTCTTCAATGTTGGCTTTCTTGGCAAGTTTTCTAACGGAGCTTACCGGGCTGCGAGTAATCTTTGTGCGGACCAATTTGATCACCTCTAGCATACGTGCAAACAGCAGACCTCCACTTTCACATGTCTTTTTTATCATGACTTTTTTTATGCAATAAACCACCCTGGAAATTTCCATTTCCAATTTCCACAAAACGACATCTTCAGCCCAAAGAAACATACGCCGGGTGAAAACCTGGCTGAGGTCAACAATGGTTGGACAGCGGTTGAGTGCTCTCTGCTTGCTGAGTGTTCATCGGCAGATGGTTAACAACAATCGTGAAGACACATGAACCGCTTTCGGAACGTTGACGGTTGATGCCCGAAGATTTTATTGAGAATCTAGACTGTGTCTTCAAACTTCACGTCCTTGGGAAGCTTTCACAGGATATAGTTGAGATAGTGGCTGTGCGAATGGGTGTGCAGCTTCCGGAGAAGTAGACGTACCTTCGCCGCATCATTCAGCCGGCCTGCATCGTTCTCGAAGAGGTCCTGTTGGCGGTTAAACCAGCGTTCGAACGTGATTTCGTTTTCTCAGTCGAAGACAAACTCGGTGATGTTCGATGAGAGGGACTCCAAAATCTGCTCTAGGGTTTGATACTGAGGCTGCTGCTGCTGGGCCGCCATCTGCTGAAAAATTTGGGCTATCTTGAGAATCATATCTTGAATTCCCGGTTGCGGCTGCTGATCAACTCTTTTTTCTGCCATGTTCGTGGATTCTTGAGATCCTCGTCGCCAAAACGATATGTCCAAAGGTTTAAATGAACTAAAGAGTTTTTACCAAAGAACATCTATTTATATTCGAGGTTGGACTAAGAATATTCAAATTTTCCACTATGATGTCAAAGACAATTTTTCACTGGTTGCCTTGATGTAACAATCACTAAACACTAGTACACTAAAGTCGTTTTTTATGCGGGGGATACGTACCGCGTAAAAAAACCGCGTAAATTCTGCAATCCGAGTGAAGAGAAACCGAAATCCGTGCAAAAAAATACCACGTAAATTCCGGAATCCCCCCCGCCTATTCGAAATCTGGCAACGCCCAAGTGTCAATGGATGTATGTCTTAAGCCTGTAGTACACTCTTTGACCGAGTGTCAAATATTTGTCTCTTTTTGACAGATAAAAATTTGGTCAAAGATAATTATTTGTCACTCTCCGATTTTAACATGGGGCAAACAACAACCATGATGTCAAATAAATTTGACCATTATGTCAGAAGGTCAAATATTTGACCATTAGACAAAGAGTGTACTACAGGCTTTACTCTTGTAATCGAGTGTTATTCGGAAAAATGGATCTCGAACAGAAACGTAATACTGTTGTTAAGTTGTTACGAATTGGAAAACAGCAAAACTGCCGTAATCTCGCAGACTGACGTATGCGCCAACGAGTAAAATTTTCAGTACGAATCTTTTTCCTAAAACGTTTATATAATAAGCGTTAGAACAAGTTTCAACAATCAGATCTGTACCTAATGCATCAATATGGTCACAAAACATTGCGAACATATCATTTGTGGAAAAAGGTTTGTTAACTGAAGTTATGTTACCAACGATGACACCCCGTTAGGCATATAGACGCGAGGCATACGGACGCGAGGCATAGTACGCTAGGCATAATGGACGGCAGGCATACGGACACGAGGCATATGGACGCGAGGCCGAATGGACGCGAGGCCGAATGGACGCGAGGCCGAATGGACGCGAGGCCGAATGGACGCGAGGCCGAATGGACGCGAGGCCGAATGGATACAAGGCCGAAAGGACACAAGGCCAAGGGGAAGTGATGTGGAATATGTTATTGTCGTCATCATCTACACAGCATTCGATAACATGTATTTCGCTTCAAAGTGTCATTAAGAAAGCAATACACTCGCGGCCTTCGGCCGACTCGCTGTTCGAGCGAATGCTGTCCTTACTCGCTACCGCTCGTTCGGACTTAATTAAGGGAAGAAAACTCTGTTTGAGTAGACCTAGCAAACCAGTAAATCAGTCGTTTGGGTGCGAGAGGCCGCCGCTTCCGACGGCGGGTCGGCGGCCGGCTCGGACTGCGGAAACCACGGCGGCTTAGTGCCGCCTCGTTTCCTTGCCCTCGATTATGCGTCTTCGCCGCATGATTTCAATAAAGGTATTATACCCAACTTAAACTCTGTAGGAATATAATAACACCTGAACTACATTATTGGATCTCATGCGATCGTACAACATCGCATTCGGCCTCGCGTCCATTCGGCCTTGCGTCCATTCGGCCTTGCGTCCATTCGGCCTTGCGTCCATTCGGCCTCGCGTACATTCGGCCTCGCGTCCATTCGGCCTCGCGTCCATTCGGCCTCGCGTCCATTCGGCCTCGCGTCCATTCGGCCTCGCGTCTATTCGGCCTCGCGTCCATTCGGCCTCGCGTCCGTTATGCCTTTTGGCAGTATGCCTCGTATCCATTATGCCTCGCATCCATTATGCCTCGCGTCTGTATGCCTAGCATACTATGCCTAACATCCATATGCCTAGCGTCCATATGCCTCGTGTCCCGTCCCCGTTACCAACTGTTTCTACAACCGATTGACGTACGTCCATCATAGTATGCGCCAAATCGCTCAATTTTTTTTCATAATCATTCGCGATTCAAGAATACGTTTTCAGAAATGAATTTAATTTGCAATATAATAGCATTCGTGGCCTCTACCATCTTCCATCTGCACTTCTACTGTATGAGATCACAAGTTCAGTTGTCCACGAACATGGACCAAGCTTCGTGGCCGTAGATTCTGATTCTGATCAAGTTTCTATAAGTTACAGTCAAAGAAACGGACGTCGAGCTACTGTAGTGCACCCGCCATGGTGAAGAAATCTTCGACGTAGTGCCACTACGTCTGCTGTTCTGATAAGCTCTCGAACTTTTCGTCGAATATCTCCCCTTAATTTCTGCACAATGGCAACATCAACCGTATCGGCCTTTTTTTTCCACCACTTCGCCGTATCAGATGATGTTTTGATTGTTTTGCCACACTTCTTCAATTTACGCTAGACTATTGGCTAATATATTTCGACGGAACGAAACTGTGAACAGTTTGGTGAATGAATCCTTTTTTCGATATCAATATTACTCTAGTTGTACCATTCCAATACATCCCGGACGTAGTGGTAGCTAGCTAGATCGGGCCAGAACTTCATTGAACATTCTTTTGACTGAATGAACGGCAAAACTATCTCCTGGAGACACTTCTCCTTGTAAACTTGTCCATTCATGGTTGCTCCAGGGATGAAAACTTTTGTCTTCTTTCCATAGCTACAGATGGCTTGCCAAATTATCATCTTGCGAGCGAATTTATCCGCGAAAACAAATTTGAACTCACGTGGAGCATTCCCCTACGGTTAGCAAGGTGGGATTTGTCCAAAAGTTCATTTTGACGTATGTTTAATAGTCCATCAAAATACAGTCGTTGTTCTCTGTCAGGACTTGCTCGTATAGTTTTCTTGGTCGGGTTTTGACAATTCTTCACGCATACAGATTTGACGAACAGTACTTTTGCTGCATTGAACCTTTTCGCCAAACTACATAGTGAGACCTCAGGATTATTCCGGACTGCCCTGATGACCTTCACTCGTTCAAAGCTCGGTCCAATCACAGACAGACGTTCAAGCATGAACAACATTGATCGAAAATTCTGTGTAAATTTTAAAACAGAATTGCATTATAAATCACTTGTACACTAGCGCCGTCTGGTGACACTATCGCTACAAACAATTTTTTTTTTTCGCTGGTGTACGAGGCTGGAGCTACCGGTAGCTCTATCTATTACGAATTGCTACTACAAAAAACTTTACACAAGTTTGCACCTCAGCTTGGACGTCTTTCTGCAGTCCAATGTTCCACATCTACGTTTGGTTTGTTTAACACGATGCACCGTCAAAGCACGGCATTCACAGTCGATTTCGGTAGTTTAAGAGCCTCGGGAGATCATTTCTCCTGACCATGTTGGTTTTTCAACGTAGGTGTGCACAATTTTTTCTCATCGAACCTTACAAATCAAAACGCTGTCAGAAGTTTCTCAGTACGACTGCAGTAAATAAAAGGAAACGGTCAAATACTAAATGGAACAAACCTTAAAAAAGGCACGGATACGATTGGCTTTGCATGAATTCCATCCTGATCAACACTTCGTGAAGTTTCCGGTTCCAGCACCTTGCCGATGTTTTTTTTTTAACCGGTACACTGGATGTTCTCGTCTTGATTCCTCGAACCCTGGTGACTGCCTCATAAATACTTCTTCTTCAAGCTCACCGTGGAGATACGCTGCTCGTACATACAAATGCTTCAAAGCAATTTGATCCATAGTGGTAATAGCGAGAAGGGAAGGAAATGTCGCTTGGTTTGTTACTGGCGCAAACACTTCATCAAAGTCTACTCCGTATTGCTGGGAGTATAACCTTGGGCTACAAGCCTCGCCTCGTATTTGCTAACATTCCCAGTAGAGATGGTCGGGTTTGATGTTTTTCAAACCCGTACCCGACCCGAACCCGATTTTTTTTTCGGTCGAAACCCGAGCCCGACCCGAACCCGAAACTTTTTTTTCGTTCAAACCCAAACCCGACCCGAACCCGAACATTTTATTTCTTCGAAACCCGAACCCGAAATTGTGAAACCCGAACCCGACCCGGCCCGAGATTTCATAGATTTTACAGTTGGGTTTCGGGTTTTCATACCCAAACCCGACCTGAACCCGACATTTTCAAACTCGAACCCGACCCGAACCCGAAAATATTTTTTTCACAAAACCCGAACCCGACCCGTACCCGACACTTTCAAAAATTTTCAAACCCGAACCCGTCGGGTACGGGTTTGAAAACCCGAAACCCGACCATCTCTAATTCCCAGCTGCATCTCGCTTTATTTCATACACCCATCTGCTTACGACCGCTTTTCTTATTCGAGGCAGAGATGTCAATTCCCACGTGGAGTTATCTACATGGCTTTTTATTTCCGCTTCCATGGCTCCTTGCCACACCAATTCTTTAATGTTCTGTTTTCCTCCAGGCTACGAGGTTCCAATTCAGTATCCGCTAGTACTACATTTGCTCGTTCATCGTAACAATGCGTTGGAATCCCCTTCATTGTTCGTTGCGACCGCCGAAAATATTTATTCGTCCTCAGTGAAACCTTCAACCAATGCACACTGGGAAAAAATGAACCCAAATTCCCACTAATTAGAAGCCGCTGGGCTGGCAACCTGAAATATAGATCATTGCCATCATTGCACGATGACGTCACAAAACAAGAAGAAGAAAGTGATTTGACAGTTGTCGCGGGTTTATTTACATAGAAAAATTTTCGGCTCGAATAAAAATGCGGAAGTGTCTTGTTAAAAATTGCGTTTTCAAGAATAAACCAAAAGATCACAGTAATGAATTCGCATAGGCGGAGAGTTTGTCCATTTTTTCGTACTCGTATTATTCATTTTCACTACTATCACATAAAAAGTGAACGGAACACTCTGTAAACAAACCCGTGGGAAGTGTCAGAAAAGTGAGGTTATTTTTCGTGTGCAATGATCTATAGCATTTCTTATGTAGAATTGGTCGATAAATCGATTGGTAATATTTTCATTCTGTGCAGGGCACGGGAAAGGGTCGATATTTCCTAAAATACGCAAAAATAGGGTGAAAAGGGGCAAAATAGAACATTTCCCGTACCCTGCACAAAACGAAACCATCATCAATCGATTTGTTGACCAATTTTACAAAAGAAATGCTATATTTCAGGTGAGCCCAGCGGCGATTATTTAGTGGTAATGTGGGTTCCGAGTTTTTCAAAATATTGATCTTAAAATTAAAAATGTTATATTTTTTTTGGATTTGCTTTACGACAAAACAAACATTATAGAGAAGAATGGGGCAGAGAAACTGTTTTTGAAGAACAGTAGCTAACTTCTATCTATGTTGTTGAAGAACAATAGCTAACTTTTTTTTCCAATGTATTTACGTTAAAATTAAAGCAAAAAAAATAGTTATTCGTCTTGTTCCAACAATCTCCAAATGCACACGATAGTGTTATTGTTCCGCACGGAAAGGTATCGGGAGCAGACCGAGGCAAATCTAATTGGCCCTGACGACTCTGTTGATATTGGCTTGGTTTTTACTTGCGAAAGTGAAGGAGGGAAATATTTTTGCTTTTGTTTTCACACATAAATTGACAATTGCATATGAGAACTCGCGTAGGTGCGAACAGCCTTAAAAATCTCTTTTACTTGTGTGCCAGCGTTGCCAGGTATCCAGATTTAGCTGGATTATCCAGATTTTTGAACATGTATCCAGGTAGACAGCTTTGATGTCCAATTATCCAGATTTTTCATGGATGATCCAGATTTTATCCAGATTTTATTTTCTCTGTTCCGCAAAAAGGTCATCACTTCAATTTTGGCGCGAAATTTTGCAATTTTGTCACCACAAATTTTGCGTACCCCAAGACTTTTATTCGAAAAATTAACCTTTCACCCCACGAAATGACTGCCAGATTTTTTCCAGATTTTTATTTTGCCTTTTCCAGATTTTTGGAAAAATGACCTGGCAACGCTCGTTGTGTCAGGGCCAATCCTGTCTCGGTATCAAAACAAGCAACAATAAACGGTCGTTCCATAACAAACAATAATGCAGTTCGCACGGCCCCAACAAAATCTTTGGTCAGCATCCCCCAGCAAACTGATAAGGGGCCATCCACATACCACGTGGACAGCTTTTGGGGGGGGGGGGTTGGCTAATGTCCACGGTCCATACAATTTTTTCAAAATTTATATGGGCAGTTGTCCACGGAGGGGGAGGGGGGTCAAAATCGTTAAAAATCTGTCCACGTGGTATGTGGATGGCCCCTAAGGAACCAACCTGGAAAAACTGAACTCAAATCAGGAAAACTAAAAATAGCACACGCAAACACCTTGCAATCGGGAGTCTGGCGCTAATAAAATTGCGCAATTCGCGTTGACGGTGTTGCTGATATTTGTTTGGTTTTTGCATGCGAAAAAGAAGGAAGGAAATACTTTTGCTTTTGTCATCACGCACATTTTGACAATTACATATGAGTGTTCACGTAGGTGCGAACAGCCTTCAAAATCTCTTTCAACGCGAATAACCCGAATTCGAATTTTTATATGGCACCCAAATTGAATGATGAAAAATGTTATTTGTCAATAGCGTATCACCTACAGTGATTGATCAACTCATTGGAATCCTACCTCCGATTCTCTTGGTCTCTTGCAGTATTCCAATCAATTCCAACAATACAATCATATTTACACATACGCTTACTTATGTAATAAAAAGGAATCACCGTGAATTTCTGCCCTTTTATTCTTATCAGCTGCAGCAGCGTCCCGAACTTGAATCAGTAGCTCCTGAGCCACAAACCAATCAACATCGTCGCTAATGGCTCCCAAGAACGAAAATCTAGCCGCCCTGGTGTACGGTCCGAATGACCTGCGCCTGGAGCCCCGTCCGATCCCCGATCCGGCCTTCAACGAGGTAGTTGTCGAGGTGGACAGTTGCGGTATCTGCGGCACCGATATTCACTTTCTCAAAGACGGAGGTTTCGGAGCTCAACGGTTGATTAAACCGATCGTTCTAGGACACGAATCCGCTGGAGTGGTTCGTAAAGTAGGCAGTCAGGTAACGCACCTGAAGATTGGCGATCGAGTCGCAATCGAGCCTGCTGCCGGCTGTCGTACGTGTGACCTTTGCAAGGTCGGCAAGTACAATATCTGCTTGGACGGGAAACACTGTACGACGCAGAAACATGACGGTAATTGTTCCAATTACTACGCTCAGTATGCGGACTGTTGTTTTAAGCTGCCGGATCATGTAACGATGGAAGAAGGTGCGCTGCTGGAACCGTTAGCGGTGGCAGTCTACGCTGGACGACGAGCGCAAATCGGGTTGGGCCAGAAGGTGATTATTTTCGGCGCCGGCCCGATCGGATTGGTGTGCTTGATTGCCGCCAAAGCGATGGGAGCAACCAGGACGGTCATCTTGGATCTAGAACACGCCAAGCACCGGTTGGAGGTGGCGAAAAAGTTGGGGGTTACCGGTGTCATTGGTATCAAGAAGGACGACCAGGAAGATGATCTGGTGCGCAAAATCCACGAAGTGCTTGGTGGTCCGGCTGATCGTGTGCTAGAGTGTACCGGCTCCCAGCCAGGAATGAGAATTTCGATTAAAGCTACAAGAAATGCTGGTCGTATTTGTTTGGTAGGGCTTGGAAACAAGGACGTCCAGTTGCCGATGGTGGATGCCATTTCCAGAGAAATCGACATCACCACCTGCATGCGATACAATCACGAGTGAGTACAGATTAAATTCGCTGTTAATTGCCGAAATCATGAACTTGATGAAATTCGAGTTGGTTTCTTACTGATAAAGAATCATGCAGCAATAATAGATTTCGAATAATCTTTTTCAGCTATCCCGCGGCTTTGGAAATTGTGGCCAGCGGATATGTGAACGTGAAACCGCTGGTATCTCATCATTTCGACCTGGCAAACGTCCACGAAGCCTTTCGGGTGGCCAGCCAGGGTGAAGGAATCAAAATCATGATCCATCTGGTGCCGAGAGACACCAATAATCCGAAGAAGTTTGTGAATTGAATTGTTAAAATATATTACAACAGCAAATAATATAAATTTTCCACCAGCAAGTGAATCCTAATCCTAGAAATCCCACCCCCGATACTCTTTAACGATGCTGTTGTTATCTTTCCGCATCCGCCGTACCGCACTAGCCTCTCCTTTCGGAACGGCTCGCTTTTTCTGGTCCTTTTTCTCTTGTAGTCGCAGACCACTTTTGATTCGATCCGACACGACCGACGGTGCAATCGTACTGGCTGTCGTTGAGTAAGATCGAGCACTGCGGGCAGCATCCAACAATTTGCGCACCATGAGCATACGATATTCGCGCGAATTGGGATCCAACTCGGCCAGTCTGTCGTCCTGCTCGTTGGTGATCAACTCGTTCGAGCTGATTGAGTGTGCGTCATCGGTGTCGTTTGATTCATCTCGAATTGGGGTCACTGGACTTGGCTGAGATAGTTCAGAGAATGGTGGTTCAACTACGGTTTCCAGTGCGTCTTTGAAGATTTCTGCCTCATCTTCCCCGAAAGGGTTTTCCATTTCTCCGGCCGGCATCGAAGCTATGTACTTGAGGATGCTCGTGTTTTTGTCGTCCGACCTGGTTTGAATAGGAGCTGTAAAAATTCAGCATTAGAGTATTCCTTTTCGAAAATGTCTATCAAAGTCACTTACCAGCTTTTTCCTCCGAAAACTTTATCTCGTCCTCTAATTTCTTTCGGCATTCTTCAATCTCATCCGGGTCTATCTCGCCAGTAACACTGTCCTGATAATCGTCATCGCTACCGTACTCCTGCTCTTCATTATCTTTAGTCTGTTCTGTCTGATGATACTCTTTGAGAATATCCTCCTCCATTTCCTTGGTGAACCCATATCCCGAACACAGCACTTCCCGGTCCAACTCATCCTCGCGTTCCAAATCGCTGAACTTCGGATACTCCTCGCTCTCGTAGCCAAACTTTTTCCGAAACAGCTCACGTACACCCTGAACGTCCCGGTCGAAGTACATTTCCGCGTTCGGATGTGACGTGGACACCATCTGAGGAAAATCAATCAAAATCGGCTTCTGATCCAGCTCCGTTATCATTACATTGAACTCGTTGAAGTCTCCATGGATCACACCACAGTTGCCCAGTCGTACGATGAGATTCATCAGATCGTCGTACAACGCTTCGACGTTTCCCACCTCGCATACGTTCGTCAGCGGGTAGCCATCCACCAGCTCCATTATGACGCAGTGCCGGTTAAAATCAATCGGCTTCGGGACCGGAAAACCACGATCATACAAAGCCTTCATATACGCAAATTCGCGAGTAGCCGAAATACGCGACAAATAAAGCCAACTCATCTTGTGCCTGTTTCCGTGGTAGTCCCGTTTTTCCTTCACATTACGGAAGCAAACACGTCCCAGCCGGTGAAGCTTTAGACAAAGCGGAACTCCCTGCTCATCTACAACGGTGTAGATGTTGGATTCTTTACCAACACCAATCTGATTACCAAAACCGGAAATCGAACCACGAAGCGTAAGAGACTTCAGAGCAAGATAGTCATAGCCCGTGTTGGTCAAACGATAACCATCAACTGTGTAAGAAAAAATTTATCAGCTTAAATCATAAAATCGAATAAACACTTACATCTCTTTCCCCGCTCATAACTGAGAAGTTTATGCTTGCACAGTTCCCGCAGCAATTTGTGAACACCACCAGCTTTGAGACTGGCAATGGCCGCTACCAGCGCTCCTGGAACAAGTTCGTGATTTTTCATGCCCATCTCAATCTAGAAAAAAATACCAATAGCATGCACCATTTCTTGTCACTGCAGCAAACCTTGTTTTGAATTTAGTTTTAAACCTACCGCGGTGAGTATTCGAAAGTCTTCCTTGCTCAAATAGCGTAGAACAGTTACGTTGAGTTTGCCCATCTTAACGAACTTAATGAAACCAACTTTTTTGTGATAAAAACTTTGAATTAACACTATAAACCTGGACCTCGTGTTTCGCGTGCGATTTGTTTTGGTCAGAAACTTTAGCCAATCTCGTTTCCAACAAGAATTCAATCATTAATGGATTAGGCCTACTAGCGAGGGGTCCCCCAACACTGCATATGGAAATGATACACAGCCTATGGTTTTCTTATAGATCATTGCACGATGACGTCACAAAACGAGAAGAAGAAAGAGATTTGACAGTTATCGCGGGTTTGTTTACATAGAAAAATTTCCGGCTCGAATAAAAAAGCGGAAGTTTCTTGTTAAAAATTACGTTACCAAGAACAACCAAAAGATCACAGTAACGAATTCGCATAGGCGGAGAGTTTTCCCATCTTTTTCGTACTCGTATCATTCATTTTCACTCCGAGCACATAAAAAGTGGGAAGTGTCAAAAAAGTGAGGTTATTTTTCGTGTGCAATGATCTATTATGAACATTGCAAATTTATGGTACATTTCTTGCCATTATGTACTTCAGATTTTTCATTAGTTTTGCATGTAGCCTGTTTTGGTTTTTTCGCTTCCTAGTTAAATTCTGTTTTATTAAAAATCCATTAAAAACAATTTTAAAAAAACTGATAATAAAACACGGTGTGGTGACAATATACCAATGAATGTAGTAAAATTTTAAAACTGTAGACTGTGTAACTGTGTAAGTATAAACTTACTTCTAAGTGCAGTGAGTTAATTATTCTATACGTTCTATAAATTCAACTTAAGATTGTAGTGCCGTGTCAAATAAATTTTTTAAAACCACTTCAAGATTGTTTAACTATACAAAAGACGATTGATATCTTCATCACACAAACTAACGGATTATATACCCAAAACTTTTAATTTTTAGTGACTAGAGTTCAATGCAAGTAAAAGCAACATTAAACTTCACAATCTATGAAAGAGAACTAATTGTATTGACAATCAATTTTTCAACTAGAACTCTTGTTTATCAATTATAATTTAATTTACATTAACAAGAAAACCCATAATAAATACTCCGAATTGCGCTTGATCGAATTGAACGCAATACGTAAACGTTCCCCCAAAGCATTGTTGAACCTAAGGGGCGACATCTGGCTTCTTACTCTTCTTCCTCATCCACCGCGATGATCCCTGTTGAATTTTTCGTAAGTGATGCCATTCACTCGGAAAATACTTGAATGTTTTTAATGCTTTATGCATTATGTACAATTTCTCCTGCAGGCGATAATTTTACCGTCTGAGGGTTACCGGAGAGTCTGCATCTTTAATATCGTCACCAAAATCACCAAACTCGATCGGCTGTTAAGAATTGTTAAGATAAATAAGGTAATTGCCAAGATAAATAAAGTAAGTAAAAAGTGTAGATCATCTGGTGAAAATAAATCACAACTAGCATGTCAATGCACGAGATACACAATGATTATGATTCATTCATTGACCAATCTGAATTGTACTCTCCGCACAAACAATATGCCTCAACAGGTATGTTCCAAACTTAATCCAGAACGGTTTCAAAAGTAGAAATAAGCTCACACTACACTATTTACTCTCGACATTGAGCAGCTGTATGCTGTTCTTATGCTTCACGCAAAACCGTCATAACTCCTTGTGCACTTTTGGATTTTTTGGTAATTGATATTAGTGAAGATCCAAGTCGGATCTCTTACTACGTCCGTATTTGTACTTTTTTTTAATGTTCACTTGAAATTATTTTAGATTATAACAGGTGACATCATTAAAAAAACATAGATCAAAACAACGAACAATGTTGTTCAGCAACACTGCCAGCAAGCCTGACGATAAATTTTAACGCACTCGGGGTTTTCAATTTCAACCAATCAGCGAGTGGTTCCCAAAGTGGATGCAAATCTATACCCAGTTGTCTCCCCTTAGTGTTGAACTAAACGAGTTGACTTTTTGAGGCAACTCCTGAAATGTCAGAAAGCCTCCATCATCGCTAAAAAAAAATAATCATCATCGAAGTGCCAGCTAAAATCGCTAAAATCCACAACCAGAAGCGTCTCAAAAATTTCGCTAAGAGCGGAGAAGTGTTATTCTTAAGTGTTTTATATGCATTTTATCTCATAAGCATTCCATTACCAAGTGAAAAAACCAGTTTGTTGTCCTATCGACTCATTACTGATCGAAAAAATATCAATCCAAACCAGTTAAGCCGCCCACAGATTATTGATTACCCCAACATCGAAACTATCGAAAAATTTTCGGATGCTCCGTTAGTTCCCGTATAATTTGCGGCCTGCCCAATCTCCGCATATGTTTCCAGCATCACAACGCTACCAGCAGCAGCAGCCCACGGGGGAAGCAGAAGGACGAGTGGATTTGAAATCGTTAGATTTCAGTTTGACTAAGCGCCTCCTGGCAGCGGTGTTTTTCCTTTTGCTCATATATGCGCTGAAACAGTACTTCGAGGATCAGAATCAGTCGAATAAAGTTTATACCTAATAATCTTCAGGGAAATGAGTACTAAAAAAGTATCCTACTTTTTCAACCCGGACGTAGGAAATTTCCACTATGGCCCAGGACACCCAATGAAGCCGCACCGCCTCTCTGTCATCCATCATATGGTGATGAATTATGGGCTTCATAAGAAAATGCAAATCTATCGACCTTATAAGTATGAACATTAGATGAAACTCCTAAGCTTTGATATATATTAATCTATACATGTTTTTTAGAGCCAGCGCGCATGATATGTGTCGCTTCCACAGTGACGAATATATCGAGTTTTTGCAGCGTGTAACACCGCAGAACATTCAGGGTTTCACGAAATGTTTGTCGGTTTTCAACGTCGGAGATGACTGTCCGGTGTTTGATGGGTTGTTCGAGTTTTGCGCTATGTACACTGGAGCTTCACTGGAAGGTGCGCAGAAATTAAACCACAACCACAGTGACATCTGCATCAATTGGTCCGGCGGTTTGCATCATGCCAAGAAGTTCGAAGCTTCCGGTTTCTGCTATGTAAATGACATTGTGATCGGTATTCTGGAGCTGCTCAAGTACCATCCGAGGGTACTGTATATCGATATTGATGTACATCATGGCGATGGTGTTCAGGAGGCGTTCTATCTTACTGACCGAGTAATGACGGTTTCTTTCCACAAGTATGGAAACTACTTTTTCCCAGGTACAGGAGATATGTACGAAATAGGCGCCGAATCTGGACGCTATTATTCAGTAAATGTTCCGCTCAAAGAAGGTATTGACGACCAGAGCTACGTACAGGTTTTCAAGCCAGTCATTTCTGCTGTGATGGAGTTCTACCAACCAACAGCGATCGTATTGCAGTGCGGTGCGGATTCCCTTGCAGGTGACCGCCTCGGCTGCTTCTCTCTTAGTACAAAAGGTCACGGCGAATGCGTAAAATTTGTAAAAGAATTAAATGTTCCAACCTTGGTTGTGGGTGGAGGAGGCTATACATTGCGGAACGTGGCCCGTTGTTGGACATACGAAACGTCGCTGCTGATTGACGAGACAATCTCGAATGAACTGCCGATGAATGATTATCTGGAATTTTTTGCACCTGACTTCACGCTGCACCCCGATATTCCCAGTCGGCAGGACAATGCCAACAGTAAACAATATCTGGAAGCCATTACGAGACACGTGTACGACAACCTGAAGATGTGTCAGCATGCGCCGAGTGTGCAAATGTTCGATATCCCTGAGGATTCGCTTCCGGAAGAGGTGAAGGTGAAGGAGGAACCTAACCCGGAGGCAAGAATGACTCAGGAGGAAGAGGACAAGCAAGTTGAACCCAAAAATGAGTTTTTCGATGGAGAGAATGATAACGATAAAAGCGAAAATGAACCCTAGCAGTAACGTATGTGTACGTAAAAAAGTCGACTCATGGAACGCAGCAAATCTGCATTGTGAAGTTTACTGTAAGACGATAGAATTATAATCTAAACCTAAGTAAGCTTTAGCTAAATCGTAGAGTTACGATTAAAACCTCTTTTTAGTATGTATAGGAAATACTGTAATTATAATCGCATGGTGCAAAAAAAACAGTCTTATTTTTTATAGAAAGCCTAAATAAAAAAGTTTAATTCTCCGGCAAGATTTGTATTATCGGGCATAATTACATACAACATATAAGTTAAAACTTCTAGCGTTTAGTACAACTGTAAAAAGTATGAATCTTGAAATTAATTGTCAGGGTTCAGTAGCTTCGTATGTTTCGTCGTTGTTTGAAGATCAAACTATTCCATCGTCGGATAATAATATTTTTACTATGGCTACCCGCATAATCAATAACCATACAACGTGCCTAACACCTAGTTCGGGATATAGTCCCGACTGTATGGGGTATCGTTAAACCATATGGATTATCATCCGTTTATGGTTATTGATTATGCGGGAAGCACCACCCGCAGGTGCTACACAATGCGTCCTGTAATTCAACAGCAGCGCTAGCGTACGTGCATGTGTCAAATTGGGAACCATAAAAAATCTGTCTCCATATTATCAACAAATTAGTTTGACTTTTGCTAACGTGCAGCATAGACTAAAGATACATAGATATCCAAGTTGGGCTTCGCTGCATATAATCTCAAGGCAACACTATGAACTTGCCACCTGTAGACCGTTGGGTGAACTAAAGCATATCCACCCGGAAAAATATCGCACTCCTTATCATTTCAGTGGTGAGCAGCGTTGCCAGGTCATTTTTTAAAAAATCTGGAAAAGGCAAAATAATCTGGAAAAAATCTGGCAGTCATTTCGTGGGGTGAAAGGTAAATTTTTCGGATAAAAGTCTTGGTGTACGCAAAATTTGAGGTGACAAAATTGCAAAATTTCGCGCCAAAATTGAAGTGATGACCTTTTTGCGGAACAGAGAAAATAAAATCTGGATAAAATCTGGATCATCCATGAAAAATCTGGATAATTTGACATCAAAGCTGTTTACCTGGATACATTTCCAAAAATCTGGATAATCGAGCTAAATCTGGATACCTGGCAACGCTGGTGGTGAGCTTGACCAGATTCTCACACCCAGAAAAATATCATGTTACTTTCAATCAGATTTGTACGGCGGTTTTCAATCGACTTTACAATATATTCTTGATGATTTGCAATTTCAATTTATTACAATGCAATGAAACCTCGCGTAATTTTACAAATTAGCATGAGTCACACAATGTAAACATCTCATAGATACTCTCATCGAATTGTCAAAGGTGACGAAAAGAAAAAAAAAGCTTCATATTCACTTAAACTATTTTAACGTTATTTATGTTGGTGTTAACGTTGGTGAATTTTGACGAAATAAATTATGCTAGGCTTTGCTACTAAGAGGATATTAAGAGACGTATATAACAACGATTTCACACAGTAATGTAAAACCTTAGTTAAAAATACCGTTTAGCGCTATTCACCAAAATAAATATTGCATCGTATTTATATAGAACTTAAAAGGATGAGTGAAAATTTCCAAATTTGATTTTTTCCGTTCTCTGAAAATATTAATAAATCGATTTAAACATTCAACCAAGGAATAGTGAAATTGATAATGAATGAGATCACAAACAATAATCTGCAACGGAAGCTACAAACCGAATAGGAGAACATCCTACAGCATTATTTGACGGCTGAGACAGAATTATTAACTCAACCAGTTCCGCAAAGGGATTAAAGCTGTATAGTGGTTCGCAATCGACTTTTAAAATTCCTTTCTAATTGTAATTTAATTCTTTAAAGGGCACATTAAAAAAAAGGCTTAACAAAAAGTATCACGTGGCTTTGTTGACATTCGTTCATTCTCTTGTTGGCTCCAAAAATAACCTCTCATTCCATCGTGTAACTTCGAATGAAAGCCGAGAGTAATTGTTTTACGATTTGAGCAGTTTCTAAATATGAGATTTTGAAGAACCTGTTTACTCAACAAACCCCTTCTCCTTTCAAATTTTGCAAACTATTGCATTAGTGCATAAACAAACATAACCTGAAAATTATAGCTCAATGGAAGAACAATGACACAAAACGGAGTTTCGCTTCTCGCACAATGGGTTCGAAATGATGGCCAATAACATGTTATAGAAAAAATGGATTTTCTCAGGCATCTTCATAACGGCGCATTTTTTGATTATATCTAATGAAAGCTCTTGAGTTGTTTATTTGTTTATTTGTAAAAATTACATCAACAGGCCTTGTGGCCCAAATGATTGTACTAGACTAAAAATTACGAGCTAAAGTCAGAAAGCGGATCTTCAGCATCTCGCGGCTGGTGTCGAAATCGAAGCTCGTAGCGAAACGATTGAAATGGCGCTGGAGACCGGTTATCGTCCTGAAGCTACTGTAGTTCGTTCGCCTATTCTGAACGTGAAGGAAGAGGCTATTTCGCAGCATGCGTGGTCTAACGTAAATATTGAGTTGCTCGAGAATTGCCGGACAATCTATTCGTGAGGTAAGCACGTCCGCGACGAATATTGCCCTGGATATGTCCCGACGGATTTGCAGTGTATCCAAGTCGATGAGTCTGCATCGCTGTTCGTAGCTAGGTAGTCGGAAAGGGTCGTTCCACGGAAGTCTTCTGAGCGCAAAGCGAACAAATCTTCGTTGCACTGGCTCGATTCTGTTTACTCCATTCAGGTAGTAGGGATTCCACACTGAAGCGCAGTATTCCAAGTAAGAGCGCACCAAAGCGCAATACAGTGCCTTCAGGCAATAGATGTCGTTGAAGTTTTTGGCGATACGCATAATAAATCCCAAGTTTCTGCTAGCCTTGTCAATGATGAATGTCTTATGTTGTTTGAAGCTTAGCTTTGAGTCAAGCAATACTCCCAAATCCTTCACACAGTTTGTGCGTCGCAGAGGTGTATTTGACAAATTGTAGTTGAAATGCAGTGGACTACGCTTTCTGGAGAATGTTATTATCTCGCATTTGCCAGCGTTCAATTGCATGCGGTTGTCCGCGCACCATTCTGCAAAAACCCTTAACTGGTTCTGGAGCGCTGCGGCATCTGACGGAGTTTTTACCTTGGCAAAGAGTTCAAGGTCGTCAGCGAATGACAGCCGAGGGCCTTGAAGTCGAAAATTGACGTCGCTTAAGTAAATCAGGAATATCAAAGGCCCGAGATGACTGCCTTGCGGAATGCCTGAGTGAGCGGAAAAAGATGTCGAAAAAACTCCAATAATGTTCACAACTAAGCGCCGGTCAGACAAATACGACTGAAACCAGTGAAGCAGTGGGCCTCCGATGCCAAGCTTTGCGAGTTTAGCCACGGCGATTCGGTAGTTCAGTTTATCGAAAGCGGCGGATAGGTCCGTGTAAATGACGTCCGTCTGAGACTGGTCGTCAAAGCTGTCCATTACGTAGGATGTGAGCGTCAGGAGATTTGTGGCCGTTGATCGCTTAGGCATGAACCCGTGTTGTTCGTTGACGATGTACTGCTTGAAGAACGAGAAAGTAGGTTCAAACACAACGAACTCGAAGAGTTTCGATATGGAGCAAAGAGCGGAGATTCCACGGTAGTTGTCGATGTTACTTTTATGGCCTTTCTTGTGCACTGGAAACATGTACGCCGATTTCCAGACCGAGGGAAAGACGCCAGTGCGAATTGATTGAGCGAATAGACGACTCATCGGGGAAGCCAGACTACCAATGCATTTTTTAAGGAAAACGGATGGAATGCCGTCTGGTCCAGCGGACATGGAAGACTTGAGTTTCGAGGCGGCCAATGTTACCGCGCTATCGTCAATGGAGAGGTTAGTCAGTGCACGGCCGAGAAAGGGGACACGTTCTGTACAGGTCCTAATTTCATCCGTCGTTAACCGTTCGTTCACAAATACTCTAGAAAATTTTCGCGAAAACAAATGACAAATTTGCTCGACAGAGTTCGCAGTGACACCGTCTAAGTGCATACTCGAAGGAAGGCCATCATCTTTACGCTGTTCGCTAACATATTTCCAAAACGATTTGGGGTTGCGTTTGAGCCTACGCTCGACATTACGAAGGAAGCTTCGAAAACAGTAGCGACTTAATTGTTTGTAGCGGGTATTAATCGATAAGTAGTGGTTCCGTAGAGATAGTGTTCTGTATCTAGAGAACCTTCTCAGGGCTGCTTTTCTCTCCGATTTAAGGCGTCGTAATGTGGGGTTCAACCAGAGCAATTTCTGTTGGACGGAGATGGTCTTTTTTTGGGACGTGCCGATCTATGGCGTAATTTAAAATGTGGGAGAGAGTTGAGGCGGCAGTATCTACGTCGTTCGTGTCCAAGACAGCATCCCAATCGATTCCAGCTAGTAATACGTTAATACTTTCAAAATCGGCGCGGACAAAATCGTAATAATCGGTTGTCGGTGCCGAAATCGTGTTGTGAGAGACTCTCTGATGGACTGCCATAAGCAGGACCGGGTGATGAGGAACGTGTTCAACGAGTGGACAAGGAGCCAACGTCACTTCTGGGGCTTGGCAGCGTACAGTAGCGAAACAGAGATCCAAAAAACGTCCGTTTTCATTGGTTATTTTATTGCACTGTTGGAGAGTGGCAGTGCTGTAGCAATCTAGCAGTTCGCTGGAGGTTGGTGACAACGTAGACGAGCCGGGATCGACGTACATGAAGCCAATACCTCTTTCTCGCCAAACAATGCCGGGCGAATTGAAATCACCCAAAACAACCACATCATCGACAGCGGACGTCATCGAAATAATGGTATTAATCGAAGACATGTATACGCGAATCAGATCTAAATCTCGAGTCCGATCAGGAGGGATGTAGATGGCACACAAGTATAATGTGCGATCCGAGAGTTTGATTGTCACCCACACTTACTCAGCAGTCGACCACTCGTCGCGCTCGAGGACTAAGTTGACGGTGAACTGCGATCAAAACTCCATCACCTGAAGTTTTACGGCTATTTCTTGAGCTCCGGTCGCAACGGAAGACTTCATAGTTGGGCCCGAAGATTTGCCGTAAATGTGAACGATTGTCGAGCCAGGATTCGGTCAGTACAATGATATCGTATGGACTGTCAGCACAAGCCAGTAGGTAATCGGAGACGCTGGCGTTGATACCACCCACGTTTTGGTAGTAAAGGTGGATATTTGTCATCGGATTGGTCGACGGACTGAAAACGGGTAGCGGATCAATGGGAGGTCTGGAATTAGCGTTTTCGCACTTGCCTGTTCTGGGGTTTTGGATGCCTTGTCCCTCGCATCCGCACGCAGGACCGGGACGGCTGGTGATCGCTGGCTGGATTGGCTCGACTGCGGCGGGGAGGTTAGAGGCATCCATAATGCCAACATCGATGCGTTCCAGTGTAATGTTACGTGATGATATGTCAGTTGGAGAAGGTCTCGGTCTTGTCCTAATAGTACTGTCATGCTGGTGGGAGTCGGAAAATTGGTCGTCTCGAGGCGGTGGGTTGGCAGTCGGTCGGCTAGAAGCACGGAGCGCATCAGCATCTGAATGATTGTGGACAGATTTATACTTGCCGCAGAAAGCAGTCTGGAAGTTCCGTTCCCCTAATTCGCACGCAGGACCAGGACGACTGATGAACGCTGGCGGGAAATGCTCGACTGCGGTGGTGGGGTCAGAAACTTCCATGATGCTGTTAACGTTGCGTCCCGGTGATAATGGAGCGTGATTGATCAAAGATCCACTGTTGCGGGAGTTTCCAATAAACCACACGCTTAAAACTGGATCTCGAGCTCGGCAAAAAAACATCCGTGTTCACTCGGCAACTTTGGATTCAACCGGTATTTCAGCAAAAAAATGCCGGTTGCCGACAGTTGTCAGATCATTTTGCCGAGACTTCGTCCAAAAAACTAAGCTTGACGAATCTCGTCTCTATTTTTTGCCGAATTTATCGTTAAACACTGTTGATGCCGAGGTCAGCAAAAACATTACTGGTATTTCAGCACAAATTTTACTCGTTGCCGTGTTTCGGCAATGCTGTATTCTCATTCTCATGAACGAGTTGCCGCCATTTTTCTTAGTGCAAATTTATGCGTGTTACGGGTGAGCAAACAGGAATCGGATACAAGTTTAGCTGAAATTTGTGCAAATTACAAGTGTTAACAATCCGGTAGCAGAAAAAAATGTAGTACAGTTCGGGGGGAAGTGGCTGGAACTCAAAAAGTGTAGTTTCAAATTGTGTGAATACAATATTTTATTTGTTTTAGGGATAGGCATTAGACGTAATTTTAGATTAGATGTTTAGCTCAATGCCCTACTGGCGAGCAAGATAAAGATAAGTATTCAAGATTTAGTATGAATAAATTTCTTTACTTACTAAAACTCATCGAGCTTATAATTTATCTTTTGAAAGAAAACTACCTGATTCACAGCAAAACTATTCTCTGCGATTTGATTCCACTGAAAAAACGGCTCTTTACTGTGCCGAACATTCAGCTCATATAACCGAAAGGTCGTTAGACTGGTTTGCCGCTTCTCGGCTGGATTTGCCGAGAGCACAGTCAACTGTGTACCGCGATTCTCGGCATAAAATGACATCTGTCAAATATTGATTTTCCGAGATTCTCGGCAAAAGAGATTCAGCCGAGATGGTTGCCGAGCACTCGGCTGTCCAAATCTCGGTACAAACAATGCTGAGGTTCGGCGAAATTTTTTAAGTGTGCAGCATCTGACGCAGTTGCACCAAAAGGGGCGGGTGCAGCTTGTGCTACTGAGGTAGCAGATGCGGTTCCAGTAGCAATGTTGTCGTTAGGAACAGTCACCGGAGTGGCTGGAAAAACGGAAGCGGTGGGAGGTAACCAAACAGTAGAATTGGCTCGGGTGTCGGAGAATTCTCTGAAAACAATCCCCAGTGGCCATGTATCGGGTCTCAAAGCAGTGGCTTTATGTTCCGGAGGGACGCCGACCTCGAACGAGACAAAGTTAAGAGACTGAAGGTCGGTACCTTTTTTCACCAGAGGGACGACTTTAATTGCGTCTTGTGTCTCTAAACCATCTCTGACCAGTTTCTCAACGACATCAATTGTCACGGTGGGATGAAAACGTGAAAGGTACACCCAAAACAAATTAGGTGAAGTTTTAGCCACAAGCCTCTCTTGATTTTCGACGTGTCTGGTACCAACCGCAGGTTCGTTTGGAGACTCTGGCTCGCCACGACGACGTTTAGCAGGACGGTCTCGATTTGGTATTCGCACCGGGGTAGCTGAGTTTACCTTATCGGCAAGTTTAGCTACATGTTGGTTGTTCTTAGCGATTTCATTTTTAAGCTCCGAGAAACTGTGCAATTGATCGCCGAGGACTGAGGCAACCACACTCCCCAAGGAAGAAACAACATTTTTAAAACGGGTGTATTTCATCAATTTTACACACTCATCGCACATCCAAAACAGGTTGTGTTTTTCACGGACGACCTTAATGAACGGCTCGTTAAGACCATCACAGCGGATGTGGCAGATTTGATCGCAAAAACCCATGCATTTCAACAGTTCATCTTCCTTCTTAACAGATTTGGCACAACGGTCACAGGCAGCCAAATCAGTCATAATGACCCGATAAATGAGTAAAGATAGATTGGCGTGTAAATGATGAAACAAACTGGAACTCGTGTGATGATGCTCTTAATCCGGATAAACAAATACAAAGGCGAGTGGCTTAAGAATAGAGCCGAAAAGGTAAACAAACTATCTGAGCGGGAAAACTTTGCAAGTTAAATGACTAAAATCACTACACTGCGGAGCGGTAAATGAGTTCACTGATATTTAGTGAACCTATACATTAGAGAAATGGCAAGACACTCACCGTTAAGGCAACTGTCAACATCAAAACGGGCGATCTGTATAATTTAACATTGTCGTTATCCGTTTTGATGTTGACAGTTGCCTTAACGGTGAGTGTCTTATCATTTCTCTAATATATAGGTTCACTACTGATATTGGGTGGTATAAAAGATGTTCAAGCGCTTAGCACGGATAACGGTAACAGAAAAAAAACACAAACAACGTAAAATATATGAAAAAACTTCACAAGCTATTAAAACACGTCATGCACCATTGAATACACGGAACGAAAAAAAAAGCACTACAAAACGTATTATTTGGATTTTAATCCTAGATCTGTTGGCAAGAGAAAAACTGCTGTGAAAATCACGTTTTTTTCTAGAAAAATGCGAATATCTCATCATGTATTCTCGATAGCAACTTCCAATAACTCTCATTTTGTTGCCTTTATAGAGTAGAATAAACATGCCAATTTTCATGACAATCGATTCAGTTTACACAAAGTTATAACAATTTTACGTTTTTAGCAAGTTTTGGACATTAATTTTTGGCGTGCTTTTTTACCCCACTTACCCCTTTTCAAAAAATCTGACATTATGCAAAACATTGTTCTATTATATAGATAAACAAACCACGAAAGTTTCAGTCCGATCGGAGAACCTCGATACAACCTCCCTTGTAGAGGTGGTTGCGGTTCTCGCGAACTGGCTCTTAAGTTAGTAACACTAGCACCCTCTACTGCCGCGTTTGCGCTGCGTCTTGTTTTCCGACACCAGCGCTACATACATGCATGTGTCAAGTTAGGAACCACAAAATATGTATAAGATTGCATGACAGCGCCCCAGACGGTGGTATCGCGCGATGATTTTAATTCGATTGGAAATTTGAAAGTATGTTTTTTTGTGGCGAAGGAGCTAGATTCCAGCGTTACGTTTGTCAGTCTGTGCCAGTACTTTTCGCTAGTAACAATAGCACCATCTGCTGCCGTATTTGCGCTGCGTCTTGTATTTTGACATTAGCGCTAGAGTACGTGCATGTGTCAAATTGTGAACCACAAAACATGCATGAGATTGAATGACATTGTCCCAGATGGTGTTGTCGCGAGATGTCTCTTATTCGATTGGACATTTGAAATGATAGTTTTTTTTTTGTGGCGATGGAGATAGGTTCCAGTGTTACGTCTGTGAGTCTGTGCTAGCACCAGCTACTGCCGTGTTCGCGCTTCATCTCATTTACCGACACCAGCGCTAGCGTACGTGCATGTGTCAAATTAGGAATTACAAAATATATATGAGAATGCATGACATCGCCCCAGACGATGTTCCCGATCAACCACTCTTTATGCACCTTTATGAAACGACAACAACTGAAATCAATCGATATAGGTTCAAAACTAATCGATAGCGATCGTTCTCGTTTCATGAAGAGACTTAAAGACTGGTTGGTCGGGTTATCGCTACGCTGACCAGACGTTTCGTTTAGAACGGGACAGTACAGTTTTTTCGACTATTTTGATCCGTCCAGTCTTTTTGCCATTTTGTACCGCTTTCGGATACTCCTTGAAAAATTCTTAGATGAAGCTTTGCATTGAAATTTTCCTAAATGAAAAATAATTACTCCAGAGCCTCCTGCATTCGTTTCGAAGCTATGCTGTCAAACTTTCCTCTTACCCAGATGACTATGTCATCTGAAAAGCCCACAACTTCGAAACCTTTTTCTTCTAAGCTTTTGAAAATATCGTCCACTACCAAACACCACATAAGTGGCGAAAGAACACCTCTTGCGGACATCCTCTCGTTACCCTTACCGTGATAGACGAACCTCCCAAGTCACAAGTGATTTCTCTTTTTACAAGCATAGTATGGATCCATTCAACAATACTAGTGTGAAATCCTTTTTTCCTCATTGCACTAGATATTGAAGAATAGGACGCGTTATCAAAAGCACCTTCAATATCCCACAAAAAACACAGAGCAATTTCTTTAGCTGAAAGCTATTACAAAACCTCTCCAACAAATTTAACAGTAAATCAAAATATACGAGAACTCTTTGTGACTTTTTTCCGCAGAAACACGTTTTTCTTCATTCAAACCTGCACAGTAAAAAAAAAAACATTCACATATGGATTGAAGCTTCTCGAAATCTTCTCAAAAAGTTTTGCTTTTTTGTTTTGCACATTCATTTCAAAGCAAAACGACTGAGGCGAAAGGACTTGTTAACATCTCAACATATAGCGAATTTCTTTAATCCACTGTGTGCGGGCAAAACTGCCGAGGAATAATAAAACGTCATCGCCATTCTAGACGCAAGTAAGAAAGAGATGCTAGATAATTGTTTATGAACTAACCACGTGCGGTGGTGGATTGAAGCTGACAAATTTTACAGTGCGCTTCGGGCAGCACGGCAGGTCAAAACTGGGTAAAAATAGAGCGTATAAAGAAGGGTTTTGACAGCAATTAGTGCGCTTCCAGGTGAAAAAGGTTAGCTGGTGGAATAAAGAAATTCGCTAATAGTTTGCTAGTACGCCGTTCGACAGGTAGCTAGCGCTCTCCACCTAGCGCGGCAATCCCGCTCAAAAACATCGCATCGTCGCAAAACCGCGGGCATTCACGCTCATTCGCTTGCCTTCAGCTAAAACAACTCTACCGGTTTCGGTTCTCGCGGTTCTCTTCATATTATAATTTCAGTCGGGCGCGGCCATATTGATTAATCTCGTTTTCGCGGATAGAGTGGTTTTTCTCCTTGCAAGAAGCGGTCGACGGTCTCAGAAGTGTCCCAGAGTCCCCGGTTACCGAGAGTGTGTTGTGCAGCTAGCTAAGCTCCTAGAGATAGCCGAAGCCAATTCCAGGTTTGCTAGAAGAAGCGTGTGCGGTACGCTAGTTTCGTTATTCCTCGTATTCCGTGATTTCAGACGGAAGTGCTGAAAAAAAAGAAGAAGAAAGGGCTCTCCAGGGTGCGCCGTGCGAGTTCGGGTTCCGTTTCGTTCAGTTCTCTTCCTCGCATTCATTTTGTTCGGCGTTTCTATCGCCAGAAAGTTCTCGTGGCGAGGCGTAGGGTAAAAAACCTAGTGCAGTGAGAACAGCTCCCGGAGTACGGAATAAAAAGGCAGAAAAGCCGGAAAGCCTGCGTGGATTTATACCAAGGAAAGAAAAGTGCTTTTTAGTAGCGCTCGAGCATAGTGTTCCCATTTCTTTTTTGTCTGCAAGTGGAGCTAAGCCGGAAACTCGTCCAAAATGTCGGAACGTGAAAACAACATTTATAAGGCCAAGCTGGCAGAACAGGCGGAGCGATACGATGGTGAGTAGCTAAATTCTGATTTTTTTTATTATAACCTTCCATGATGGCAGTGACTGACGGAAGTTCGTTTGATATATGTATTCGATCAGTGAATTATTTAAGTGACCGCGATTTGACTGGCTTTGTAAAAAAGTGAAAATTTTATGGCTTTTGATATTTTTTTTTGCATGCGAAAAATGATGAAAAAGAAATTCCATGAAATCTTTTTTTCGAGACGGAACTTTTCTCGGATGATGGAAGAAAAGTTGGAGCTCAAAATGCTACTTACATCAGCACACTTCGCTCTCACACAGTTGCATAAAAGAGGAGCACAGTGGAGATGTTAATGTAGCGCGATAGTGTGTGCGTGTTTAAAGCGGTTCTGTAAAATGACAGTGCTGCCAGTTAAGCTGCTAATAAAATGCTTGTAGGGGAATTTTGAAGCTTACGCAATTTAACTTATTTATTAGCAAAATGTGGTTATACAGTTATTTTATCTACCTAACATTAATATTTTCTCTTTCATAATCAGTATACACAAGAAATCATTTTAACTTAAAACAGGCACGGACAATAGTAGATAAGCCATCATTCAATATTATGTATAACAATTTAACTAGTTCGAATTATGCTATTTGATAATTGATTCCATTCACAATTGACATTCATGCATATTTGTATTCTACATTGTTAAAAACTGATCAGTGTATGAACGAATTCAAATGAAGGCTCATATGAACTACTACTAACAAATAACACATTTGAACATACTTTTTTTACTAGTAGCAAATATCAGGATTGCATTGTGTACATGTTCCAAATCCAATAAGATTTACTTCGTCAAACAATACGTCACTTCGCTTCAAATATATCTATTTTCTGCTTCTATAATATTTAAGAATAATGATTAACAATGTACAAATAACTCAAGTAGATCACTACCAGGATAGTAGATAAAAAATTGTACGGAGCTCGTACTCTATTGATAGGACTAATCAGTTGAATATTCTTTTATTAATGTTATATTGTTCAAAGGTTTATCACATTACAGGTCGGACTCGATTATCCGTAGTGTCGAAATTTTTTTCACTCCGGATAATTGAATTTTCTGGATAATCGAATCACCAACTTTTTCTTACAAATTTGTTAATTTGTGAACGTAATTTTTTTTTTTCTTTTACTACTTGAACGATTCAGTGGCGTTACCAGAATTTTTTTCTGTGAAAAAAGCGGTAAATTCTCGAGAAGTAAAAAAAATTAACACTGATTGGTTTCACTTAACTCGGACATGTTTCAAACATGCTAGAAAGGATAGAAAATGTGGTGAAAAAGATAACAAAGGTAAAATTTCAGAATAAATGTTATAAACAAAAGGACAAAAAAAAAAATTCTGGATATTCTAGTCTGAAATTCCGGATAATCGAGTCCGACCTGTATATCGTTTGATAGTTCTACTGTATAATGTTGCATTTTCTTGAACGTCTTAGGTAAATAACTTGGTTTTACACAATTTTGATGCTGTTTTACATGTAAGATTGATGGTTCTAATTTTTGGCACTATTCCTTAAGATACTCCCAAGCTTTCATGTTTTTTTATGGTTCAACACATTGTGAAATGTCACCGGGTATCATATCCACTCATAAGACAACAAAACTGTCGCGTCGTAATTTTTAATCAGCGCTCCTTTGTTAAATTACAAAAGCAAGCGGGATAAATTTTGAGCTACGCATGTAGAAAAAATAATCTTAAAGCGACTCACATTGTGTTTTTGAGTCTTCTCAAAGCTTAGATACTAACTGAAGTCTTTCATCCATATTACTGCAGAAAACACTTCAGTTGCGCAATATATCTAGTAGGGGTACTGGGGGTAAGCCCGGCCTCCTAAGGAAAATGATTCTTTAGTAGCACTTGATGGCGAATATTGTTATATTTCTTTCACAGAATCATTGCCCAGATTGTTTTCTACAAGACATGAAGGTTTTCAGTACTTTCAAACTGTTATTTTACAAGGAATAGTGATGTTTTGAAACTAAGATAAAAACGACGTTTAGCAATCAGTGCGGGTGAAACCGGCACCCCTTGGGGGTAACACCGGCACCTAAGTTTGTTAATGAATTAACTCGAATTAACTGAACCAATTTGAATTCGGAAACCGCCGAATGAGAGATCTTTAGTCTTTAGATTAGATCTTCAGTCTTTAGATTATTTTAGTCTTTTCAAATGAATAAAAGCTTAAGTTCCACCTACGAAAAATTACATCCGTTTACGCATCAGCTGCAGTAGCGTATGTTTTGTCTATTATTTTGACGTTTCAAGGTGGCTTCGATGTGTCTTAAAATGTCTAAAATATTAAATACCAACACTTCACATATTCCAAAACACAGTTAATTAGCGTTTTCTAGTAAAATCCTAGGGGTGACTGTCTTACCCTCAGTGCCGGGCTTACCCCAGTACCCCTATAATTAAACTCGCTATTAGAATATTTTTTTCTTTGTCAAGAAAGCACAAATCGTATGAAAATTTCTGATACTAAAATTGTTACAGCACGCTGATGATCTTTCTTAGTTTTAGGTCAATAATAAATCATTAATTCTAACTAGACTTGTTTTCATCATTTTCAGATAGCGAGCATTTTATAAAATTTGTAGTACCTTTTTTATTTCCAATTTTTGGTTCGTAACGAGTTTATTGTTTCTGAATAATTTCTAATTTGAGTGTTCACTATTTTAATCGTTCCATTTTTTTGCATTTTTTTTATTTTAGGGTTTGGTAACATATATTTTTTATTCTTTTTTTTGTTATTGCTTTGTTGAGCAAATATTGTATTATTTTATAACGTTCTTAGGAGTAGCACGTTATAAAAGACATAAAAATATTTGTTGCTGTACCGCCGCCAGCGATAATTTGATTGACGCATTAGGTCTAGTTAAAACCTTAACTTACACTGACTGTTGTAAAATTAGTTGTGCAACATGACTCTTTCCCTGTAGAAAGATTGTATATGCATAGGAAATACCAAGCATTTGGCAGCACGGTTGACGTACCGGGTTGATTTTTGGTTATTCGTGATAAAAGATATTCATTGATTAATTCAGATTCAAAGAAAAAACGTTATAAAATTGATCTAAAGTTTGCTAGCACTGATTGAAACCCGCGGTAAAGCCAGCGGCACAGCAAAAATCGATGACAGGTTTCCGAACAACAGAGTGTCGAAAGGAGGTGAAGCACAACCGCGCCGGTAGCAGAAATTCGAACTGAAACATGAAACGAGCGGTGCGTCATACCGACGACGGTTTTTACCGCTGCTGTGGTGTTTGTATTTGTGAGCACTGCCGATCGAGAGGAAACGCTGCTTTTTACCTACTTTTGCTCATGGATTCATTTTTTCAGGAGTAGGCTCTGCTCAAGGCTCCCGCATTTCGGGGCCAAGTTAAACTAATTTCAATCAGTTTTTTTCACTAGGAAATTATTGAATTGCCAATGCTATTTCAAGTTAAATAAGTCGACTGCCATAGGGAGACGTGTGCAAAAAAAATCAATTTTATTCGACGACTGGCAAGTTTCTACGTTTGACGTAACCAGCGCTAACCACCGGGCCATGTGGCCGTAAAAACTCGCTGCTCATTGAATTCTATATTTTTCGTACCTTTTATGTGCGATTTCGCATGTGCTCCATATCCTCGTTCAGTTCTCTTTTTTTTTCTTTGCCAATCTCGACTATGCCCACACAAACACTTGAAAACCGGTTGATTGCCAGCTACACCAACACATACTAACTGACATCATACAACCGCTAAGCAAAGCCAGAATACGTGTTCCATCAGTCACGAGCGTAATTGACTTGCCTACCTCACTGTGTTCTCCGCCGCATAGCGGCAAAAGAAATGTGCATACAAAGAAAATGAGTAATAAACGCGAAGCGCGAGGAAAAAGCCGTAAAACCTGAATCATCATCGGAAAGCGAATTCGCGCAATAAAGAAAGAAAGCAATAAGAAGTTGTACAGCACAAGCGCAATCACATTTGGATTGCCTCCGTGTTCCTTCGATACTCCAACGCCAGCGTAGACACAAACTTCAGCTCTAGTTTGGGATATCCATATCGTCCATCAGTAGGATTCATGCTCCAGTAGCATTCGACCGCTTCCGGTGGCTTCGTGATGTCTACCACCTCATCACCAATCTACCAACATCTGGTAGATGGCATTAGATAACCAAAATGTCACCATGCACGAGGTTTTAGCCCGCTGGCTGACTTTCTGGCTACACCATTTACCAATGTACGAGATAAAATTCGATTCTGCGCAAAACTCTGTCAGTCGAATCATATCACACTACTGTGGCAATGTTGGAATGGCGTAGGGCGAGCGGAAAGGATATTTCTGGAAGGAAACGCCACTTGGCAAGCGCCTTTGGGAGCCAGGCTGGCATAGCGACAAATGAAATAAATTACAACGGAGAGATAGATTTCCAACACCACCACCTGAACAGCTTCCACCAGAGGAGGCTCGAAGTGTACTTCGTAAATCCGTTAAGGTTCACTCCATCCGTTTCCAGACATCCGCAGATTCGGGTCGTGTAAGGAGGAAAGTGCAAAACCAGAAGATGTTCTCATGAATAAGTAAACAGATTGGGCCACATCATGAGATAAAGAAAGCAGTACCCATGTCCAGCTAGTAGGATACCAAATCAATGCACCAGTAGAAGGCGATAAAACTTTAATGCTGGTTGGTAGATTGAATGCTAACTTTGTTATTTGATGGTACGGCAAAAGTTGGGATGCTGTTGTACATTTTTCATCAGCTATATAGAAGTTATGAACATGTACAAGACAAAAACTTTGTTTTCGGATGTTGTGAAATGAATAAATTTATTCTAAAAAATATACAAAAGGGCCTTCAATGTTAGAATTTTTTCCTAAACCACGTTTAACGACGTCAGAAGGATCCGGCAGAGAGCGACAGAAGGATCCGCCGTAAGACGACTGAGTGAGGGAAAGGTTCGAAAATGAGTCACAAAACCTTTACTGCCGGTACCCGCATAACTGTCCCATACTGATTTCGGTCACTTTTGAGTTATCATCGGGAATCGACTTAATTGTTATCATATTTTCTGGAAAAAAATTAAAATTGATACTTTTATATGGAAAAACATGGAAAAAATACCAAGTTGTTTTTGTCCCATATTGAAAGTACCCGCATTACAGTCCCACTGCATAGTGGTATGAACTGCAAACATATAATTCTGCTCTATATTAGTGTATATCGGATTATTTCAGGCATATAGAAGTAAGACATTTAATTAACTAGACTAATGTTGTTTTTCTGTAGTACAATCTACGTTGCCAATGATACTGCCGGTTGCTGGTTGAATTTATATGGGATGGGACAAAATATGCGAGTACTTTTGAAATGTACCCGCATATTTTGTCCCATTTTGTCTTATTTTCAAGTTATATAACGTAAAACCAATTCCATCCATGCGTTTTTGTTCTCAACGATAAACTTGTGCTGCCATGAAACTGTTATGGTCATTGGTTCGGGGTGTAATTGCTGGAAATCCGAAAATTCACGGATAATATTAAATCGCCGTTTTCTCAACATGTTGTTTTTCATTATGGGACAGTTATCCGGGTACCGGCAGTTTATTTGTGTTAACTCTTAGGTTTCAGTATTGTAATCAAGAGGTTTATTAGCGAAAATTGAGGAGCACTTGAAAGTTTTGCGATTTGTGCGTGATTAGCGTTGTCGAGCAGAATAATTTAAAGTTTCCAATATTCGTAATATGAAAAAAGTCAGATAAAATTTTATAAGACAAAATTTTATGATAAGACAAATATACTATATTTATCACTAATGTGCTCTTAAAGAAAAAGAAAACGCCAGGAACAAGCAGCTCCGACTTACGTAATCAGCTTTTACACGACACGATTGTCACATGTTTCAGTATCTCGCGTGCTGCCGTATAGAGTAGTGGCACTTCACTGAATTCGGAAAGCTTTCAAAGCTCAAGTACCTTGTGAAGTATGTATGTGGCACGAACAGTACGATTCAGCCAAATAAATTGTGTAGGTAAACACCAGCTGTATCGAAGGACAGTTTTAGCGTGCACGGCGAAATGATGGAACTCCGATAAAACCCCATTAGGTTTCCGAGTTAACACTTTATTGTTGCTGTTGTTTGTTAGCGAATCGACAGTTCTGTCAATTACTATGACGAGGTACTGGAGAAGTTTACCTTGAAGTTACAATGTGCACCACCATACACACGTAATATACGAAAATATTGGAATGTTACAGAACCATCGGCAACGTTGCGATGAAAGCTGTCCGCAAGAGCGAACAACTAGCTGATATTCAAAACTTTTGGACAAAATCGACCTCGAACTCACGTGCTACGGTTTCGAAAACAGATAAGTTTACCCGTTGTTCAACCGGAGCAACGAGAACCTCCGCACAGTGGCAGTTCCTGCTGACATCGCCAATCGAATAAAAAAAAGTCTGCCCCGTCTGTCGAAAAAGTCTGTTTGATGTAGCAGTTTGTGCTTTATTTGTATGTTTTATTTTTTCCTCCTGCCGGTCTAACCTTGTATGATGAAGTCCTCACCCAGTCATGCGGACTAAACTATGGGAAATTTCGATAATGTTTTCGGGTTATAGTTAGTTGTCGGTTGGTTACCATAAATTTGCAAAAAGAGCAGTTCTATTTGCTGTTTTTTTTTTGGGCTGTTTTTTATTGTATTCAAATGCAATGTTTTCGGTTGCTTCGGAAGGGGATCGATTTTAAAAAATGCGCTTCGAGGTCAATTTCGTAATTGGATTGAGTGTTGCTTGTTAAGTTTAATAATTGTACCATAGATTGCGGCAACATTTTCGAGCATAATTTACATGTTGCTATTTTTACTACCAATATACAGTATCTGATGATCCGCTTCAATGCCTGCCAATGATTCCGTTGCTGTTTGCTGGAACCTTCTCATGTGACTCACTGAGTGAAAAAGATCAGGACGGACGTACAACATAAGATACATAATGCTGCCCAGCAGCTCTCGATTTGGTTGCTTCCTTTACGGCTCAGCTGATGTCCTTTCTCCATTGGGGTTCGTAGAAGGGATGCAACCGGACATACCAAACTTCTCCAGGGTTTTAGTAATGGCAGAATCTTGGAACAGCTTCAGCTCGCCACGGTCTAAGTTGTAATCAAGTTATATACTTGGAAAGAACTCCGCTTTTCCGGAATCAGTCATCTTGAACTCATCGGAAAGACGACGCTTCAACTCTGCTCTGGCCGACTATGAAAAGATTATTCAGGTAAAGCACCAGATAAACTTCATCGCAGGCAATAGTAGACCCGTAGAGACAGTAATCATGATCCGATCTGCGGAATCCAAGTTTCAGCAGCGTTTAATTGACCTTGTCGTTTCAACATCTTGGTGCTTGCTTTAATCCATATAAACACTTTTGCACTTTGCACACGCTCCCTTCTTTCACTTTTACGCCTTGAGGAACTTCCATGTACAGATTCTTCTTCAGCATTCCATGGAGGAGAGCCGACTTGACGTCTATCTGTCATCCGGACTCGTCTTCCATGAGTCGAAACAGCCACTTCGTTTTGAGTAGCTTCACGCCGATTGGACACTCTATATCCTTCCATACATGGTTATTCATCATGGATTCATGCTTGATCTGCACCACATGGTACCAGTGATCACGATGCTCTCGGGCATCGATTTCGTTGTATGTTTCAGGGACATCTGACGATGAGAAAGAACCAACAGCATTTGCTCTAAAGCCGGTAAGATAATTAAGGAACTTACCGGGAAGTTTTCGCTCTTGTTCGCTGCACCTTGTGACTACTCGCCGCTCAGGCCGGAAGACATGTCCAGATCTAAGTGCGAAGGGAGCGCGGAGTTGCCTGGTTGCACTACGAATGTGGCTTCCTGCGCTATATGTTTGTACCCATTTTCGTCATTGGTCAGGACTTTATCATCACTGTCGATCGAATCCTTCTGAAAAATTTCTTCCTCACATCGCTCGACTTCCTCTTCCCTCTTTTGCTCGTAAATCAAAAGCACAACCAGTCTTTCTTAAGTATGATCTGCAGCTTTAATTGCCCATGGAAAGCAACGCTCAAGTTTCCTTCATAAGCTTCTTCACAAACATTATGTTATCCCTGAGAGCCGGGATGTACAGACTTATTTTGCATGCATCATAACACCACAGTTGCTCTTTCCGCTGATTGAACCGGCTTCTTTGGCCACCAGAAATTCTCCGCTCTTTGCCACATCAATGAATACCGGTCGATCCAAGAATATAACGAATGAGAACGGCTGCTGCAAATTTACCATATGGTCATTGGCCCCTTGAAACCCGCAGGAACTATATCTTATCGCTAATACGCATCCCAAACTTTCAATCCTTCGAGAAACACCTCACAGAACATCCAGATATCAAAACCGTTTCCGGCAAACTGTAGAATTTCGTGAATCTGCTTATCGCCCATAACCTATTGGTGTGAGATGTTTCAAAGCCGTGAAAGTAGAAGAAGCTTGATGATTAACGCTTGGAAAAAAATCATTTCGTGTCTTGTGCAGTTGACGGTTTGATTAGGAATGCTGAGAAAAAATAATGTTCCATGAACTTTGGTTGCTACGATGGAGCTTATCGAGGATCACTGATTATTGGATCTACAACACATTATAAACGAGTAATTCCACAAAAAATAGGCAACCAATTTTATCAAGCTGAAACTTTGAATAGATGTTTGCTATGGGCAAAACAAGCCATTTTGTGCTATACGTTTAGTTTTTTGGAATACGACTAATTTTTGGAAAGCTTTTAAAAAAGGCTATTTCGGAAAGGTCGCAAAAGGGGTTGGTTTGATCGGTATGACGTCTTTGGCAAAGTTGCAGATATATTTTTTTTTTCAAAAAAATATACCTACACTCCAAAAAAAAATATTTTCTCTTTCGAAGAAAAATTAAAAAATAATCGAAGAAAAATTAAAAAATAATCTAAAAAAGTTCATTTTTTTTTCAAAATTTAGTTTTTTATTAAAACTACAAAAAAACCTTAACGTTGAGAACCATCCGATTATGTTATTTTGAAAAAATAAACTTTTTTTTCGAATGGCACTTCTTTTCTAAAGACAAAATCTTCTTTTCTAAAGACAAATCTGACCTAACAAACCGTTTTGGCTTTGAAAATATTTGTAAGCATCAATACATTCCCAAAATAGCATTTCCAACAGTTTCTCAAAAATTAGTTGTCTTTTGCCCATAGAAAGTTTCAGCCAAATTTCTTGATTTTAAAAAAAAAGAAAAAATTAAAACTAGGACATTTTTTTTTGTACTGCTCTTCTGTGTAGTTTTTAGACATAAAATAACCTCTCGTCAATTGATTAGCAGTTCGAAGTATTCGAAATAAAAACCACAAGTTACAATAATATTTACCGACTGCGAAAATTAGATAGAGGCACACGCTTGTTTTAGTAGCGGGGTAAACAACGTGACGTGAGCATGCTGCCGTGTACATGTGCAAATAGCTGTTAGTTCGGTACGATTTCCTACTGATTACGCCAACGGAACCAGCAGAAACGGCATAACTATCGACAATTGATCTATTTTTAGACATCGATAGCTAAATATATAAGGATTGTATTTGTCGAATTCCGAAATATGCCTTTTCTGAAATGGCTGTTCGAAGGTCAAATTTGTCCATTTCCTCCTCCATGAATGGCAACAACCGAAACTATTAGCTAGTAAAATTTTTGTTTGGAACAAACAAAATCCCTAGGAATCATTTATTGTGCGTAGTATTGAAATTTGTCACTCATTCATGTCTTCGCTGGTGGGTGCAGATAACGATAGCAGCACAGGTTGTCAACAACTGGTGGATCTAGTGTTGCTTTGTCCTGAACAGTAGCAGTCCTTTCACGCGGATTGCAAGCTGAAAACTGAATGGAACATTATCCAACAGCAACAACTTCCATCGTTAGCGAGGACAATAATACTGTGTTTTTCTAGTGTTCCTGTTCGTTTATCAACGGAACGAAACACAGCACAATTTCTATAGATGGACGCTCGTTTGTTTGCTCACAACCACTCATTTGGGTGCGATATGCGTGTACCCACCTATATAAGGAACCGACTTACGTCAGCAGCAAAGGTCACCAGTGCGTTAGAACAAGTGGAACTTACCGGTCTGCTCCGTTGGTGTTGCTAAATTAAACTAATGAATGAATAATTAAAATATCCGCCGAGAAATGTGTCCTGCGTGTTACACAATTTCCGTTACAAAGAGATAGATTAACACGCTAGAAAACAGGGGTTGATCCCAAGGGATTATTGAAGCGTGAATGTGAGACTGCAAACCCCAATAAACGAAAACGAATTGTACCTACATTAAGATTCAATCAATATAACCTTCTTGTAGCAGGCCTTTACCATCTCTGTTCGGGAAACATTCGAACCAGTCGTCGTTACTTGATAGCTAAAAAGCAAGAGAATTTAGCTTTCTATAGCCATGGAACTTTTTTTTTAAAGGGGGGGATTTGTAAGTAGCTTAAGTATTAATGATAAATATTAATAAATAGTGAGTATGTGTGTCCAATCACAAATGGTGACTTCTCAACACTGTTAGAAATTTGTAATTTTAATTGTTAGGATTTGTTTGCTTTCGCAGTTAGGACTTATCATTCGTAGGGATTTAAACCTACTTGTCAGAAAAGGGGAAGTAAACTTACAACTAATTAATTGCTAACTTATTGGCTATAAAGATAAAGGCTTGTCGTAGCAATTGAGGATTGCAACGATTTTTGTCGAAAATTGTTAATAATTTTATTTGACATGGCTTCTTATGGTTCAACACCAGTAAGTCTATGTAATTCGAGTGTACCAAACCAAGGAGGACGCTTCAAAATCATTTTCAGAATTTTATTCTGAATCCTTTGGAGCGTTTCCTTCCTTGTTGAACAGCAACTTGACCAGATCGGTACAGCATAAAGCATTGCTGGTCTAAAAATTTGTTTGTAAATCAAAAGTTTGTTCTTTAAACAAAGTTTAGAATTCCTGTTAATGAGAGGATATAAACATCTCGTATATTTGATGCACTTGGCTTGTATACTCTCAATGTGCTCTTTGAAAATAAGTTTTTTATCATGAATTAGTCCCAAGTACTTAACCTTGTCGGACCAACTTAAAATAACCCCATTCATCTTGACAACGTGATTATTGTTTGCATTGAGGAAAGAAGCCCAAGGCTTATGCGGAAAAATTATCATTTGAGTTTTAGAAGCATTGGGAGAGATTTTCCACTTTTGCAAGTAGGAAGAAAAAATATCTAAACTTTTCTGCAATCGACTGCATATGACACGAAGACTTTTTCCTTTTACGGAAATGCTTGTGTCATCGCAGAACAATGACTTTGTGCATCCTGGAGGCAAATCAGGAAGATCTGAAGTGAATATGTTGTACAGGACTGGACCCAAGACTGAACCTTGAGGTACACCTGCTCTGACAGGAAATCTATCAGATTTTGAATTCTGATAGACAACCTGCAGTGTTCGATCAGTAAGATAATTTTTCAAAATTTTGATTAGGAAAATTGGAAAATTAAAGTTTGCAATTTCGCAATCAAACTTTTACGCCAAACACTGTCGAATGCTTTTTCTATGTCTAAAAGAGCAGCTCCAGTGGAATAACCTTCAGTTTTGTTAGCTCGTATCATATTAGTAACTCTGAGCAATTGATGAGTTGTGGAATGCCCATGGCGAAATCCAAACTGTTCATTTGCAAAAATTGAATTTTCGTTGATGTGTGACATCATTCTGTTAAGAATAATTCTCTCAAACAGTTTACTTATTGAAGAAAGCAAACTGATTGGTCGATAACTTGAAACTTCAGCTGGGTTCTTATCCGGTTTTTAAATTGGAGTAATTTTTGCATTTTTCCATAATTTGGGAAAATATGCAATTTTGAAGCAGCAATTGAAAATTTTCACTAAAAATTCCATTGTGCTCTCAGGGAGATGTTTGATTAGTATATCAAAGATTCCATCGTCACCAGGTGCTTTCATATTTTTGAAATTTTTAATAATTGATTTAATCTCATTCAAGTTAGTTTCAATTATTTCTGCAGGTAAAAAATTCTGGGAAGAAATTAAATCAAATTGACGTGTGACTTCATTTTCAATTGGACTCACAAAATTCAAATTTGAGTTATGAACACTCTCAAACTGCTGAGCAAGTCCTTGAGCCTTTTGTTCATTGGATACAAGAAAACGTTCACCATTTTTTAAGAGTAAAGAGTAAATCTATGTTTAATCTCTTTCTGTAAATCTTTATAAATAGTTTTAAAAACAGGGTAACGAGTACGTTGATATTGACGTCTGCGGACATTTTTCAAACGAATTAGAAGTTGAAGATTTTCGTCAATTATTGGTGAATCAAATTTCACTTGAGCCTTTGGAACAGAATAATTCCTGGCATCAACAATTGCACATTTTAATGCTTCCAAAGCGGAATCAATATTCACTTCGTTTTGCGAATCAAGCTCATTATTGAAATTTCTCTCAATATGAGTTTTGTATCTTTCCCAATTAGCCTTGTTATAATTAAAAACAGAGCTCATAGGGTTTAAAACTGATTCATGTGATAAAGAAAAAGTTATTGGAAGATGGTTAGAATCAAAGTCAGCATGTGTGATCAAATCACTACATACATGACTTTGATCTGTAAGCACCAAATCAATTGTTGAAGGGTTTCTTACAGAAGAAAAGCATGTAGGACTATTCGGAGACAAAATAGAATAGTATCCTGAAGAACAATCATTGAATAAAATTTTGCCATTGGAATTACTTTGAGAATTATTCCATGAACGATGTTTAGCGTTAAAATCACCGATTATAAAAAATTTCGAACGATTTCTGGTGAGTTTTTGTAAATCACCTTTAAAATAATTTTTGTGCTCGCGTGTGCATTGAAATGGTAAATATGCTGCGGCAATAAATAAAATCCCAAGTTCAGTTTGAACTTCAATTCCCAAAGTTTCAATAACTTTCGTCTCAAGGTGGGGAAGAGCACGATGTTTGATTCGGCGATGAATAACAACTGCAACTCCACCGCCGGAACCCTGAATCCTATCATATCTATGAACCACGTAATTGGGATCATATTTTAATTTTATGTTAGGTTTCAAAAACGTTTCAGTAATAATTGCAATATGCACATTATTAACTGTTAAAAAATTAAAAAGCTCATTCTCATTGGCCTTCAATGAGCGAGCATTCCAATTTAATATTTTAATTGTTTTATTTAAAATCATTGCTAAATTTTAAATTAGAAACAATTTTAATAGTAAAATTTGTGCCTATTTGAATGGCTTCAAACATTGATTTTGCCTGCAACATGGCGTTCATAAGATCGAACATTGCCTGTTGCAAAAAAGAAAGTTTACCTGCCGTAATAGGCCCCAGGCAGTTGACATTAGAAAAAATATTTTCGGCAGCAATATTAGCTGGAGTAATAGGTGTACAATTGTTTTCTAGCGTGTTTTGCTTACCCATATTAACGGTCATTTTCGAACTACCAACACTAGGCGGTATAATGTTCGAACTACCTGTAACCTGTGCATAAGTTAAACGGGTATGCAAAGGAGTAGGTAAACTATGCGTCACTGGTACGCTTGGAGAATTTTGTTTTGAAGTTGGTTTTAATTGAGAAATTGAATTTTGTTTACCTTGCCTTGCCTTAACAATTGCTAAACGGACTGGGCATTGATAAAAATTCGACATATGGTTGCCGTTACAATTCGCACAGCGAAAATTTTTACTCTCTTTCACAGGACATGTGTCCTTTTTGTGAGAAGAGTCTCCACAAATGAGGCATTTTTGGTCCATGTTACAAAACTTTGAGCCATGGCCATAACGTTGGCAAACACGGCATTGGGTGATATGCTTTTCACCTCCGCCAAACTTTCGATATAATTCCCATTTTACACGCACGTTATATAAAGCATGTGCTTTTTCAAAAAATTTTATGTTATTAACCTCACTGCGGTTAAAATGAATTAAATAATTTACAAGGGAAATTCCAGTTCGCTGACTGTTTTCGCCTCGTGATTTTTGTTTCATCAGAATTACTTGGGTAGGGGCTATACCAAGTAATTCTGTCAAAGTAATTCTGATCTCATCAACGGTTTGATCGTTGGTGAGGCCTTTCAATACGACCTTGAACGGCTTGGCGCTCTTCGTATCATATGTAAAAAATTTATACATCTTTTCAGTTAAATACTGAATAAGACGATTCCAATCTTTCAATGTTTGGGCCAGTAAACGGCATTCGCCTCTTCGGCCAATTTGATAAGTAACTTTGACGTCGGAATAGCCATGGAACTGTTATTGCAGCCACAATGACGTATTCACGGAATTCAACATCTGTTATCTTTAGTCCTTTATGATGCTACTCGCGATGGATGACAGCCGCTTTAGATCTGTTTAAATTCGTTCGAAAAAGAAAATTAGTTTTTCAAGTATCACGTGAGAGCTCTTCAAGTGCAGCGAAAAGCGGCATATTACTGAAAGCGAAAAGGATGAAGTAACCATATGAAAATCATTGATTCTATGGTATTAAGAGACTAACAGGACGATTAAAAAAAATTGTCTGCTTGCATGTAAAAAGAAGTTCCACGAAGTACTGATAAAGTACGGTGGAAGAGTGAGGAATCAAATGTTAAAATAATTGGATCTGCTTTATAAGCTTCGAGTGTCCTTGCGCTAATTAAAGTTGCATATTTTTCACAGCGACACGAAGCAGGAAGCATTTCCTTGACCTCTTCGTGGACTGTCTACTATATTTATATGGGTAGTTCAGCTTCATCGTCAACCCGTTTCTCATTATCGTGAACCGAGTTTATTGTCAGTCAGTTCTAATTTTTTTCTGCTTCATGATTCTTTCATGTCCGTACCGTGCAAGCATATCAAAATCTGGCCTCATTTTTCGCTGTACTCTACACTGGCCAAGTAAAGCTTTATTCACGTCTTGCTGCTGTTCGTTCGTGAAACTTGACTTTTTTTTCCTTTTGATAAAGTCGACTGAATTCTACAATTGTGGCAAAAAAGCCTTCTCCATTCCATCTTTATTACGTGCAATGTAATGTAGAGATAAAAGAATATACTGAAATTAAGATTCGCTACGTACAGGTAGTAGCAGGAACAAATTTATTCTTCTGTTTTTCAATTTCTCTTCAATGGTTTGCAAATCCTTTTATAATTGATCCGAGCATTTCCACGTAAACTTCGTATGCCATATAAACGAAAATTTTTTATAAAAAAATTGGTAAAACATGTTCATTCATTCTTATATCCATTCTTACACATTATTTGATTTCTCGACTCTATTGAAACCTAAACTGCCCTGGCAGTGAGAAACAGAAACACAAGATACAACTTAATAAAATCAAACTGCTTCACTCCACAATCAACAAGCCAATACAAATAGAAACAAAGAGTCTAATGAAATAAAATTGCTACTGCTTTTGCACCGTACTTTATAGCGGGTCTACGAGAAGGTTAAAACCAGGAACGGAACAAATCGCATTTCACAAGCTTTCCATGTCTTCGTTCCATTCCGAGTCTTGTGTTCACAGAACAGTGGACAGAAAGCTTTTAGTTTGCTCGCTACACACAGACGGCAGCTAAAAATAACACAAACCAGCTTTGCCCCTATTAACCAAGGAAAGGAAATTGACACTCTCCTCTGGTGGTTGCCAGCAGAGCACTGTGTGTATGCGTGACTGGAGACTTTCCTACGCGGACTGGAGCCTCCATCATTGGCCATCACCGCCTCTGGAAGGATTACGGCGCTCTGGGGTTTTCCAATTGCGAAATCGCAATGTCACAGTTGATGCTTGATCTCGGTGTAAGCCGCGCTGTTTCCACATCGTGTAGGCCCATCGGTGCGCACCCAATGGGGAGTGTACTGGGGTGGGGAAATTTCGGTGTCATCATGGGTAATGAACTATGAAAAATTGCAGGATTGCTCGGTGGTTACTATTTGTTACTGGTTGTCATTTGAACTGCGGGATATCCCTTGGCTGCTGGCAGCATATCGGATGGAAGGCGCTCTATCGACCGCTGCGGGCAGCCTCTGATGATGATTTTTTCCTGTTTTCAATAATTGTACGATTTTCTAGCCAACAGTGTTGATTTTTCTAAAAAAAAAACTTGAAAATTTGAAAAAAATAATTCAACAGTTCTTTGTGTCGTCTACAGATGAATTGTACCTACAGATCATTCTAAAAATTTCTTTTATTTCTTTTCATTTTAGGTAAGTGGAAAAATCCCACGGAGCAATATGTTTCAGGATTCGTAAGTATGGACGCAGAATACGCTATAGCTGATAATCACACTCCAAAAAGCGTCCTTACAGCAGACATACCAAAAGCACAGTAGTTCCACATGTTCTTAGAACACATTTGAGACGATGTGATTTTGGCTTTGCTTACTTTGGGCGTTAGTCATCATAAAACTTCATCGTATCACAAGCTCATGTAATTGGTCCGGCAAACAACATGCTGCTCGTAGAGAGATAATATTGCCGGATACTAGAGATGAACACACGTGCCCAAGTGATATCTACTTGCTTTGTACTTGACACACTGACTTAACTTCTCGCCCTCGTACGACGGTAACTGGCTGGTCGGAAGTGTATAAAAAGATTCTAATGTTTATTATGGAGCAGAAACTTTCCGGTGCGATAGAAAACCATGGCGAGTTCTCGTTACTCTGGTGGCCACTTTTTTTCATACCTCGTAAATGTCGACAGCCCAATTTAGTTTTTAATCAAAGGAACAGAAACGCATTGAGACCGTTACTTTGAATTGCTTGACATTCTGTGCTTCTTTCGAAGGTAATTTTTGATTGTGTAATATGGTTGACCTGAGAAATTCGTTGATATAAAAAGAAGTTACAAGGAGATGATTTTACAACAAGACAGGGACAAATTCAGTGACGGGTTATATACACAGGGGAAAAATTTGAAACACTAAATTTTCACGTTGCAATAGTTCCTCCAACTGTATCAAGTTACTTGCAAATAACACTAAGAAAATCGTGGATGACAATGTATGCTTGGTTTAAAACAGGCAAGAAAATAGAGATGCCATAAACTCATGTGGGAGAATATTTCTCCGTCGTTCTACTTCCGTTCGTCCAAGCGAACGCGGTCTGTCATGATCTAGAGGGGTCTGTTGTTGTGCCGTAGTCGCACATGATTGATTCTATTTTAATTGAAAGGTATTGTAAACAAATTGATGCTCGAGTCGCCACATTGATTTCAATACCACATGTTAAATGAATACCGTACAAAAAGTTGGTTTCGTGCGTTACGGTTCAAAAATAGTGATAATTTTTAAGTCTAATAAAAGTTCAAATTTAGAGCACCGTTGAGGTGAGAATCAATCTTCCTCAATACCTACGAGCGCGCGCGGTCACATGATACATGTTTGTGCGGAAAATTATCATCATGCCCAACAGCATCGTAATCCGATATCACTCTCAAGGACGTACGGTGTGGATTCTACTCGCCGAAGCTGGATAGAAAGCTCGGGTTTATAACCTGCACACTTTCTTTTTTGTCAATCTGTACAGAATCGATCGATCATGCTATGCATGGTCTGTGGACGGAAATCGGAAACCACAGGCAACGATTTATAAACTACGGCGGTCTACGACGCGACGCTCTCGATGTTGGTTGTAATTGAATAATGGAATTTGTGTCGGATGGTGCCTTGACGTGGTGCTATTTGATGTCTGCTGTTATCACGTGTGTGCACCGCCTTAGTTGTAAACATGTTTGACCGTAACTGCGTATTTCACCGACGTCAGAACCTCCATTAGTCACGTTATGTACGAAGTTTATCTAATGTCGTTTTCGTTTTTGCGGTGTAGCTACCCCGCGGACTACACTTTGTCCTATCACTGTTTTTTTTTACATTTTCCGGACTACCCTTTTTCTGTCCCGGACAGTCCGCGCAAGAAACAGAGTGCAGTTTTGAAGACACCAACACATTCACACGTATGTGTCAAAATAAAAAAAAAATGTGTCAAAATCGGTTTGCTTTGATTATCGTTCTTCGCGTGTCAAACATCAGGTTGAATTTTATTTATTTTATTTTGTTATTTGGTAATTTTTCATTAAATTGGCAAATTTTTCGTACAGTAGCACAAATGCGATAAAAGATAATGGCGATAATGACCAATACAAAAGTGACAGTTACCTCTGGTATTACGCACACCATTGCAACTGCTCGGAAAGTGTTTTTTTTTTTCAGCTGCAAAGCGTAGTCCGGGACGGGATAGTCCTGCCGTAAAAACGAATTCGACATAAGTCGAACTGTTCGCAGTTCGCTTATTTTCATTCACAAAACTCAATTATCACATCAATAAAAATCACCATGTAGGTCATTTTGCACATGAAGTATCACTTTCGATACACACACTAACTAACCTGTTCCACATCGGACGTCCACCATCAATCGATAAGAGGCATCAAATTAAATTTTATGAATAATTTATGCAACGGCATTATGCCGAACTGAAACCTATAGGGAAAATGTTCACATTTGAAAGACATGATATTTGTCAATGTATGTTTTCGTCTACCAAAGGCGCTTGGTTTTTTCAAAACATGAATTTCCTCTTTACGGCTGCAATGTAGAGAATCCATTAACCCCGAGCGAATGGCTTTAAGCTATGATTTCGCCTGTCCGATCAACCCGGATTGTGATTTTCTTGTTTGATGTTGTTTAACGTGTAAACAAACTCAACCTCAACCAGCTAACTTTGCACGCGTGCCGTGTCCTATTTTTACCACAAACAATCAAACCCAAGCGCGAAGTTTTGCTCATTTCAACAAAAAAAAAGTGAAACTATCAGATGAGAGTATTTTTCGTATTCGTCGTACAAGTCCACATCACATTGCAGCAATTCACATCGTCGATTGACGCCCCCCTACTACCCAAAACCATCCGATGACAAATTTATACTATCAATCGTGTTTATAAGTGGGGTAAGGGTTTCGCACGATGAATTGTGTCTCTTATCGGGGCGCCCTCGTAGTTTCGGAGTGGTGGTGAATAACCTTGTTGGAATAGTGAAACACGAAGGACTAACATCTCGATCGATAAAAAGTGGGAATGGTCTCCGAAAGGTGGCCTTCAAATGGCATTAGGCACTCTCTCGATAGAACGTATACATCGTGATTCCAGTTGTCTGTAATAGTAGTTTTATCGATCGCAACATACACTGTTGGATGTAGATTTTCCTCCGGTCTGTTGTTATGGAGTGGAACATTTCGGTGAAAATGACCTGTAGTAGCAACAAGCTGTTGATGTTATGGTCGATAAAGAAACTCAAACCTGTTTCGCATTAATGAAAAATAACTCGTTGCTCTATCGAGTGCTCTTGAACTTACCATTCTAGTAGTTGAATTCAGAATTGGCTGTTGCAGATTTTCGAAATAATTTGCCTGTAAGCTGTAGCCCTCTGTACCTCATGTGTTGGATACTTAAGGTAATTGTAAACTTCCCGGATGTGGCAATCTTCAGATCTTTATATAGAAATTGTCGACAATATTTTTCAGATGCTAGTGAAGACATTGTACAGGATGAAAAGAAAATCAATCGACAATCAAGTTAGATACTTTTGATGTTACAAGGCCAAGAATTAAGATTCGAACTATGGGAAAAACTAGTAACAACCAAGCTGAATCAGCCCCGAAGACAACATCATAGATAGTTGTACATGAAATTGTCGTTATTGAATTTTTTTTATACCAAATGTCTTAGAAATGCATGAAACATCCAGATCTGGGGTTATCTCGCAAAAAAAAAAATAATTTCAAAAAATTTGACTTTGTTGGAGTTTGAAAATTTTCAAGTTTGGTGCCAATGAAACATATGAAAAAAATTTTGACCTTCGAATTTCGCTCAAAAGTAGCGCTCAAGAGTTCGGGAACACATGCCTCAGCTGTGTGGTTTCACTCGCTGCTTTTTTTTACCACATTTATTTGACACGCACACGGCACAATACAAAAATAATGTTTAACGGCACCAGTTAATTCTAGTGTCTTAATTTTTAAGGTATCTTAAAAACTAAAAGCAAATTTTTTATCCTCACTGCCGACTACTAGCTGAAATTAATTCTAGAATTAAATGTTCCACTGAGCTAGGAAATCATGGAAGGCTTGTATTCATCGAGCCCTGTCGGATTCGTGAGGGGTCTGGTTGCTGGTTCCGGATCCGGGGTCTCAACGTGTTCTCGTCGTTTGGTCGGATGTAGGCGGAAGGGAATAGGACTAGACTGGGGCATGGATGGATTTCAGGAAAACGTATATAAGGGACATTAAGGATAGGTCACGGCTCGCCAAGACACGAAATTAAAATAAATAAACCATAAAATGGTTGAAAACTCGCTGCCTTGTCCAGAACGAAAATGAAGTTGAATTTTTTATACGTTGTCTTTCGTATTAAGTTGCACTGAGATATTGCAATTCGGGGAGGTATAATCTGTTGACCGTGTTAGAAAAAGCAAGCATTAAGCGATCAATTAGAGGACGAAATCTGCGTTTTTAAATTTATTTAATCAAATTAAAAATGTTTGCATTGCATGGATAATTTCCCCAAAGATTGTTGCAAGAACGAAAGAAATCCGTTCAAACTAACCGATTTATAAGAGCATTTGAGAGGGACAAATTTCATCTCATTTTCCGTTCTTAAATTATCATATCCGTTTTTGAAAATTCCAAATATTGGCAAAATGGCGGCTATTTCAATTAAAAAATCATGGAATAGTGATAACTATTGAAAAATTTAAAATAGTGATTACTATTTAAAAATTTAAAATGGTGAATACTATTTAATAATTCATAAAACATTGAAAAATTCCTATACCGAGAATCGGCTCTGTAACAAGTTACTTTACTTTTACGGCGACAGACCGATTATCGATCCTATGCCGAATCCAGAATACGTCGCCCGTTTCATATTTATATCTGTATTGTTCGTAGTATTTTACCTTCGGTATGCTGCCTCACTAGGGCTGCGATACCTAGTCTCGCGACGTGGCTGCCGTCTTAGATAAAGCTGGCGAGGGTCAGACGCTGTTGTACACCACCCCTAACATGGGGATACAGCCGCGTAGGATCCCCCTTCCCAGTCAGCATACGACCATAGTTTCCACCGGGGTTGGTTACCCGATCTCCGCTAAGGTTACTCGTATCGTTGGCATCTCGTGGAGGTTGGGATAGGAGTGGCTGTACAGAGGTGAATGACCTCAATGCCGTTCAGCCGTTTACCAACCATGTAACAAGTTAGATAATGTAATTCTAATTCCTTAACAAAAAAAAGTTAGATAATTCATTTCTACATACTAAGGAAAATTTTCAGCCAAATTGGTTCAGCAGATGCATAGTAAAACGGTTTCGTCAAAAACGTTGTCAACAGCGTAATAACCACTTAAATAAAGTCCACGATATGCAAAAGACATTCTCAAATATACTTTAATCAATAGCCAAAACACCCGAACACTTCACCTTTCTGTAAACATCCGAAAAAAAAATCACGAAAACTCAGCTCATTTCAAGATGGCTTGACAAAGTATTTTTTTTTTAATTCTTTTAGCACCAATATTTAGTGGTTAATTTGTGGTTTCGAAATCCAATTTGTGGTAATTTGTGGTTGAGTAATTTCTGAGAAATTTTCAGAAAACTGAGTCAAGCCATCTCTGAAAATGATTTCGCTTCAAATGAATCGGACAACGATGATATATACATCAATCGGAAGCTCTTAATTTGTGGTTCACGAAAATGTAGTTTCTGTAGGCATACTTCATAATAAAATAATTAAAAAACTTTTATTTAAATTTTTGAACATTGTTTACCTCTTGTTGTCAACACCGACCGTAAGCGGCGCTGGTAGACCATCAAGATGATTTTTTCTCAGGAAGCTTTCGTGTAGCGATGAGTATGGTGAAACTAGAGATACTCAGAGGGAGAGATATGCGGTGAGCCAAACGAACAAGAAAGGTAACACCACATTGAGAGGTATTGCAATCAGGTACAAAAAAGAACGTGTTCATTTCTATACGATTTTTTGTTCTATTGCCAATGAATGAGTGATTTTTACCCGGAGTTCAACAAACCTTGTGTATAGGTAACAAAATAAGTGAAGGTGTATAAAATTAAACATAAGCATAAAATATATCACCTCAGCAGTTTTTGCGAAGCACTTCACTATTCTTAAGGACTTTCACCGTCACCACCGATTATAAAAGTCGAATGTTAGTCAACATTGCGCTTTGAGAAGAGATCTGGCACCTCTGACATATGAAACCCAGTTGCCGAATTGGCGATTTTTTTCACCGCGAATCTCTTCCTCTGAGTATTTCTAGGTGAAACAGTATGTAAACAGCAGGGATACTATATGTGCAGATTTGCTGCGAAATGCAAATGTTGATCAATTAGCAGATATTTGTAGTTGACAAGCCTCCGTGTGTTCAACGTAAATTTCCCCAAAATAAGTGAAGTTTTACGTTCGAATTAAAATTCGATATTTTCTCGTCTCAGGAATATGCTACTACAACTACCCCCTGAATAATAAAACAAAAAAGCTTTCAACGGCAGCGACAACTGTATGTCGTATACAGTTAGGTCGCTTTTTACGCGGTTTTTTTACGCGGGTTGCTTTCCTCCATTACTCAAAAACGGTACAAGATATCGACCTCATTTCAATCACGTTTTCCGTTTTAGGCCACGAGTTATCATATATCAGTTTTTTAAAAAAAAATCACAATTTTTGGTGTAAATACTCAAAATTTAAAATATTGAATTTTGGTCTCTAGATTGGCCACTATCATATTCAAACGAGGTTTCCCCAAAATAAGTGAAGTTTTACGTAGACATGCGAGCGTAATTTTCTCGATCTTCGGTCGAATCATTTCCGGAAATGTAGTTTTGCCGTTTACCGATTGTTTAAAAAAAAAACCTAAATTAATACACCTAGGGGTGTGATCTGGTCTTTCTCATACAAAATCTATTATATGTTAAAATCTATTAGCACATACGTTTTAACTCTTGGAATAAATTACAGCCTGATAAAAATATAGAACAATTTTTTGTTTCGATAAATACAATAATATTTTGGTAACCAACTACGCAACTGTATTCGACTGTTGGGTATTTTAGAAACCGGAATGATGCCTGAAGATCGGGAATGGGCCTTAGAACTGTAGGGAACGGTTGAAACGCATGGTAAATGCCCAAAGGTGTGAGTCCTGACTAGAATTAAAATTCGATATTTTCTCGTCTCAGGAATATGCTACTACAACTACCCCCTGAATAATAAAACAAAAAAGCTTTCAACGGCAGCGACAACTGTATGTCGTATACAGTTAGGTCGCTTTTTACGCGGTTTTTTTACGCGGGTTGCTTTCCTCTATTACTCAAAAACGGTACAAGATATCGACCTCATTTCAATCACGTTTTCCGTTTTAGGCCACGAGTGATCATATATCAGTTTTTTAAAAAAAATCACAATTTTTGTGTAAATACTCAAAATTTAAAATATTGAATTTTGGTCTCTAGATTGGCCACTATCATATTCAAACGAGGTTTTAACGTTTTAGGACGGTTTTCTTTGTTATATTTGCAACTCGAAAAAGTCGTTTTTTACGCGGACCCATACAAATTTGGAACGCATCATGCGCATGCAAAAACGACCTTAGTGTATATGAACGACTGTCGATATGTTCTAGATAACCCACTAGCACTAACATCGGCAGGTGTCGGTACTATGCTCATCCAACGCCGCGGTCGGTGTAGACAACAAGAGGTAAACAATGTTCAAAAATTTAAATAATAGTTTTTTACTTATTTTAATATGAACAATGCCTACAAAAACTACATTTTCGTGAACCACAAATTAAGAGCTTTCGATTGATGTATATATCATCGTTGTCCGATTCATTTGAAGCGAAATCATTTTCAGAGATGGCTTGACTCAGTTTTCTGAAAATTTCTCAGAAATTACTCAACCACAAATTACCACAAATTGGATTTCGAAACCACAAATTAACCACTAAATATTGGTGCTAAAAGAATTTAAAAAAAAAAAGTTTGTCCAGCCATCTTGAAATGAGCGAAAACTCATTCATTATTTTCCAGAGTATGGTCCTCCCTCAGAACTTTGACTCCTCGAAAGCCGACTTGAAAAAAGTTCTAGAGACAGAACACCAGATCTCAACAATTCATGAATTTCTAAGATATTTGGCTTCAAAAAATTGTCTTTAAAAATCATTCAAAAGAAACTTGAAATTTTCGACCGCTTGTTGAGGCACGTCTTCCGGAAGCCCGATTGCAAATGTAAGCTTTATACCAGGGACTGGTAATACATAAATTCTCGTACGTGCGGAGAGAATAAAAACTACCCGGAATGCAGTCTGTTGGTTTTACTAAACAAATTCTACTCAGCCGGTATGTACTCGGCAATTTTAACACACGTAAGTACAAGTTCATTGTGAGAGTTCATTCCACTTTTAGTGTAATATCAAGTGCTCTCAACTATGAATCTATATTGCTGTATTTACCAAGTGTTGACTAATATTAAGTCCAGCTAAATAGAACATCAATTTTCACCTGTTACAAGGCAGAAGTTTTCTTTAGCTACTATATCCTCATTAGCACTATAATGAGTTCCGTGTAAATAATTACACGGACATAAGGATTGAAATAGTACAAAATACGAATTTAGTGTGGGATCCCGTTGCGTTTCCTTTAGTTTACAAGATAAAACATGCTTTTCGTGACAATTACTCTAGTTTGATCACGAAGGTAAGGCTGGAATGTTAGATAAAGTATTTACTAGTATCAGGTATTATATTTATTTCTCTACCATGCTTTCACATTATTATGTGAGTCTTTTTTCTGAACTGCACTATTAGCCTTTTATCCAACATCGTAGGTCATTTAGGTAAGAAACCCACAAATGTTATACACCGAAATAAGTGCCTCTAACTATTAGCCATTATGGGTACTACCTGCTGAATCAGCACAACATACGAGCGAGAAAATGTTTTGCAATTCTTTCTTAGTGCAGCCTATCCAATGGCAGCAGCAGCAGCAGCATCGTTCTTAGTGTCCTATGGAGTAACGAGCAGCTCTCGAGTTATGTCAGAAGCATTTACTTTCCACCCTGGGGCCGTTTCTACTGCGGTGGTGCTGCTGCCTCACACAAGTCAAACGTTCGACATTGACACATCGTGTTGCACAATATTTCCCCCTAATTACTAATATTTATTCCGCGTGGAAGGCACTCGCGGTCCACTAGGGTATGTAATATGGCAGGTTTGGCAAGCAACGGCTGTCGTCTGTAGGACACCCAGATTAAATGCATTCGCCGCAGCCGCTGCCGTCATCGTCCTTCGATCCGTACGTGTCAATTTAGTCGTACAAAAAAAAAGCGAATAAATCAAGTCAATGCACTTGCCTGCCTCGCAACGGCGGCCCTTCACTGCAGTGCTCGTGAAACCGATACAAGTTGTAATAACAATCATCACCAAAACAACAACAGGCTGCTCGTTCGTTGCACAAAGATTCGTCTCTATCTCATACCACATCCGACTAGTCACTCCGGATCTCTTATACGTGTTCAGCAGGAGAACTCGCGTACTCAAGAAAATCATTAAATTTCCGGGTTTTCAATCATTCATTTCTGCTCGTCCGGCATACATTAGCATTACTTACTTGTGCGCAATGACAGAGTTGGATTCAAAACGTGTTGTCTTTATTTCTGATAATAAAATATTGCAAATTGAACCTTGTAAAAGTCAATTTGTAGCCAGTCCGCAACAATCCCCTGCCGGTTAGAAAATCGAACTCCGTGACAGCGTTAGCTGGACGCTAACCGCAGAACCATATCGAGTGCGGTGTATAATGTGTAAATCAATTTGTTTGATCGTTACATTGCTCTATCTCACAAAAGGCAAGGTCATATGATTGTAATGAAATTGCTTTTAATATTTTCATAAGTCAACAGTGTTAGAGTTCCAATCCAATCCCTAAGTCCCGTCCCTGCACAACATCGTACGTACGCTTTCGTAAATCTTTCCCGTGTCTATCAACTACACTGCTAATGAGAGTTTGCTGCAATTTTACGGAAAATAACTGTTGTAATCTGCTCCGTATAAGACATCTTCGGTCGGCGAAAACCCCATTCGTCAAAAAGCAAACAGTCCGTACAAATATTAGATGAATAATTATTTGCGACTCTTCTTCTGCTGGCACGGGGTTCTTCGTCGTCGTCACACAAGGTGCAAACAATGACTCCTATGATGGTCGTACTTTCATCTATAAAGAAGCATGACTTCATGATGTGAGAATGGCTAGCAAAAAACGAATGCCCGACAATCTTTTCCGATTCGTGTACGCGCTAACGGGGTAAAATCTTTATGGATGCATCTCTCTCAATGAAGCGTAGCGCACACCTTATCTCGAGTTCCCCCGCAATTCAGTTTTCCTCTGAATTACCATCAAACGGTACGGCTCGTGACCTGATGGTTATGGAATCGCGCGCGCGCCAATTGCGCCGCCAACACACGACAGACGGACAGTCCATGTGTGCTGGTTATTATTATGTAACTCTCCGAATCCCGTCAGCAAAGGCAAAGACGTACATTAGGAGTGACATCCTATCGCCTGCCTAGTGACAGACACAGTCTAGCGGCATTAACCCAACATCATTAAAAGAAAAGGAAAAAAAATCACTAGAAAATCAGACAACCTCGCCTGGAACACGGTCCATATTTTTAAGTTCTTTGAATATCCTACACATAATGGAGTATATATAGTAAATCCCCTACAAAAGCCGTTGGAAATTTGCATATAATCTTGTGCAGCCAGAGCAATTCAGCTCTGTATTGGTGGCCGGCCCCCGCTTGGCTCTTGTCTCTACAATGCAGTATAGAGTAGACTCCCCGCGTGCGTGTGTGTGTGTGTTTTTTTTAACAAACGCTACACGGTGAAGGAGCAATCGGTGTTGGTGATTTACCCGGTTGCCGCTAACATTGCTTCTGTAGTGCGTAGGAACGCGGGCAACTACTAGCATTATCTACCAGTGCAGCCAGAGCGAATTTGGTTTATAGCATTACCCTCTAAAGACAGTTGGATTATTGGATGAAGTTTTTATAGAGTAGAAAGGAATTCACGAATTTGAGCAAAAATTTTCTGTCGGTTCCATTTAAACTGGCAAAGATTTTCTGAAATGGTGGACCATTACGGAGTTTTTAGTTCCATTTGAAAGGTTTTAACTAGTGGATAATTAGTGCACTATTTTTCACATCGGAGATGGGTTAAAGTAGCATTATTTAACTAAGCTTTCTCTAAAATAGACGAGTTGATAGAAAAGCTATATTCGGATATTAGGCATCGGGTTTTTTAGGGACTGCAATGTATACATAAACGTCTCCCAGATGGTCTCAAAGTACGATGCTGGCCTAACAAGCCAGTCGTCGTAGGTTCGAGTCTCGGTCTGGGAGAGAAGAATTTTTCATTCCGGATAATCGAGTTTGCCGGGTAATCGAATCGCAGAAAAAATATTCAAATTTGGTTTTAACGAACATAAAATATTTTTTTTTTATTTTACTTGTATGATGCAGTGGCGTAACCAGAAATTAATTTTGAAGCGAAAAGGAGTAAAATCTTGAGAAGCAAAAAAAAAAATAAATAAATTGACATTGATTATTTTCACTTAATACGAACATGTCCCAAACATGCCGGTAGTGACATAAATGGTACCAAATGTGCCAGAAGGGATGGTAAAAGTAAAATTTCAGATTAAAAATTAAAAACGAACACAAAAAATCTAATACCGGATAATCGAGTCCGACCTGTACATAAATGCTAAAGTTTACTTGGATTTCGTTTAAAACCATTTGAACAATCTTTGCATTATCCTAAAATAACTCCACAGCCCTTTTCTTTTATTCAACGTTTGCATTAAAAAATGGACAAAAATTGTCGATTTTCCACGGGTTTACCTTCACGTGATGGCGAAACCAGTGAAACTATTCCGTTAAGAACTGTACGCATTCAAAGAACGGTATTTCGCCGCGTCGAAAACGGCATCGTGCGACACTGTTGGACAACAATCAGAGCATCGAAAGAAAGCGCGGTCCCGGACGGCCGACGATCTTGAACGACAAGAAGCCCCAAAAGATGCTGAAGAAAAAACCCGAGGGAGAGATGCTACATCGCTGTGTGTCAGGAAGCCGATGCAACCGGTCAAACAGTGAAAACGTACCTGGCGAACTTGGACGAGCATGTCCGGAAGCGACAGTTCCGTTCACTGGTCTCAGAACTGCGGGCAATGACACAGTCGATTATCCCGGCGAATCACGACTTGACGGTGACGGTGGTGATGGGCTATCTCTTCCTGGATGGCAACGACTGGCAGGGCACTTCATATTTTGCTTTCCTCACGAAAGACGTGAGCTTCGAGGTGAAGTTCATTTCACACACCAAGTTTCCCAAGAAGGTGATGCGTGTTTGATGATCAGTGAGAAAGGGATGTCAAAGCAGCTCTTTTTTCACTCCGGACTGGCCGTGAACGCAATAAATTTTAGAACGAAGTGCCTGCCGAATTGCGTCGTTCATAAAAAAAAACCATTAGGGCGAAGACGCGGTGTTTTGGCTGGATCTGACGAGAGCCCACTGCTCAAAGCGATGGTGGCCGAAGATGGAATATTGATGTGGTAACCAAGCCGAAATCCCCCCCCCCCCTACGTTCCCCAACTGCGTCCCATCGATAATTTCTGGGCACACCTGAAGCGTAAAATCTACCCCAAAATTTTGTCGCGAAAACTGTCGAACGCTGAAATTGGTTTTTTAGGCGAACCTTAGGCCGTTTACATACTGACGCGTCCTGCGCTGCGGAGACGGTTCGCCTTGGCGTGGGTTAATGTACAGCTCTACTTAGCCCTGTACATTAACCGACGGCAAGGCGAATCGTCTCCGCAACGCAGAACGCGCCTTAGAGAATTTAGGTAGGATGTCGAACGTCTCCAGTAGTGGTTTTCTTTGAGAGCTTTTCTGCTGCAGTCTTCTGCAATAACCTACCGAAGGCGTTTGATACCTTATGTGTTATATTGAAATATTGAGAAGAAATGTGTTTTAATGAGATCGAAAAATGTCATATTAATTTGTGTTTTTTTTTAAATAATGGAAAAAACAGCAAAAATGTGGCAAACCAAGTATTTGTCTTTTTGGCTTATTTTCACTTTATTATAACGGGAATTGGCGGTTACGACCAGTTAGCGATTTACCCTATTTTCAAAAATTTAATTTTTCTTGTTTGCATGGGTCCGTAATTTTATTCATGGTCTCTATCGCCTATAAAACTCTGGAATAATCAGTGCATTTTTTTCCTCTTTAAAAAAATGTTGCTCAGATCGTTTTCTTTTGGGCCACACCAGGCTTGTAGTTTCTTCTGGGGTATCACTAGCGTGTAGGAGAATCTCTTTCACCGCGGAAACACATGCTCTCACACTAGTGAGCAATTCGACGCACGTGCCTTAAGCGAGCAGCGAATCGTGTGTATCTGAGGAGCTTGCTAAAAAACACCCTGGTGGAATCTTAAATACCTCTCCTGAGATCAACGATATTGAGATGAGCTTTCTCACATTAGAACGATAACTAAACTGCAGGGCTTTTACAGTGAGTCTCTTGAGCATATATCAAATAATGGGAGCATATGGGTAGGAAAGTAGATTGCGTTTGCTTTGCATCCCGAAACTGAGCAAAATATATCCAGGCGCCATTTCGCATTACATTTTTCTACGAGAAAACTAAAGCTGTCTCTATTATATTCTCTCAACAGTACGCACTGCGGTGTTCTTCTGTGTATTCCTACTAAAGTGATTCACCACTCTTGTTTCGCTGGGCTGTGGTGTAAGTAGTATATGAGTTGATTACATCTGCAAGCGGCAGAAGCACAGCAGAAAGCAGACGAAAGAAGTGTGATGCAAACACATTGCTCCATGCAGCGCTCATGTTCATATTGAGGGGAATAATAAGCCTGGAACTGTATTTTTTTAACTCTTATGGCAATTGACCGAACGTTTTTTGCTGTCCACACTTTTTTGTTTTTCCCTTTTTGCAGTGCCACTTATTGAGAGGTCACCTGCTACGTGTTATAGTGCTTGTATTTGCCCCAGACTTGCTACATATTCTCTTATCTTCTTTACCGACATTGTCATCGCTTTAAGTAAGTTTTTGCAAGGTATAACGTATTGAGTTGTTCAGTCGAGAAAATTTTTTCGTGTGGAGGAGCCCGAGGATGAACCCATGCTTAAGTCTTTCGATATTGATTGGTCTTATTCTACTTGGAGATTCGAACCCATAATCACCAGCTTGTCATAGCGGACTCTGTACCCTTGCGGCTAAGAAGCTTCCCAGAGGATCCTTTTTTGCTTCTTGTGCATTTTTCTTACAGCAAAATCTTTTGACGGGAGTTTATTATACTCTTTCAGAACGAATTCAATTTTTGAAATAAAAGGACTGCATAAAAAAGCACTAAACAATTTTGAAAAACAATGGAAAGATGACTGAGCATAAAACAGTATAAGAACATTAGTAATCGATTTTCTACCAATATTTTACTTAGTGTGGTTTTTTGAACAGGCATCAAGTTGATTTAATCCGTTGCGCTTAACAAGCCACAAACTTGAATATGTTTTTATATTGGAAATGAATGTAAGACATAATTGCAAAATGTTTTTTTTTGCAAAATGATCGAAATATCAACCGCATCAGGATCGTTTGAATAAAATGTTGATTCACCGCTGATTCAGAATAAAGCCGGTTTTACGTGTTAAACCAGAGCCAACTAATAATTCGAAATGTAAACGAAAGGTTTCTCATCACAATGCCTAAAACAAACATCGTTTGCAAGCTTAACCTTCTGGAAAATTTATACGAACTTTTTGCTTTTAAGATTTCTAACCGTGAAATGTGAGTTGCTAACAAGTAATTCCAGTCAAAATGACACTCCGAAATATAAAAGGGACCTGGAAATCTAAATTAGAAACCAAGTTTCATACAAGCTAAATGACAGGCCACAATTTGAATCCAATTGTCTCATAACAGCTACTTCGTGTGCCGACAACGTGCTTAATTAAATAATAATAATCCTCATGTCTTCTTCAACATTAAAACTATGTTGTTCCATTCTATCAGCAATAAAGTTCTAGAATTTTACCCTACATACGAACTTAAGTTTCGCCGCTGGCCGGCCGTAGCAACCACCGTCTAAAGTGCCGTCGTAGCTGCGGCCAAGGAAAGAAACTTCACACGAATATTATCACATGCAGCGCACCGGTGACTGCCGCACACCAGTTTTTTGATCCATTCGTTCCTTCGTTCACTATTTTACTGCAGCTTTCCCCTCTTTTCTCTTTCTCTCTCTCCATACTAGACCGTTTGTCGTTTTTTTTTCTATCCACTTTTTATCGAATAGCAAACTCCTCTATCCAGTACAGGGTTTAATTTGTGTTGGTGGCTTCGATGCCGGTGTAACCTTAACAGATTCTACCTACACCAGCGTGTGAACCCTGGTGGGTTAATACGAACACATAAACATCGATTATCCCCTCCGCGCTCCGTACATCATCTCCATACATGTGCGCGCTTATTTGCCATATTCAAACCCAAACGGTTCAACTTTAGTGGATCGGATATCCCTTCACCACATCCCGGGTTAGGATAAATGGCGGGCCACCTCTTTCGAAACCACCCACGGCCTTGTTATCACCACCCTTACCCTTAATCCTCCTCCTCCTACTGCGTTCTACACATTTGCCACACTGCTGCTGCAGTGCATGAACAAAACGTGATTGGCGATCAGACCCGCTTTACTAACAGATGGTGCTGCGGTCCAGTGACTTTTGCTTCGCGTGGCACAGGCAGCACTCAGAGCAGTGATTATTAGGCTGCGGGTGCGAAATATGCACATTTTGTTGTCTGCGCTGCGTCGTTAGTCTGAGGCCAGGAAAGAAGCTGCACATGAAAATAAAAAACTGGTTAAATAACAGGCCTATCGTCTTCTTTTTCTTCTTCTACTTTGCCTCATGCATACACCGCCTGTACGTAAAGTAGATGCACGACTAACCGTACGTGAAGGCGGGCGATAAGTTCAAGGTCGCCGCCAAGGTTATTTGATATGACGACGCGAGACTTGTGGGAAGAGTCGCCAAGTGCCCCCGGTAGGCATACCAAGGCAGGCAGCGGACAACAACAGAATCAGTGCACGGCTGGCTAAGCTGCTATCGAAGCACCGATAGAATTACCGTCGTAGCGGCGAGAGCCGTTCATAAACTTGTTGTCACTTGCCGCGGATAATTGTCGACGGCGGGCGAGTCAACGATTTCGGTATTTTTTGTTCGTTTCTCCTTCTCACTGCGAATAATGAATGACACAGTGGGAAGTAACTACTGGCTATGGACCAAAAATCGAAAATTCGAGTTAGTCACCATTTCTAGTGACTGGATACTATCAACGAATTCATTTTTGCTATGTGCCTAGGGCTTGAAAAAACTTAAAACTATGAAACGGTTTCGTTTTTTGCATTCTCCAATATTGTAAGGCTTATGAATATGCTTCGTATAACAGTCTCCGTCCCTTTGATTAGAATTGCAGTGAAATCTTCTGGACACAAGTATGATAATTTACTTTGAATGTGATCATGACAGCGTAGAACTTAGAATTCAAAAAGCTATGTGAATTATCGTTACAAAAATCCTAGGAGTTACATTTCACTATCGCAACTTGACTTCGAGACCAACTACTGGAGGACAACTATTTATTTAATTTATTTTTAACAAAATATGTATTGACATGCCGTGTACAAATAATAAGGTAAAGAAATATACTGAAGCAAACAAAGTTTTCTGGAAAAATTTGGATGAATCTGGCAATTTTAATATTTTAAACAAATAAACTCCTTCCTGTTCGAGAGTAAGACGGCACTTTAGTTTGGAAATTGGTCATAAACATAATACTCAAAACATAACGAGAAGAAAGATTAAGCATACAATAACAAGAATACGTAAACACCAGCAATTTCACTTGGAAAAAATTAAAAACAGAGAGTATTACGCAGGTATTTTTTTGAAGCCGTTGGCATGGAGTCGCTCCACTGTGTATTGGTTGCACTGCACCAGCTTCATTTCTTTCACATGCAGTAATCTACTTTCCACTCCATTGAGCAGTCTTCGGTTCGATATAATTGGAGGTCTGAGCCTAGTGCAGAATGCAACTGCGGGATAGCTTCGAAGGAGAAAAGAGCGTGAACCGACTTGGACGTCACGTTTCGCAAAAATAAAGACAAGTGAATAAGAAGGGATTCATATTTTTTCGTCGAAAAGCTGCCACAATTTTTCTGATACTGAAGCGACATTATTACCTATATGATTGTGCTTTTTCTATGAATCCGATTATCTTTATTAATGAAATCATGAAGTAAGTAGGTCTTCAACGTCACCTACTTGAGTCCTAACCAGTCCACAATAGTAGTCACCATTTCGGGTGGTGTTATCTACGAACATGTAGTGTCACCATCGCTGTGCAACTCACTCACTGTCAACGAAAAACAAGCAAAGTCATCAGAGAGACCCTCCACGCCGCACTGTTTGCTGACGCTGGCACGCGTAAAACGGTCGGCACAAATCTCAGGTGGGCGTGCGTCGAGCGATTATGGTTTTCTGAAATTCCTCTTGTGAAAAGCAATGAAAATGGTCAACTGACGCCAACTTCTACTGCGGTGATTGCTGTTGGTTGCTGTTGCTGCTGCTGCATCCTACTATGGAAATAATGACCCAAAATACCAGTCTATTCATAGTATGTAAGAGAGAGAGAGAGAGTAAGTTGTTAGGGTGTGGATGTGGGTGCTTGAAGAATCGTTTTGCATTACATGGGCACAACATAACAATTGGACCAGAGAAACATGTTAATGTAAAGCTGAAAACATGGAATGGGCGCTCTGTCAAAGCATCTTCTCCATGCTGCATAACGGTGAGTTCACAGCGGTGACAATTATGTAGCACCAGGTATGTATATTACATATTTGTTGTCAGCCGGCGACGGCCAACGACACGGTTGATTACATCATCAAACACCATACGAGAAGAGCGGTGGGATGACTCACGTCACATACCTATCGGTTCCGACAACGGTTCTCTTTTGTCTCGTTCAAATAGTTCAGCGATTTAATGTGTACCGCGATAACGCGAGACCGTAGAAGTATTGAATTGCTTCTCATTTCAGATTTGACGTATTGTTGACTTTCAAATTGAAATTCCCCAACAATGAAGGGGAATTAGAGCTTAAATTTATTTTCTTCGATGTCTCAGAGCGATATGGAACATTTTTCTTCGCTATAAACGTGAATAATTCAACAAAATTCAATACTCAGTGCACATTTCGTACCGAGCTCCGCTTTGGTATGGAAGAAAAAATCGATTTTAAAAAACTGCAGCAGCCACCAACTGTACACGTATTTCTCCAGCGCACCATTATGGAGTATGTATCTAAACGTTTTCGTATTTCACGACGATTGTGTTGATGAATGATGATGGCGTTTTGTGTCGTTTTAAAATCAGCACAAGACCATCAATTTCCTGCGCGACACGTAAGATGCAAAGCAGTTTGAACTATGATTCATCGCTCACTAACTTCACTACTGGACGGAGACAGTGGATTGATGATGAGAATATGCATTCCAGACTGTTTGATGTAATTTTTAACCAGGACTAGGACATCTGACACTCATTGGCATTAATGATGCCTATTTCAATCCCGTTATGGAAGCATGAACCTCATTTTAATTGATGATGCATCAATCTACAGAGAAATAAGAAAAAGCGACATTCAGTACCACCCACTTCTGAGGTTAACGTTGGGAAAAAAGGAAATCATGACTTGAGCTTGCACTTCAATGTTTAACATTCAAGCTCTATAAGTCAATAATAATATTAAGAATAAATACTACTGAGCATGGCCGCTACTTTCCGAAACTGCGTCTACTTTCCGAAGCATCGTGCTCTAGAATAGAACCTGAAAGTTTGGTATAGTCAAATAAATGAATGTTTTTTTGTTGGTACCTTTTACAGTTTTACACGTGAAAAACACCAAAATAACTGTAATCCAGTTGAATGAAGAAAAGTTAGATAAAAACCTCATTGAGCATCACAAATATATTGAAACCATGCCTAATTGTTTCGTATTTTCTCCTTTTAATTGCAGAAATGGTTGAAGCCATGAAGAAAGTCGCTTCCCTGGATGTCGAGCTCACAGTCGAAGAACGAAATCTGCTGTCGGTGGCCTACAAGAACGTCATCGGTGCACGACGCGCCTCCTGGCGGATAATTTCCTCGATTGAACAGAAGGAAGAAAATAAGGTAGGTTTTCACCTTGCTTCTTCAATCTAGATCATTTGAAGATATTTCTGTTTCGCTGCTAGGGTGTCGAGGAAAAGCTGGAGATGATCAAAAACTATCGCTCCCAAGTAGAGAAGGAACTGCGCGATATCTGCTCCGACATTCTTGAGGTCTTGGACAAACATCTGATCCCGTGCGCGACGACCGGCGAAAGTAAAGTGTTCTACTACAAAATGAAGGGCGACTACCACCGCTATCTGGCCGAGTTTGCCACCGGTGGTGACCGCAAGGACGCCGCCGAGAACTCGCTTGTGGCTTACAAGGCTGCCAGTGATATCGCGATGACCGACCTCCCACCGACGCATCCGATCCGGTTGGGCTTGGCACTCAACTTTTCAGTGAGTATTAATGAACATCCCTCCTCCTCTCACAATTGTACAAACTATTTCTTTCGCGTACTTTTCCGCAGGTATTCTACTACGAAATCCTGAACTCGCCGGATCGTGCCTGCCGCCTAGCGAAAGCTGCATTCGACGATGCAATCGCCGAGCTCGACACCCTCAGCGAGGAAAGCTACAAAGACTCTACGTTAATCATGCAGCTTCTCCGAGACAACCTTACATTATGGACATCCGATATGCAGGGTGACGGTAAGTTCCGATCTATTTTCGTTTACACCTGTCCTATCCCTACTGACCTTGCTAGAATAATAGTTACTACAAAACAAAAGCCTCCCTTCCCTAACCTCAGACACATAACGAAGTATCTAAACTCCGCTTTCGCGCTAACTTCAAACAAAAAAGTCACGAACTTGCTGGCATTTTTGCATGAAAATTCAAATGAAGGAATTAACAACATTGTGACTCAGGAGCACTGAACTGTAACACTTTATGCTTTATGTACTGGTGATAATTATAGGTTAAGGTCCTTAATAATTTAACGAAACGAAAAAAGAACCACGGGTTAAATATCATTCGCACAAGTAAATTTAGATTAGATATAGAAGTTACGATACTACGCTCGAACCGCGTGCTGCTGACGTCGAACGATGGGAATAGTACACGTGAGAACATCGCGTACTACCGCCACAATAGTTAACGGCAGATAAAGAGCATCGAAATTGAGAATTTACATAATTTAAAACAATAATTGTTCTGAAAGTGAAAGACGACACTACGCCAGCTCCTCGAGTGCTCAGTATTCGACAAGTTGTTCAATTCAAGAGTGCTATTCAGCTGTTCTCCGAACTGATATGTGTGCAATAAACCGTAGCAAAATGCGGCTTGATAGTGAGGGTAAGGTAAGGTATCGCTTAATTATTAACGTCAGTAGGTTGTATGGATTTTTTTTACGACAGCAATCACTTTGTTTGTTTAGGTAATTGGTACGCGAGCGCGTGAACTAGCTCGTTAGTGGCGATACGATGCAATTATTTACTGAGATAAGAATTATAGAATAGAAATACAGTCTAGGAAGGAAGGTTTCCGGCCGGCACTACCACTTTGTAGTTGCGGACATGCATAAGGCAATAATTATTAAAACGGTAGTCCGATGAGGTTCAAGGATTGTGTATTGCTTTTATAATAAGTACTTTAATATTCACAGAAAATGAAAACAACTAACAGATAATACCAGCAATAGAATCCTTTTCCTATTCCCAACCCCCGAATCGTGACTCGTCAGTTCGGCCTGGACTGGCAGCAGGGTTTTGAGCCACGTTGGTAATTTATTTTTCTCTTCGTGTTTTATTCTCCACAGGCGAAGGCGAGCAGAAGGAACAAATTCAGGATGTTGAAGACCAGGACGTGTCGTAATTTGTTACACAACTGGTTTATGTGTGAATTTATTTTATTAATTAAAGCAACTAAGGTTAAGCATTATTAAATAAGCTATACATAAGACAGCAACAAACAACAACAAAGAAAAAAAGGAGAAAAAAATTGCATTACACAACAGATGAACAGAATATCAAGAAAACGATAACACACACATTCATGTAAGAGCGTGACAAAAACCAGCCACATTGAAATAATTAAAGGAGTGAAACAAAAGCAGATACTTTTTACGAACATTTTGAATTGCAACAGGAGAATTAAGAGAACCAAGAGTCGAGTCAGCAGAATGCTAAAATGAGAGCAATTAAAATAAAAACCGAAACAGAAAGAGTTAAATGACACCAGCAAGAGTCCCTCTTGGCATCAAAATCAGATCAAAAGAAAAAGCAGTATCAGCCAACAGAAGACACAGACACACTTAGACACACAAACAAGCACTCATCTTCACACACATAAACACACACACAAACCTGCAAACATTACACGAACACATGAATACTTACTACTATTACATCAAAAAACAGCGTATTAGAGCATATTAATTACTACAACTACTACTAGTAAAAAGCTAATGAAAATTCAGCTGAGTGGTGTAAAAAGAGAAAAAAAATCATCATCCATTAAATGTGTATTGTTTTTGTCAATATATATTAATACAAAATAAAGAAATAATGAAAAGTACGAAAAAATAACAAATGGAAATTTAAAAGCATAAAACGAGAAAGAGAGTAGCAAAGTCCGGGAAGAAGAGAACGAAATGGGAAGCAAACGCTGTCGGCGCGCAGTGTCACTTCAAATTTTTTCCGATAAAACACACCAACTGAGCGTCAGACAGTAGTTGGCGGAAGTTGTGTGGACAGTACAGGCATCATTATTTTATGGTTGGTGTCCTGTTCGTATCATCCATCCTGTAGTTGCAAGCTTCTTCAAGCTGGCCCGTCAGCCATATGCCAATGACGTGCGAAGAGAACATTCCCGATTTTCCAACGAAAAAAAAAAACTAAATGTTACTGCTTGTGGCAGTGTGTCGGAAAACCGTTGCGATAATTTGTTCGCTATCTGTCAGTATTCCAGTTTTTATTCCCAGAAGAGTATTCTTTGCGTGTGTGGAACCATCACCAATGGTATTCCGACTTAATTTGGCTGTTAGCAGTGAAGCGACACCGGCCCTGAAAACGTTTACATGTACGCCCGTTTCTGCTCTTCTCGTTGTTCGTCCGGTTTCTAGAATGGTATAGCTTTGTGTTTTTTCCGCGCCGAAAATTATTTGAATCCCAATGCGCTAAAAAGTAGTGCCCCCATCATAGCTAAACGAGGGAATTACTAGCATGGTAAAATTAATGATTAAAATAGTAGTACTATGACTAGGTGTAAAGAATTCAATTCGAAACTGATACAGTATATGCAGAGAAATTCTCGACCGCAGTTTTAAGAGCACGCTAGCAAGCAAACGTCTAACGAAAGTTTTCCACTGAAAGTAAGCATCTATCTAATAGGTCATTTCCATCAATTTTAAGTTTCGCCATACCTCTGCCCTCTCGATAAGATCATTTCACACAATTTGTCCCTCTTTTGATTTGACGAGACAAAATAGCAAAAGAGTAACTATAAAGCAGGGAATCACGAACGTTGAAAATTGGCCACCTAAGGAACGGCGTTTTTCTAGCCCAAAAACCAAAACATATTGGATACGAACGCGGTAAAAAGGAGCACAAACATTTTCCATCAAATCAATAACACAAAAAAACTGCGTCGGTTAAATTCCCTTCCTTAGTTAGTCAAATTTCGAGAATAAAATAAAATATGAAAAAATGTGAGCGAATTTTCTACTGAAAGATAAATCAACCAAAAAAAAGTGAACATACGGTTTTCCGAAAATGAATTATAGTGAAATAAACCGAAATAGTCTAGCAAATAGTGGAAAACAAAATTATTGCATTTATTGAGAATACAAAAAAATGGCGGATTGAGAGAGAGACAGCATACCAACCGGCGACGAAACGAACATCCACATAAATAGACTATGTTTTAACCAGCCAGGATACAACGCGAGAGTAAGACAAGAAAAATTGAAATATATAAATATATTTAAACAAAAAAAACCTTTTCTAGTAGTAGCCATTGGAAGCAGCTTTTTAATTGCAATTTTCAGATTATGCATTCGAGTGTGTTTCTCTCACACTCATAGCCTACCTTGATATGTCCCCAGGAGCTCATTTAAATTTTTTACTCTAAACTGTTTTTTTTTCTTTCGTTCCTCTATGCAATATTTTTTTATTGATCAATTAGTACCAAACAAAGAAAATAACCGACGTATCAATTTCCGAATTAAATTTAAGGCGGTGAAGTAACACAGAATAATAATTACTAAAGAGAAAACAAGAAAACCTATTGATTATTATGAGTAGAAGCATAAATTTAAAGGTAAATTAATTAAATAGAACCATGCAAAACTACTTAAAAACACTAATTATCAACGCAAGAAGCCAAGACAGCTGAACCCAAAATCCACACGCGCGTACAAAACAAGAGTAACTTCCACACCGAATCAAAAAAATAAAAAGAAATCTCGACATTTTCTTAATTCTTCTAGTTTGAGTATTGACAACGTTTGAAGGCCACCAGCAAATTAGAGGAAACCTCAATCCCCTTGCATGAGAATCGGGTTTTCGTCATCAAATTAGAGTGCTTACAGTAAAGCGCACCTCTTTTGTTTCCTCTCAAATTATAGACTAACCTTTTTTCCGGTTTCGAATGACAAAAAGCAAGACTCTTTCGAGGCGAAACGTGCGAGCGAGAAGCTAAAGCAAAAAAAAAATGGTTTTAATTTGTGTTCTACTAAGTTATACCTTCGAAAAACAACAGCTCAGCCGGAAGCAGTTGATTTTTGATTCAGAGCCGAAGAGAAAATGTAAGAATTCACACACGAACAGATGGTAACAAAAACAAGTGAAATACAAAAAACAGCAAACAGAATTAAATCAACATTATACACGAGACGAAAGAAACATGGAGAATCAAGGAGCATTCTCATTCTAATGAATAAATTAAATAATTGAAACAGACAAACAAAAAATCATGGAAAAAAGCAACACAACTATTACAGAAAAACGTCGAAAAAGAAACAAGCAAAACAATAGTGAATAATATAAACAAGAAAAATCCATCAAGCAAACAGCAAGCAAAGAAATGGAAAAATATTGAAAAATAAAGCTCTAAGAAAAAAAAAACAAAAGACCGATGTTGTTATTTATCCGAAAGTGGCGATATCGGTTACACTTTTTTTTCTCTTACTCCGAAAATTATAAGTTTGATTCTTGAGCTTTGGTGATTAGCCTAAGGATGGTCGCACATGGATGAGATTCTGAGATCACTCGTGAGTTCGGATTCGTCGCGATAGCACACACTGTGTATACGGAAAAGTTTATTCACGTCAATCAAGTGATTTTCGAAGTGAAATCACAATAATCATATCGAAGGTGTTTCTTAATAAGACCACCCGCACTTCGGTGTTGGTACGTGGTCAGTTATCGACAGGGACGATTGTAAATTAGCACAACTAAGTCGGTGATAAGCACAAAAGACGCTGTGAAACGGACGCCATCAATCCCCTTGTATACGGGGACAGTGTTAGTGTAAGTGAAAGATCGCCACTCATCCGATCCCACTCACGGAGTGGAGAGACCGGAGAGACACTAGTGTACAATACGCTCAGAATTAGGAAAGTTACGAGAGCGAACGATCCCCATTCTCCACAGAGCAGCGCAGAGAATTGAGTAACCTCTTCGTGCTGAAGTTTTTCGTCATTGCCTCCGAATAGAAAATTATACCGCAAGGGATCCTTTCACAAAACCTGGTGCAATAAAAACTGAACCAAGGAAAACCTCCCGACATGACGTCGGGAGGCGATTTCCCTCTCACTCCCTACGGGAAAGCTGAAAATACCAGTTATGGATTTTGTAGCAGAGTAGACGGAATTTATGCCGGCCAGAGCTTCCCTGAATATGGAGATATCCGTGGCGACTACGATGAGATTCGAGTGTTGCGACTAGAAGGAGTGGACCAAGCTCTACCTAAGAAACCGTTTGAAATTAGAGCAGTCGAGGCGCCCCTAGGTGCACGTATCGAGCAAGCCAACCCTGAGGGAAAAGGAGTGTCCTATATGATAAAATTGCGGAACCAAATGCAAGTCGAGCAACTGAAAAAGATGACACAGTTACCGGACCGAACCAAAATTAAAATCGCCGAACATCCAACAAGAAATCAGTGTCGATGCGTCGTGTACTGTCATGAGAGTACACTACTGATGAATTGCTTAGAGAATTGAACGATCAAGGTGTAAGAGATCTCCGAAGAATCACTAGAAAAGATGGTGGCGACTACATCCCCACGCCGACCATCATTCTGACCATAGACGGAACTGTTGTACCACAAGGCATTAATTTCGGATGGATCAGGGTTCGTACACGTCCCTACTATCCAACGCCGATGCTATGCTACGGATGCTTCGAGTATGGGCACCCTCGTAAGCGGTGCACGTCGAAAAATCTGGTTTGCAGTTTGTGCTGCGGAAATCACGCCAACACACCGGAGATGCCGTGCCAAGAGAAGGTTTTCTGTAAACACTGTAAGAGTGATGTGCATCCGGTCTCCAGCAAGAAGTGTCCGATATACCTCAAGGAGGTTGACATTCAACATCTTATGGTAGACCAGGTAGTTGGCTACCCGGCCGCTCGACGAATGTTCAAGGCAAATCATCGCACGAAGACCGTCGCTACCGTAGTTGCAGAAGGCAATGACGCTCGATTTGCCGAGCTCAGTGCTAAATTCGATAAGCTCCTGCTTGAAACTGGTAAGAAAGATAACCAGATAGAGATCATGAGAATAAAGGCAGCCAAGCGTGATCGTCAAATCGACGAGCTCTTCGAGTTGGTAAGAAATAAAGACGAACAACTGGCTGAGAAGAATGCTGAAATTGCAGCACTCAAGGCTGCGCTGACCGCCGCAAACATACCTGTCCCACCAACAGCCAAAACCAATGCGCCTACCCCGGCCAACACCCCGATTTCAACCAGTACAATTTCGAAGAAAAAAAAGAAAAACAAAAATGAAGCATCCCAGTCTAGCTCAAGGTCTAGATCTCGATCACCCCAGGAACTGAATCACCGAAATTGCGACAAGGACGAGCGTCAAAGCCGAGCTCCCTCCAGGCCGAACAGACGCTCTAAGCTGGACCCCAGCAATAATAAAAATAACAGTAATAATCCGAAGACAGTCGCTCCCAAGCCTACGGACCAAAGTGATGAATTCAGGAAAGAACAAACCTGCTACATATCAGACAGCGAAGATAACATTCACTCGCAGACCTATGACACAAATCAGAAAGAACCGGAAATAAACATCTCTTCAGACGGGTCGATATAGCTCGGCCTGCAGGAGGATCTCCTGTAAACAATATTCATCGATAAGTCCTCTCTGTTTAAAACGACATAACGAAAATAAAATAATGTACCAATGCCTTCCACAACCAAAAATGTGGGCAGCTCCACGCGAATTAATAGAGAGGACGACAATCACACCAACTGTACCGACAGAGACAAAAATGAAAACAGACCAACGATACATGAAAAAATTGCCTCGGGTAGCCGGGGCACTGCCGGTGCGGAAGTCTCTGGAGGACCGGGACTGGCAGATCACCCCCGGTACCAGATGGCCAACAGCAAGACGGACAAGCGGGTCTTACCCCCGTATCCCTTGCAGGACAACGCGAGAGACAAGACTACGCCTAAACAAAGCGAGACGGACAAGCGGGCTCACACCTCGTATCCCTCGCAGGACAACGCGGGAATCGAAAACTCGGACACAGCCTCGGATAGTTGGCCCCCCCTGGTGCGGAAGTCAAAGGCCAACAGGAATCAGGGAATACCCCCCGGCGTCTGACGGCAATACCCAACAACGATAAACATGAAGCTGTTCCTCGACGATCCGCTAGGATAGCAGCGCAGAATGCCCTCCCCTCGCAAATGACACGGAACACCATACCACTGGAAGCCACAACCTGCGCGTTAAAGTACGATCTGTGGAGAGCGAGAATTTACAACTCTGAAATGCCGTCCCCGGGACCTTCTCGGGCTCCACTCTACTCTTCCAAGCCTATTTCATCTCTGCCAGTAGCGGGGTCTTCGCGGACTGCTGCTATTGGTGCAGCTCTATCAGGAAGCACCCACTGTCCCGAAAGAAAGGTTATGCGCGCTTACTGTACAACAAGCAACGATAGACCAACCCACCGACAGCATAACACCTGTAATCTAGCAACAACCAAAGCTGACTACCTAGCCATACAGTGGAACATGAATGGCTTTTGGGGGACGTAAACGGCCACCACCAAGACTGGGGAACACACCCGTCAAATCGACGAGGAATTGAGGTACGTGAAGCCGCTGAGAACTGCAATTTGTCACTCTTAAATGACGGCTCAACGACATTTACTCGAGGCCAACAGGAATCATCGATCGATGTTTCATTTGCTAGCACTAGTCTGGTTTCAAGACTTCTCTGGACCGCCGACAAAGATCCTCTAGGAAGCGATCACCACCCGATCGGAATCCAGATAGATGAAGCTCCCATCGAAATCACTCGCAGGCCAAGATGGCTATACAAAGACGCCGACTGGGCCGTCTACCAAACAGCAGTAACGAGACGATGCCATGAAAATCCCCCGACCAATATAGAACAAACGATAGAGCAAATCTTCTCTGCTGCCGCGGAGGCAATTCCAAGAACCAGTGCAAAACCAGGTAAAAAGGCACTACATTGGTGGACCTCTGAAACAGCAGCTGCGGTCAAAGCCCGACGCAAAGCACTTCGGGCCATGAAGCGCCTCTCAAACGACCATCCTGACAAAGAAAATGCCGTTAGGGTCTACCGGGCCCAAAGAAATTCCTGCCAAAAAACTATAAAAATAGCAAAACGAAAAAGCTGGGAAAACTTTATCGACGAGATCAACCCTGCCCAAAGCGCAAGCGATTTATGGTCCAAGGTCAATGCTATAAACGGGAAACGAAGAGCCAGAGGCATGGCAATACAGCATGAACAATCCGTAACAAGAGACCCGATAGCAGTAACCAATCTGCTAGGTAGGTATTTCGCAAACCTCAGCAGGGTGAAAGGCTACAGCCCGGATTTAATCCGTAAAAACTGCGTGACAACAGACTCTATCGCCAACGTCATCATACCTGCCGACAGGAATGCAATGGAGATAAATCAACCATTTCGAATAGACGAACTTCGTTTCGCCCTGTCTAAGGTGAAAGGAAAATCTGCTGGACCGGACGAAGTGGGTTATTCCCTGTTGAAAAAGTTACCACCGGAAACGTTATCCATTCTCCTAGAGAAAATTAACCAAGAATGGACTGGCGAGACCTTCCCTAAAACATGGAAGCACAGTTTGGTCGTCCCAATCCCAAAACCTGACACCCAAGGATGCGAAGTTTCACACTACCGACCAATATCCCTGACATGTTGCGCATCCAAAGTCATGGAGCGAATGGTCAACCGAAGACTGATGCAGTACTTAAACGAAGAAGAAAAATTGGACGACCGCCAATACGCCTTCCGACCTGGGCGAGGTACAAACACGTACTTTGGTGTAATGCGACAAGCGATGGAAGACGCAATCTCTAACGGGGAACACATCGAGTTCGCAGCACTCGATCTCTCGAAGGCATATAACCGAGCATGGACACCAGGTATACTACATCAGCTTACAGAATGGGGCCTCAGAGGACGAATCTTGAGCTTCATCCAAGGTTTTTTGCAAGATCGAACGTTCCAAGTTATTTTAGGGAACCACCGATCAGACACCTACCAGGAACAAACAGGAGTCCCACAGGGATCCGTCCTTGCCGTCACTCTTTTTCTAATTAGGATGAATGGGGTATTTCAGAAACTACCAGGCGGCATCCGGATATTCGTATATGCGGACGACATTGTCATCATGGTGGTTGGGGCAACGGTAAAGGCTCTACGGAGAAAGCTGATACAGGCTGCATCTTATGTGGTTAAATGGGCAACGGACGCCGGTTTTGAATTGTCCGTCCCAAAAAGCGGATATATACACATTTGCGACCAACTACACCACGTCAGCAATACACCGGTGATCATCAAGAGGGAACAAATTCGCAGGAAAAAAAAACCCTAAGGATATTAGGAGTAACCTTTGATCGCCAACTAAGCTTCAAGGCACAATTTGACAGCGTCAAGATGAACTGCAAAACGAGAGTTAACCTCCTAAAAGCCCTAGCGGGTAAACACGTGAACACTAATCGAACGACGAGATTGAAAATCAGCAGCGCCATCATCAACACCAGACTGACGTACGGCCTAGAGATCACAGGAATGAAAATAGATGCCCTCATTCAAAAGTTATCTCCAGTATACCAGAAAGCAATCCGGATCACATCCGGTTTACTTCCTTCAACCCCAGGATTAGCAGCATGTGCAGAAGCAGGTGTACTCCCCTTCGGGCATTTCCTAACAAGAGCCATTTGCCACCGAACCATCGCGTTCCTTGAAAAAACCGAACCGAATCGATCAAACGAGGAGTGCTGCCTCCTAACTGAGACCAACCGTCTCCTCATCGAAAACGCCGGCAAGGTACTCCCACCTGTGTAAGGAATCCACTGGTGTGGAGCCAGAGGCTGGAATGTACCAAAAATCAGAATAGATTTGACAATCAAAAACCGATTCAGGGCAGGTTCCAACCCGATAGCGGTACAAAAGGCAGTCACTGGGCTTCTCAGGACCAGCTACAAAAATAACATCATCCGATACTCGGACGGCTCATTAGCACAAGGAAGAGTTGGTATAGGAGTTTCAGGACCCGACATGGAAACCAGTCTTAGCCTCTCAAACCAATGTACAATATTTTCAGCTGAAGTAGCAGCAGCCTACATCGCAGCAGTCACCCTGGCTGAACGACCACTCGCCATACTCACTGACTCGGCCAGCGTTGTCACCGCGCTACAGTCCGACACGGTCTCACATCCATGGCTCCAACAACTACTGCTCGAAGTATCACCAGATACCACTTTCGTATGGATTCCAGGACATTGCAGAATCAGTGGCAATGAGAAGGCTGACCACTTCGCCAAATTGGGTCGCAATCAGGTACGTTTTACTAATTCAATTCCAGCCACAGACCTGAAGTCATGGGTAACAAAGGTAATAGAGAAAAAATGGACAGAAAACTGGCTGAACACCGGTAGGGAAGGAACTAGGAAATATTTTCTAAGAAGGATAAAGATGGATACAACCCGATGGAACGACCCCCCAATCCAGCAGGAACAACGAACATTTTCACGCCTGAGAACAGGGCACACTTCATTCGCATACAACATGAGTGGTGGAGAATTTAAGACGCAGTGCCCAACATGCAGAGTCCACAGTCGGTGGAACACGTTCTCTGCCACTGTCCACATTACCAAACTGCACGAAATAAATACGGAATCCCTGAGAGCATCGGGAACGCCCTAGGGAATCAACCGACAACAGCTGCAGCAGTGATACTGTATCTAAAAGATATTGGACTATACGAACAAACATTAAAAAAATGAATAAATACATCGAGATTGTCAACTTTTGCAAAAAGAGACGAACCAGTCGAAGACTGAAAGTCTCTATAATAAAGGAAAAATAAAAAAAGATTCTGAGATGAATCCCTTTTTTTTATTATATTTTTCAGAGCATTCCACTGAAGGTTTACTTTTACACTTTTTGAGTTTTTTGCATAAATTGATGCAGAACGCAATAATTTACTAGAATATCCAAGAGAAACCGAGATCTGATAACCTAAACCAAAATTATAGCCAACACAATTTTTGGTAAGGGACCATACTTAAATGACGTAGCATTTATGGGGGGAGGGGGGATATCATCATTTTGTGACAAGGGGGAGGGGGGGGGATTGTAGTAAAATTGACGTAGCATTTTTTTAAAGACTTTTTTTGCAGGAAAAATGTATACTAAAAATACACTAAAACATTGCACAAAGTATTGCAGCGAGATCTGCCGAAATTTTTTATCTGTGCCATACTGAAATCTTCTAAAAGCTCTGCTACATAAATAATGACTTGGATTTCCAAGCACACAATCTGTTTTGAATACAAAAATCGTTGCTTTTTTGTAGCTTTTAATAGCGAAAATTACAAGATACTCGTTTTATTTCCGGAATATTTTCTGTGTTTTCTGCAGACATGGATCATACTACACACTTTGATATTATCACCGAGTACGGTAAAATAAATTACCGAGTTTTCAACATCTGAGATTTCGGTAAAAATCTCGGTAATACATCAAAACACCGATTCTGTAAAAGCAAAAATCAAAAACCCGTCAAACTTAAACGAGATTCTCTGTAATGTTTCGCCGAGCTACTCTGGAATTCGAACTGTCAAATTATTACGAGAACTTCGGTAAAATTCACTGAGGTACGTATTTTGCGATTTTTTTAGATAACCCAGAATATGATTAAAACGATTAAATATACAAAGTAATTCATCACATACTAAGTCAACTAATTCAATTAAATACCCCCCCCTCCCTCTCCGTGGACAACTGCTCATATAAATTCTAAAAAAAATGTATGGACCGTGGACATTACCCAACCCCCCCCCCCCCCCCCCAAAGCTGTCCACGTGGTATGTGGATGGCCCCTTACTCCTTATACAAAAACACAAGCCCTTCGAAGCAGAAGATGCAGTCACGAGTCTATAAGTTGTAAATAAATTTAATTAGACAGTTTTTTTTCAAGTATTTTTTTGTATGTATGTTACTTGTAACCTCCAGTTAGGCTACCAAAACTTAATTAAGAAAATAAAGAGCCATATTCGTTTCCTAGTATTTCAATATAGACATTCAAATACCGTAGATTAAATTGGTACATCTTTTATTTATTATTAGAATAACTCTTGCTCATTTGAAGTAACTGTTATACTCTAAACAAATTACAATTTGAATTTCTCGTATAAAAATACCCAAACCCCCTTGGTACCTATTTGTCATTTTCCCATTCCTCGACCGTAAATATCGATCATCAGCAAGGGGGGCGCATTTCACGTACGAGTTGTCAAATCCGGCGAAGGCGTCAACTCTGCCCAACACAGACATCACGGTATATAATGCCTTGTACGGACTCTTTTACGATTTTGAAGTGACCCGAAAAACACTGCTCTGGATCGATTAGCCGTCGTCGTCGTTACCAGCGTCTGGTAACTGATAAAGTGAAGTGAATTAAATACAAACTGGAGCCATTCTGGTCAGTATCCTCGCCTGCGGACGCTACTCGGATCGGATCACCGGAACGTACGTCAGTCGCCTCGCCTGGAAGTGGAGATTTTCCGTCTGGACCGCTTCGGACAGATCGCCCGTCTGAACCTTGGCGAGATTATGCCAGTCGAGCTGCATTGCCAGGCGCCGTCAACCGGGAACGTCTAAAGGAAAACGGCAGCCCTCACGCTGAAACAACCGTGGACAACAACTCTACCAGTCTCAGGATGTCTGCAGCTATCCTCGTCCGACGGCCACTAGGGTGGTGCGCAGCGTCATCGGTGCAATAAAAGCGGTTCGTAAATCCATAACTATACTTTCCTAACAAATCTCCTCCAAGATTGTAATTTTAAATGAATAAATAGATTTGTGAATGCAATGAACATATTTTCAACGCTGATAATTTAACGAAAAAGCCACTTGGTGATAATCTTCCTCGTCTTGATTTGTTTCGCCCTGAGTGGTTCCAAGAGAAACAAAGAGAATACTTACATACTACAGTCAGGTTTTCATTACGCGGGGGATACGTACCTCGTAAAAAAAACCGCTTTAATTCGAAAATCTGCGTAAGAAAACGCGCTAATTCAAAAATCATCGTAAAAGAACGCGTTAATTCAAGAATCCGCGTAAAAAAATCACGTTAATTCGAAAGTTCGCGTAAAGTTAACCAGCAAAAAGGGCTTTGAAAAAACCCGAGACGCTCTAGAACCAGTTTTAAAAATTGCCCTCTTTGACGGTCATTACGGATCTTTCGGAGGGCGGTGTTTTTTCTTTTGGACTAAGTCTTCTACTAGATAAACACTTAAACGTTTCTGGTTCCAAACCCACGTTGTTTCGAAAGTTCGCGAACAAGTTTTTGAAATAGTGCGGTATCGCGTAAAAAAAACCGCGTTAATTCAAAAATCCGCGTAAAAAACACGTTAAAAAACCTGACTACTTGTATTTTTGTACATTTTTACAGAAGCGGAGAGGGGGGGGGGGTAATCGAATGCTACGTTTTTTCAGGGGAGGTTTAGTTTTTGTGACCAAATGCTACGAGGGGGGGGGGGCTTACAAATCAAGAAAAAAATGCTACGTCATTTAAGTATGTTCCCTAATAACCATAATCACCATTTCGTTGAGAGCAAAATTGGTTCATGTCCAGTCTGTGCATGTTAGATGAAAAGTTGGTCAAGTGATTGAGTACTTTCAGATGAAGATCTGTCTGCTTTAGAATTGTCTTACTACGTGGTGCTAGTGTACCCGTAACTATTTTGTAACAGGAAGCATTTTACCTATTTCAGTATCAACTCGTATGCTGTTACCAAATACATAAACACCAGCGCCACGAAGAGACAGAATTCCTCAACAAACAGATCATCATTCTATAGTACTCAATCACTTGGACAACTCTGCTTGAAACATGAATATTCTGTGTCCTAAGATTAGAGAGCCATAATACATCCTTCATGTTCACACTGGACATGTACCACTTTTGCTCTCAACGTTTTCTGGTTGTCATTATTTTTCCCATAGAACAAAAATGGTACATGTTTTTCCATTGAAGTTTGTGTAAGTTTCTCAACCAGAACTCGTTATGCTTTCATGTACCGTCTTTTGAAACCTTTTCAGCAACTAAATAGTGCAGTTGTGTTGAAAAAAATTGTTGGAAATAATTTACTATTTGTGTATTTTCGTTTACCGCGTCTCCTGAAAAATTTACCTAATGGCACATGTACCACTTTTGCTCTCAACGGCTCAAGTGTTGGCAGAGAAAAAGATAGTGAATCGATTTATATACTTTTCGAAGCTGTAGCTGTACCACAAGTTTCAACTAGGGTTTGCAATATTCCCGGAAATTGATTTCCCGGGAAACGGGAATAAAAAATCTCATTTCCCGGGAATTCCCGAGAACCGGGAATGGAGAAAATTTTTTAGCAAAAATGATATTTCAATAAAAGTTGAATTATAAAAAGTATTTGAAAATCGTTTACGATTTAGCATAATACAGCTGCACAACTTCGTAGATGGTGCCAGCAACAATACTCTGTTTACGAGAACAAATTACCCTCGTTTGTGAGCAGCAACATGAAATTTGGGATCTAATCAAATGTTGCTAAACAAAGGTCAGATGACTCCAGAGAATTGTTACCGCCCTGGCCACGTCCTTGCTACTGTTGGGGAACGGAAAAGGAATGTTAGTCCAACATTTACTTAAGAGAACCACAGAGAACTCTACGTGCTCTCATTAATGTTACATGAGATGGAAAATTTTAGTAGGAAAGGGAGACCCTGGGATACATCTGTTAGATGTTACGGGTCGATAATTGATTATATTATAGGTATGAATTTTGAGAGCTACGAAGAGCTGAAGCTATTGTGATTTATCGACTTTTTATTTTAATTTGTGTTTTATCAGTTAATTTCTAGAATTTATATAGTAATTTTACTGTTTTATATTTTATATTTTGTGGTTATGGGTGAAACTCGGACAAAGTTCAATGTTCTCCGAAACACAAAACCCGAAACTCTAAAAATATGTGCTATGTAACGCAATCGTTTACGATTTCATTATAAATTCGAATGAAAAACGAATTACAAAACAAAACTTATTCAAGTTTATATCAGAGCCTCTTCGCTAATTTTTATCAAATATTTCTGTTCCCGGGATCCGGGAATCCCGAGAAAAAGCAATTCCCGTGAAATCGTTCCCGGGATTGCAAACCCTAGTTTCAACCAATAGAGCAGAAGATAATTGAATACCAAAAACTCAAAAGACAGTTAAAACTGCTTCACAACACCACTGCTACGTGGCTCTGCAGCTGCTATACCAAGCAGCCTCTGAGTTGTTTTCGGACCGGCGATATGGACGACAAGCAGGTACCCAGTTGAGGAGGTTGTTTCAACCTCAAAAGAAGGGTATGCAGTTGTCAAGGTAAACGGAGTGTTCTGCTGCAGTTGTTATGCTCCGCCCGTTGGTCTATCCCAGATGGTCGACCTGTTATCCATGAAGCTAACGGGCCTAACGCCGTTGTTGATGGCGGGCGACTTCAAAGCTTGGGCTGTTGAGTGGAGAAGTCGTCCTACATACCAGAAGGGTAAAATCCTGTTGGAGGCTTTGGTAAAACTCAACCTAGATCTGGTCAACGTTGGGACCAAATGTACTTACATCAGATATGGTGTGGAGTCAATCGTCGACGTGACTATTGAGAATAGGTTTTGTTTCCATTTAATTCGACCACCAAACATCGGATACTCTCTTATACCGTCCTCAAATAGGTAGGTTTGCAAGATCGGCGCTAAAGAATGCGATTAAGGCGATTAAGGTCTGTTTCGATAGGCCATGCGCAAGTGACAATACGAATCCTTAGGGTGACGCCAAGAGGATCGTAATGGCCAAACCAAAGGCGTGCTGGCGTCTGGAGAGCGATCACGAACGATGCTGATCATGATCGGCCAACCTGCCGAACATCCAATCCGTGAGCGACGACAACCTTGTCGAGGGCGAGTGAAACACAGGAAAGAGTGACGAATGAGGAACTCATAATGATCACCAACTCCCTAAAGATGAGCAAGGCATCGGGACCGAATAGAATCCCAAACTGGCAATCAGGCTGGCGACTGCGGGCAAGTAGTTTAAGAGGATTGTTCTCGACAGACTGGTGAAGTATACGGTGGGTGTGAACGGAATGGCAAGTAACCAGCTCGATTTCCGGAAGGGTAGGTCAACGCTGGATGCAATCCTAAATTCCCTGAAGGAGTTGTCGATTGATCGAGGAGGTCGAGTTAACGGCCGCGCACTGTATACGCAATGTCAAAGACAGGATGCGCTCCAGGAAATTAGAGCTAGCGCATCATAAGACGGAGATTACGGTTGTGGCAACCGTAATCTCCGACTTATCATTCTCGGTGTTTCGATGGCAGCGGGGATGGTCAAATTTCCCGAAGGTTAGATGAACGCACCAACTTATGGTTGGACACAGTTCCTGTCAGGCCATGCTTGCTTCAGGCAATATCAGGATAGGTTTGGACATGCAGGGTCCAATGTGTGTCCTAAATGCGTGGATGTGGAAGAGACTGCTGGGCACGCCTTCTTCGCATGCCCACGTTTTGTACGTGCGATGACCAAATAGGTGTCTGGGGGAATGTGAATACCCCAGCATCACTCTCCTAGTTTTATCCCCACACCCTGAGTTCTTTTCTGGGAACATACTTAAATGACGTAGGATTTTTTTTCATGATTTTCAACCCCCCTCCCCCTCGTAGCATTTGGTCACAAAACTTCAACCCCCTCCTGAAAAAAACGTAGCACTCGATTACCCCCCCCCCTTCCGCCCGGTTCTAAGTAAAACGTACAAAAATACAAGTGGTAACTAAATACAAAAAAAAATTACTTGAAAAAAAACCTCCATGTCCAATTCAAGTTATTTATCGCTCATTCACTTGTGACAGCGTTTAATATGATGTTAACTTCGCTCTGGATTAATGTCTTCAGCTTCGAAGGGTTTGTGTTCTGGTACAAGAAGGAAAGATGTTTATACAACTTCGCGTGATCTATGTCTGACACTAACGCAGAAAATGTTCCGGAATTCGCAACAAAAACTAATCCCTGCACTTACCAGCATTGAACGAGTATCTTCAGGGTGGCCACCCAACCGGGAAAACCGGGAGAACCGGGAAAAAACCTGGAATTGTTTGGAACCGGGAAAACCGGGGAAAAACCGGGAATTTCACTGAATATTACAAGCCGGGGTGAGATTGTCAGCTATCTCATGGCGATCACTAAAATTTCTTGAATAAGTTTTCTCGAAAACTTGACCAAGAAAGACTGGTCTTCTGACCCGTTAGAGATGGCTGGCAGGTCACGGGCTGGATGGCATAATCTCACCCCGGCTGCCAGTATATTCAACTCATTTCTAACAGTGCTTATATAAGTTTTGTTTTTATTCATCTTTCTCTTGGAAGCTAACTTGACCACGGTAAGCTCCCCGGAAGTTGCTGTCAAACGGCTCGAATTTTGCCTAGAGCAAATGGTTCACAAAGATAATCTCGCGGGAACTGTAGTTGACAGATTTCGCCAAGAATACAACTGTTGAGTATGCATTCGACGAAGACATTGCTGACTTCCTACCGCCGTAGCGAGAAACGCCTTGATACTTTCTGTAGAGATCTGATAGGTGGTTTAGGCAAGAAACTTCCTAACTTGACCGTGTTTATTCAGGAGATTTTGATCCAGCAGTTGGTGTACGATGCAGTACAGGATGCCGGTGGTGAAGACGAAATTGATATCACCAAGTCGTTAATCCATTACGCTCGCATTTCACATAGCCTATATGTTGAATTGTTGAAGACAAAAAAGAAGGAGAATTCAGATCAAGATGAAGAAGCCAGAAAGAAGAATGCCACGGCCCGTGCTCTTGAAGCTAATGTGTTTAAGTGTAATGTGAAGTAATGTGTTTTATGTGTTGTGAGAATCTGATTGTTCTGATTAATATAAATTTTGTTTTGCAAGAAACTTGTAACATAATTCTTTTATATATTAAATCTTAGGTGGTTGAGGTAAAAACGGCTCCTGCAAACTTAATTTGGCCTAGGAGTCCCCGGTAATGAGTATTATATGCGTTGTTTATAAGCTTTAAAAATTCTACGCCCTTGCAAGCGGCCTTCCGCCAGTTAACCGGAACATTCGCCATGGCGGACGCCATGCGTGCAGGCATGTTTTCAAGCTTTTTCTGTGTTTTTTATTAATTCCTCCTCCGTTTTCGCGCAAAATTGTTGGAATAAATCTTGCGCTTCAAGTTTGCCCAGAAATTCTCGATGGGAGCTGGGGGACGTTGGACGGATTCGCCGACTTCGGTAACACATCGATATTTAGCCGCGCCATCTCCTCCAACGATCGCTTCGAGTAGTGAGCCGACGCCAAATCTGTCCAAAACAACGTGTCTTCGCCCTTATGGTATTTCTTGATGAACGACGCAACTTCTGGCAGCAACTTTGACATCCCTATCTCGCTGATTGTCAGCCACAGCCGCACCTTCTTGGGGAACTTAGTCTGTGAAATATACTTCACCTCTGTGCTCACTTTCTTCGTAGGGGAGGTAAAATACGAAGTGCTCTGCTAATCGTTGTCTTCTAGGGTGAGATAGGTCTCGTCGTCCATCACCACTGCCACATCGCGATTTGCCGGGGAAATCGACTTGACCATCTTATTCAACCGCTGTCGCTGCGTCATTGCCTGCAGCTCCGAGACTAGCACCAGTGGACGGGACTGCCGCTTCCTGACATGTATGTCCATGTTCTCCAGATACTTTTTCACTGTTTTACCGCATGCACCAACCTCCCGGCTAAGTGCACGCAGCGATTTAGCCACTTTTCCCTCGGTCTTCCTCTTCAACTTCCTTTGGAACTGGACATTCTTTCGATGCTTTGATCGGTGTCCAATTGTGTCAAGATATTGTAGATGCCGGAACGGGCATACCCTTCGTCTACAAAGTGCCGCACGATGTCCGTTTTTGACGTGGCGGGGTACCGTTCTTAAAATGCGCACACTTTTGAACGGAGTAGCTTCACTTTTTTCGCCATCACAGTTAGAGTTTGACTGATAGAGCTGTCAAATTTTTTTTGCTAACTCATGGGTTACTATGATTGATGTTCGTCAGTGCGATTAAAGGTAAACCCATGAAAAATTGGCAATTTTTGTCCATTTTTTTTTTCACGTCCATCACATTTTTCGAATTTCTGCAACAATATCTCTGGATTATGATAAGCCTGAACACGCTTAAGACGTGACTATATTAGAATGTAAATCGATAATGGGATGTAAATCGACAGTCACGTTTTTTTAATCCTTAACTGTATGAAAAAATGCAGAATTCTGAAGTACAAATAACCGGGAAAAATATTTGAACAAACCGGAAAAAACCGTGAATTTAATTTCAAGTTTTGAGTGGCCACCCTGTATCTTCTAATTTTCACTATTAAAAGCCACAAAGAAACAACGATTGTTGTTTTCAAAACAGATTGTGTGTTTGGAAATCCGACCGATTGTTTATGTAGCAGAGCTTTCAGAAAATTTCTGAATACCACAGATAAAAAGATTTCGACAGCTCTCGCTGCAAAACTTTGTGCAATGTTTTAGTGTATTTCTACATTATTTATTATGTATTATTTATACATTTTTCCTGTAAAAAATCGATCTTTTAAAATAAATGCTACGTTCATTTTAATCCAACCCCCCCTCCCCCTTGTCATAGCTTGTCACAAAACGATGATATCCCCCCTCCCCCCATGAATCCTACGTCATTTAAGTATGGTCCCTCTCAGGTTCTGTTCGCAGATTTCCCCGCCACCTTGAAAAACTGCTTTATACACTGCCTTCAGTAAAGCAAAGTAGAAGAGTTATTTCAGTTTACCACGGCTCCAAAGCAGGGGTTTCCAGACCTTTTGCTCGGCTCACTCGGAGCACTTGCATCTAGCCATCCAGGAAGTGCGGTCGCGGAACCGACTTTAAAAAACCACGCAGCAGTGATGAGAATGGCCTGAGGTTGGTGAATATCGCCTCAACCAAAGATCTGTAGCACATATTTTCAGTGGTGGGCACCATTCCGCTAATTCGCTAATTAGCGACGCTAAAATTCAGTTAGCGATTTCGCTAATTTTTGAGCTGGTTAGCGAAACTGTTAGCGTCGCTAGAATTTTATCCTTCGAAACGCTAATCGCTAATTCGCTAAATTTTGTGGAGAAGTGACAATAGAAATATTTAGAAAAACTTTGAATTGCTGATGGCGTACGTAAATTGCTTCGAAAGATGAACATACTTTACTGCGAAAGTTACTTTTGTCAGTTTTTTTATCCTAGAATGGAGTTCCAGTTATCGTACAAGCCACAGGTGCATTTTGAAGAACAAACACAAGGTCTAGATTGAATTTTTGGCACACCAAGAACTTTAGTAAATTGCAATGCGCTTGAAATTATGACAACTTTGGTTCTACTTTTTCGATTCAGATAATAATTTAATTTTCATGAAAACATTCCTAAGAGTATCTATTTTCAATGCAAGCTTAATAACTTTTGTTATTCTTGTTTTTACAAAATCAAATATGAATACCGTTTCGTGAACCTCTTACTGTAAATAGCTTTAAAAAGTAATTGTTTTCGTTTGTTTAACCAAAACAGATCAAAGTGGTCCAAATCTTACAAAACACGAGCGATAAATATAGCGATATGATTATTTACATATTAAAAAGTTAGCGATTAGAGAAAGTTCCGCTAATGTGGGTTTAGCGTTTAGCTATTATCGAGCTAAATTTTTCGGTTAGCGACTTAGCGATTAGCGTCGCTAAATTTTCGGTTAGCGGTGCCCACCACTGCATATTTTGCACTATGAGATATCCGGAAACACACATGGCAACACCCTAAGGCCAAGGCTTGCTCTTTAACCGATCTTATTCTGGTGAACGGACGGCATTTTTCATACGTCATCGATGAACTGTCCTTCCGAATCCCAAGCGTCGAAGGGAACTCAATAACCGATGAGACACTGGTGGCCATGCGTTAGAAACAACACTTCGAGGTTGAACTTTCAAGAAGAAAGAGTTATCGACCGAAACGGAGATATTGAAGAAGATGGACAAGTTGTGGATCCGTCAGGCTTGGATGAGATCAAGAAAGCTTGTAAAGAATTAAAATAAACACAAACCAGTCGAAAAGGACTGCATCCCTATTGAATTTTTCCAGGTCAGGATGAGCAGCTGTTGCGTTGCCGATAGAACATTTTACAGGTTCATCGATTTAAAAATGCAGGTGCTCCACCCAATATTTGGATTTACAAAAGTGTTCCGCCGAGTGAAAGATTTGAAAAACTGATAGAAAAAACTGCAACAATACAATATCGCACGCTAGACTGGGGGGGGGGGGGGGCAAATGCGGTCTTGATGCGGTTGAGAGAATTCGTTATCGCTATTTTTTCCGACACATTTTGCATGTTGTAGGATAATTACAACAATACACCGTGCCCCAGTGCTAATCAAGAAAATTTCCAGCTCGAAAAGATTCTCGACCTGATCAAGAATCGAACCCGATATCACCAACCGTGTCCTAGCCGACCGACACCGCTAACCACAGAACCACGGGGACCACTAAAAAAATGCAGTTGTTTTCTATTTTTATCAAAAACGCTGCGGAGTACTTTCAAATGCTACACAGAGCACATGCGGAATACAAACAAAAATTCGAAAATTACGGTAGAGAATCTAGTGATTCAAATATGTTTATAATTTCTATCCAAGAATTCAATGCAAAATCTAATCGACCACTTTCCTTCAACGAAGATCGAGGTAGATAGCAGAACTATCGTAGTGCACTGCTAGATGTTTTTAGCTATGGTGATCTGCAATTCAATCACTGGAAACAAATCGTCACACACCTGCTACAATTGCGCAATTGAATGATTTAGATTCTGTGAACCAGCGTGAGAGGAATAGCGAAATTTTTTTCCGTTTGGACTCCTAATTACTTGCTTGGATTTGGTGAGATCTGTTAGACCAGGTTTGTCCAATTTTTTTGACACGTGGGCCAAATTTCACAATCGACAACAGCTGTCGGGCCAAAATTTTGAAAACTTTCAAATTTCAGCTAATGTTCAGATTATGTACAAATATATATTAAAATATCATGCTGGTTAACTTTGATTTTGATTTAAAAGCAGTGCATTTTAGATTGAAAAGCCAACCAGTTGTATCACACCAGTTGAAGCTTACCATGATAAAAGCAAACTTACAAGCCACAGCCATAACAAATATGGATAACAAACAATTATTTTTTGAAATTTTCTCATGGTAAAACAGGATTTAAATTAATTGTTGTAAGATTTTAAAATCACATGAGCTTGGAGAATCAATGAGAAACTTGAAACTATTGGCTTTTTCTCCAGAACACGTGCCATATTGATATCAAAATCTGATACCGAAATTCTCGTCTGATGAAGATGAACGGCAACTATTTTATTACTGCCTCCGTTCTTTTGAAGTCGTTCTTCATTTTTGATATGTCGATACGGATTGAAAGTTTCAACACACTAAAAACAGGATGTCGTTTAATAAGTTTAAATTATACAAAGATGTTTTCTATCATAATATATTCCAATCCGAATACATCAACACGTGGGCCAAATGTGAAACGTGTTTCAAAACTTAACGCGGGCCGCGAGAAAAGAAGCCGAGGGCCGGATGTGGTTGGACAGCCCTGTGTTAGACTTTAGTGCAGCCTGGTTTGATACATCTAAAAAACCGCGAAGTTGTTTGTTTCGCCGCAGACAGACGTCAACACTGAGTTCCAAATCTAAGAATACTAGCAATATGTAACTAGAGATAGCATTATATAATGTGGATAAAGTATTTAACAGTTCAAAAAACTAATTTAAGGTACTACTTCCAAAAACCAATTCATATCTCAATAAACAGAAGTCAGGTCTTCGAGGTCTTGAGCAAACTTCATTTAAATTGCAAGTGGTACTACAACATTTTTTTTGTTTACACAAAAGTACTACAACATTGTAAAATGCATTCATTCTACTTCGTTTAGAACAATAAATTCAGATTTTTTTGAATACTTTCTTATCTTAACAAGATGGTGAATATTTCAGGAGATACGAAATCAAAAATGACACCAGTCATACTCTAAAATGTACACAAAACGTCAGAAAATAATTACATAAATCACGAATTTTCGCTGTAGGCTGGTCGCCAGCTATTACATACATCAAACAATTCAGCGGTTTTAGTTCGTAATAGATTGCTTTATAGTTATTCGAAAATATTGTTGAAATTTTCAGATTTCTTTGAGACGATACAGTTTGATCAATTTGAAAAATAGAAAAAAAATGTTTGAAGTACCCACATTTTGTTATCAAACATTTCATTTAGGTGTCCGAATTAAACCGAAATGTACGAATCATCATCATGCTAGCCATTGACGCTCCGACAAGGTGTCACCTAATGACAAATGAATTGGCATTTAATTGATAAGTTCCTAGTATCCAACTATACTTACCTGGTTATATTACAACAATAGCCATTGTTAATTAAAACCACACGATACCTGGGTTGCGTTCTGCAGTTTTACACAGAGCTTTATCACACTGCTATCGTACCTGTAAACGATTCCGGTTTCCTACAAAAGCGACCGCACGCGAATAAACCAATCAACTGTTTTTTTCCGGATTCAGTGCGTAATTCGACGCGATTGTGTAAAGCGATGGTTTTTCTTGTGACACTTTCTATGCTAGCAATATTTTCGACCGTTTGCCACTGTTCGGATGCAGATTTCTACGAAACCTTTTTCGATGAACCGTCTGATACGGGTAGCCGTAACGCTCTACGACTAGCCGCTTACAAGTGGCCAAACGGTATTGTGCCATATCTCTTCGATGACAGCAGTTGCGATCAAAAATATCAGGCTACTGTTTTGGATGCGATGAGCGTACTCGAGCAGGCCAGTTGCGTACTGTTTATACCCAAAACTGATGAACAGGTGGAACACATACGATTCACCAAGTCCAAATTGGGCTGTGGTTCTTCGATTGGATACCGGCCGGACCAGCGTGAGCCACTCGATGTCGTGTTGGATGATTTTTGTCTCAGTCTACCAGGAGCGGTGCAACATGAGCTGCTACATGTACTCGGACTGTTCCACGAACACACGCGACCGGACCGAGATGAGTACGTAGAGGTTCTGTGGGACAACATCATGCCAGGTAACAGGATGCTGCCTGTCATCTGATCTGATAATTAATTTAAATTTGTACTTAGAATTTCGACAAAATTACCACAAAGGATCGTACGATTACATGGAGACGTTCGGACTACCATACGACTACCGAAGCGTAATGCACTATCCGACGTATGCTTTCGCACGACCAGGTACAACCGAAACAATGGTTTCCCGCCAGAATCGCAGCGCCGAACTGGGCCAAACGGATGCCGCCAGTCCACTGGATTTGGAGAAGATACGACGGATGTATGAGTGCTGAAATTTCGTTTTAGCTGTACTTTATTGCTAGAAAAAAAAGGGCACATTGCTTCAATTTGATTTGATCATATTCGATAAAATATATTCAGTGAATAGATGAAGCCGCTAGGGGGTAGTACGTAATTGTTTGGATGTTCCGACAGACTTTACATGCGGGATTTCATCTTTTCTAGTAGTAGCTGCAAGCACCGCTTCTGTGATTCGAGTTGAGTTACTTCTGCGAGATGTTCGGTGTACGAAAAGATTTGTTGCTGGAAGATAAATTTATACATGGATAAAAAAGTAAGGAAACTGTAAGTTCAATAAATTTTATTGTCTATAGTAAGTTTACTTACCAACTGCTTCGCATCCAATGTGTTTCGATGCTTGGCCGCCAGGTTCCACAGGTTGTAGGTGAGTGTAAACATACGATCGACGGTTAAATCGGCTCCTGTTATTATCTTAAGAAACAACTCCAGTGCTAGTTGCGATTGCTGCCGCAAGTTGCCCGTCTCGAGAAGCTGCTTCAAAATCTGCAGCAGTTGATCGCACACCTCGCAACCCAAGCTGTGCACCTCCGCAAGAAATTTCGGATCGGATCCGTACAGTTCGTCGTTGGAAATTACGTTAACGATATGATACGGATAGACTTCCTGTGCCGCTACTGAGAGAAAATCCAATACGTGGAGATACACCGAGGCAAGGGTGTTGGAATTCGAGTCGAATGGGTACTTTTTGATGACTTCCACTAGTAGCCGCAGCAGATATAGAACCCCTTGAGTAGGATTATCTGGCACGATGACAAGTGTTGAAAGAAAATTGACGAGGAATGACTTGAGGAATGGTTCAGTGGATTGAGCTTTTCCGTCCTGCTCGTAGGTTCGCGGTATCTCAGGGATGAGATTCAGCGCTGCTTCGAAGCAAGAATCTGCCTGTTGTAAGCACACATTCAAAAGTGCAACCTGGCCCGATTGCAAATACAACTCCATTCTGGTAGTAACGTCAATGATGGATGGTATTGTAATAAAACAATACGCGGCGCATGCCTTTACAAAGGCAGCCGTTTTTCCTGTATGTTGTCCTTTTACGATGCGTCTGGTACTGGTAGCCAACCGATTGACACAATGGATGAGTGTTGAATAAACCGGGTCTAGATTAGAAAATGCAGCGCGTGCTTCAACATAGAACGAAAGTTGCTGCTCAAAATCTCGTCCAAAATCGACCTTCCGAATGAAATGACTGATCAGATTGCTGATTTGACGACGTTCGTCTTCACTGGTGAGGGCACTGAAATCACAGGAAAAATTGTATTTAATGCTTATTTCGGAGAATTATTAGGACTTACTTCACGGAATCATTCAACACTTTGCTAATGTACATTAGGGCGTTAGTAACAACCGGATCACTAATGCTCAGATCACCCGAAATCGACCGGTAGCTGGTGAGAATACTCTTCCCAACGTCCAGTTTGATAGATTCCTTTTGAAAAAGATCTAACATCGGAAGAAAGTTTTCCTGTAACCGAAAATTGGATATATGTATGGTATACATCAACAATTTTTGTTGAACAGATTTTACTAATGCCAGCACGCCATGGATATCCTGGGAATTCGAAACAATCTTCTCAACGATAACCTGCAACTCGTGATAATGACGCTCATAGGAACGATTGGGCGTCATGTGGTACAAAATGTCCCCCATCAATGCGTTTATCTCTCGAAGCTGTAATGAAATAATTTATATTTTACTTACCTAATTGTTATTGTATACAATGTTAACTCTTACTCCGAAGTGTTGACTGGTAAATTGGGACCACATTTCCGCACATTGAATGTACTCTTCGGCATTGACCATAGAGCTTACGGTTCGCCAGGCAGAATTCAAAGCCAGCGCCCGTTGCTCGGCAGGAGGTGCCGTGTTGCTTAGTGTATAGCCCAACATTCGCAGCAGCTGACCCCGTGATAGACCCTCGATCGTTATGGACGACAGAATCTCCACAAATTGCACGGCACGCAGTGCTATATAGTCCGGCCTAAAGGATTGCAATATAGACTGCATCAGGAGAGCCGAATTCTTCCTGTCATAACACTTGCGCAGAATATCGTCCAGTTCGGAGTCTGTACTCAAGATGGTTGCACCCTGTATTATCCAATCCAGCGCCGGCAGAAACAGTGAAATATAGCCATTGAGTGTGATTCTGTGTTTCGCTATGTCCGCCCGTATGCCTCCGTTGAAAATGGTATGATAAATCAGCAGAATATCATTTAAGTTTTCCTTAATATACTCTCTGTCAGTTGTAACAGCCATTCCAACCCGACAAAGGTAACATCGAGCGTAAATAGCTACTAGCGGATCGCCAACACCACGTATCATGTGTGTTAATCGCAAAAGTGTTGAGTTGAACTCTTTCGCTGTGATAAAACGATAACTTTTAAGTATAGCCATTTCGACATACAATCTATAATATAAGACCTCTAGTAATTCCACTGTTATTTTTAAACAAATAATATTAATACCTAGGAAGCAGCTCTCGAATGGAGGCAATTTTGTAGAACCAATTCTGGCACGTCTCTTTGGCTGATTCTGGCACCATATCGGGCGTAAAATCATCCGGTAGAGTCGATGTCTTCTTGCTCCCATCAGCCGACGATTCTCCTTTGACCAACAGCCTATCATAAACCAATTTACCAAAAATGTCCAAGATATCCGTAATGAGCACAAATTTGGAAGGATAAAACTGTATCACGGAGGTATCCGCCAGCAGCTTCGAGCACTGGATTGCAATCTTGAGAGCCTTCACCCGTTGATCGGTGTTCCAAGCTTGGACCAACTCGTGATTCAATTGCTCGATCTTTAGCACGTACTCCTGCTGGGACAGATCCAACATCTGCCGGACGGTACCGTCCTCGAATTCATCAAGCTGTTCCAATCGGTGCTTTACCTTCTCGGACATTGTTGTTTGGGATTTGATAGTTTCGCCGCCGTTCAAGAAACTGGTGACAATCGAGAGCTTCTCGTTGGTTGTATACTTGTTGAGTATGCCAACGCGTCGGCTTGCCCAGGGTTCAATCAGATCCATATCGAGAAGGTTATTCACCTCCCTTACTTTCTTGTGGGGTAATCTACTAGAAGTAACATTCAAAACTCCCTCGAATTCAGCAGCCATCTGCGAAAGCGGATCCTGTGCTGAGTCCTGGCGGGCGAATTGACTGAGAGGATCTTCGCCATCTAGCGCCAAGCTTAGCGGATCCAATGATAGCGTTGAAGAAGTGCCGCTATTGCTTTCACTTATATTATTGATGGTCTTAATTCGTGTCCCTTTACTTTCCAAAACCTAGAATGATTCTGTACAGTGGTGATGGTAATTAGGTTGATTAAAAAAACCTACGGTTATTGTAGACTGTTTCAACGGATGATCAAATACTTTGAACTGATCCAGATAACGTCTGCACTCATCCTGATTGCGGCGGACGCATCTCCTGAATTGGATATACGAAAACACAAACTGAGTATTACAAAAACAAAACCTTGCTCACAATGCGAAAAATACCAACCATTCCGCCGACATTATTGGACTGGTAAAATCACGCTACTACCATTCAAAAGAAAGGTAAATATCGCCCGAAGTCAAAAGCTTTTAATTTAAAACCATAGAATTAGAATCTCGCACCAATCGGTATCAGTAATTGAAATCATCAAAACGTCAATTTGCCGACTGTGAGAAGTACTAGCTTACCGTACTCATAGGGGTCCGTATGCAACAGACGATGTTGGGATATTGAATCCAGAAAACACAGAGATATTTTCTCGTCGCTAGCGTTATCCTTATTTAGGTGTCGCGAATTCCTTTGGAACAAATGTTGAGCTGGACTATCAAAGATTAAAAAAAAAATCCTGTTCTTCAAACAATACAAATGCTTCTTACAAAATTCAAATGAAGTAATATTGTTATTGCGCCGTTACCAAACCTGACTACCGATTTATAAAGGCTAGTACCTCTCTCTGAGGAAAGGAATTCCGTGGCAGACTGCTATAATTTCATTTTGACAGCTCCTCTCTTTAAACTGCTGACGGTCAAAAAAAGTTTTCGCTGTGTGTGGATCGGTGATAAAAACACAGCGCTGTACAGGCATAATTAGCAGGAATTTTCCGTCCTGCTTGCCTGCTTTTCGGAACAGAACTTGTACGTGACGCTTCACGGAGGTGACCACGATGGGATTCTTCGTGACGCAGCAAGTGATTCGGTACGCCCGTCCTATTTGCTTCCAGCTTTCGGTGCGCTATTTTTCGGTATCTGACCAGCAGCATACTCGGTAAGTTATGCTGTTTATGCTCTACGCAATGTTGTGCCAAGCTTTGATGTAATCATATTTGAGCACAAAAAAGTGTTCGAGTTAGACAAATAAACTATAGCAAGGATTCGTTACGAAATTCAACTTCCGCGCAGTAGATTATATAATTGTGTTTTGTTGTCTCTTTTAGCCTGGCAGAGGTGGGTAAACTTGAGCTTCCCAAAGCACAGGGAAAATACGAAACCGGACAGCTTTTTCTCCATCGTGTGTTTGGTTATCGCGGGGTAATACTTTTCCCCTGGCTAGCTCGGGTGTATGACCGTGATTTACCGGCTCAAAATAAAGTAGCAGGGCAAAATGATACCTCAACGGCAGCAGCAGCTGCTGCAGTGTCATCCGGAGCAGATACAGCGACCCCACCCAATACAAGCAAGGAGGTACAGAAGAAGACCCACACTTTCTACCAGGTGCTTATTGATCAGCGCGATTGTCCGTACATTCGAGCTCAAACAGAGGCGGTTACCTTCCTAGGTAATCAAGAGTCGAGTCGAAGCTTGTACGCAATTCCAGGATTGGACTATGTGGCTCACGAGGATATTCTACCGTACAGCTCGGGTGACCAACATCCGCTGCAGCACGAACTGTTTGACAAATTTTTGGCGCATCAACCGGACAAGGAACCACCCTTCAGTGCGCAAGATACTTTGCGTGCATGGCAGAGAAAAAATCATCCCTGGCTGGAACTATCCGATGTGCACAAAGAAACCACCGAAGGTATTCGCGTTACCGTGATTCCTTTCTATATGGGTTGCCGTGAAACACCAGCCGCCTCTGTCTATTGGGTTAGTATCATGTTATCCATTTATTATGTGTAAAATGACTAAATTTTCAATGATTTTGAACGGATTCAACAGTGGCGTTACAGTATCCGTTTGGAAAATCTGGGCGAATTAAGCGTGCAACTGCGTGAACGACATTGGAGGATTTTCTCGCTATCCGGTACCTTGGAAACCGTTCGTGGCCGCGGTGTGGTTGGACAGGAACCTGTGCTAAGTCCGCGACTACCGGCGTTCCAGTATAGCTCACATGTGAGCCTGCAGGCACCGAGTGGGCACATGTGGGGTACGTTCCGAATGGAGCGCGAAGATGGTCACATGTTTGACTGTCGTATACCGCCCTTTTCCCTTGAGAGTAAACCCGACGATAGCGGTAATACTTCAGATGACTCCACCACAAATCTAGGTGGTTCCAGCCCGTCAAGCCCGACCACGCCAGGAGGCGGTACTGGCGCTGGCAACGGAGGAAGTACTTCTGGATCTAGGGGTCCGGGATCAAACTGATAAAAAAGCAACAGTCGCTGTCATGTGAAAGGTAAGCAACAACATATTTAAACAATATTTATTCAATATCTTGTGGGATCATCGAACCCTTTTAAACGATTTTAAACAAGAATCTAAAAATTGTGTCAAAACAAACATGATGTAAATATGAAATTGTTCCGAAACATGAAACATGAAGAATGATGAGAAAATAAAGCAACCATCACGGTCAATTAACAGCCCATGGCATAATTTTTTTCCCTAATCGTGGTAGTATCTACTGTCATCGTCACCACAATCATCCGGCTCGGGTGGATCAAAGTCGTCTCTCGTTTTAACATCCGCATCTTCCCCATACTGGATAACGTTGTCAATCATCAGCAACAAATCGGCAATATTTTCTTCGTCATTAATGTTCATCGGGGTAAAACGAACCAAACTGAAGTCTTCGATAAGCAGCCCGATGGTTTCTGACAGCTTCCGGTACTTCCTGCCCCACGAAGATTCGTTCGTAACTTCACCCAGCAAAGCCTGAGGATCCGGTTCTAGGTACTTATCCAATTGACCTTTGCTCGTTTTGCTTAGCAAATCCATTTTGCTGAGAATATTCACATGAGGTAACTCCATGTTAACCATAACACTTAACGCTGCCATCGTTCCGGATAAAAACTTCGATCCATCAATCATAAACTGAGAATCTATTAGAAAAATTGAACAGAGCCGAAAATTCCAGGATTCCAACAGTTTGGCCAATTGTTTTCCTGCTTGTAAATGTGTGTACAGTTCGATCTGACCAGGCATATCGAACAGTACGTAATCATCATCTGGTTCTTCAACACCCGCTCCATCTTCTTCGTCATCCGATCCTACGCCGCACAGCTGATTTCTCAGCCAGTCAGAATTCTCCAGTAAATATTCAATGCAAAACACCAGCCCGCCATTTGGTCCATAACTCAGTTCCTCGTCTTCCATAGCATCGTCCAGCTGAATCAAATCACGTATGTCAATAAACGGTTGGTACTCGAAGGATTCTGCCGCCGGGTCCAGGTTGACAACTTTGATCAACCGTTTGTCGTCGTAGCCATGCCGCTGCATTGTGGCGCAATAAGTGGACTATATTGAAATGGGACCACCGTTAACGACGTTGCTTTACAATGCAAACAGTAATATACAAACCTTACCGCTTCCGGCGGGTCCCATCACCAACTGACCGTAACGCATTGCACTGCAGCGATTTGCTATTGTCTGTTTTAAACCAACGAACCGAATAATTCCTCCAGAATCCCGGGGAGCAAACAATTTATAGAGTAATATTGAAGTTAAGATTGAGAACCGTGCGTGATTATGAACCTATAAACAACGTGTGACAAAACGACCAAACAAACAATCGCTTTCTGCCGAACCTCTCATACTTTCATGTTGGTCAGCGTGCATCAAAGCACATAGAATTTAGGTAACGTATTTAAAGCTAAAAAATGAGTCAGCAACTGGCACAGCGAAACAATCACCAAATTTGATATGTATTTCTAAATATTTTTTACTATATTACTCAATCCGCGAAATTTGTCCTATACATTTTTGGGTGAGCTTGAAAGCTGGATTTTTGCTACGCGAATCACATAATTGTTTCACGGATCGCGTCTTTCATTTTGAATATTTGTAGAGCAACATGTCAAAAGGATCAATCTGCTTTGATCGATTTTTTGATCGATCGGGTTCTTTCAACCAGCGCGGCTTATTAAACACGTTTCATGATATGTCCTTTACACCATTTGATAGCGGAGAATCTAATCTAGCATTTTAAATAAAAATCACGTTGGGAATAGTTACTTTAGCTGAACTATTAAACAAATGAAAAGTCAATCAAGAAAATCGATGAAAGTAGATAGACCCTTTTGACATGTTGCTCTACATTTGATCGACAGTTATAAAGTACCAATGAGGTATAAAAAGGTGAGGAAGAAGAAATGCCTTTTGAAACGGCATTCCGCATTATTGACGGGGAAGGGAGGCATTTTCAGCATAAAACTTTCAAAACATTTGAAAAATCCTTGAACAAATCTACTGAACATTGTTTTTTTTTTCACAATGTTTTTGGAGTTTTACATCATCACTGCTGACAAAAAAGCCCCTTTAACCTGAAACTTGTTATATTTCATTGATAAAGTACCACTAGAATGGTTCTATAGTACAAACTGTTCGCTAACTGGGCCTCTTTTTAACTGGGTTAACTGGGACGATTCCTAGTTAAAAAGACAACAAACGTCAATGATCAAAACGACCTGGGGAACATTAGAGGATAATGCTGCTTCTTGTTGGTTCCGCGGTTAATTTTTTAGTTTGGCCTACTAGTTGGGGATCTAACAGCAACATAAACAGTAACAACACGAATAGGACTTTCTATCTGGCGACGCACCGTAAAACGGGGTGAACAGAAATAGCGGGGCGAATAGAAAAAAAACTTCTGAGCTTGAAAAATTTTATTGCAAGTCTTTGAGAACATTGAAAAATCATGTAGAATTAATTTTCTCGAAAAGTTCAGTTGTAAACAAGTCCTCTAGACTCATTTGTGGATTAGAAGCACTACGGTCAGTTTGTTAAAAAAATTACAAAATGGGACTCATGCTCTAAGCGTTCACGAGTGCCAAAAAACTTTACCTATAGAAACCATTTTGTTCCAGTTTAAGCTTGTTCGTGTGCTGTACAGGGTCAGTTGAGAAGCCTTTTAGGTTTTCATAGTGAGTTTGGAATTGCCGTAAAGCACTTTAAAGTTTTCACCTATGGTTCATGGAAAACTCCCGATACGCAAATTTAAGGGGTAAATAGAAACAACGCTACAGCGAATACTTTTACACAAAAACAAACAGTTTTTAGAAATGTAATCATATTTTTTTTTAAATGATGCCTAAAAACATGTTTTGTACATTCTCAGCTTCCAGCTTGGTCAGAATTTCCAAAAAAGGTACAAAACGGTAAAAAAACGGATTCATTTCGCTAGACGCAGCCTGAAAGAATGAAACATAGAAAAAACTATCCCTCCGTGAAGCGGCCACTAAATATAGAATCAATTTTTCCAGTTGCCATCAGAGCCCAGCAGACAACCAAGCTATTATTTTTTTTATGTATGGGCTTCCTCACTGCGACCAGAATCGTAGATCTATTGTGAGATATGCCCGGGTGTCTGCTGTATCTCGCACTTCTGTTAATAGCAATACCTCTATTGAGAAGTGGCATGCTTATTATTATTGTTCATCAGTGCTTGTGTGTAATGTGCTACTCTTCCTTACACGCTTACTGTTCTACTATACCGATACTCGTTTCTCTTGCCAAATATCACCAATTATAATTCCCTGGAGAAGTTTCGTCGTGCGTCCTTCTGGCCAGTTTTATTGATAAGAGTGACTTATTTTTTGTTAAGAGGAAGTCACGCAAAGGTATTTGTAGATTTCAGAGTAAAGAAGGGTAACTGGTGGGGAGCCTGAGAATAAACCCATGCTTGAGTCCTTTTCTTGACATCGGATGGCCTGGTTCTACTAAGATTCGAAGCCACGACCATCCGCTTGACAAAGCGGACTCTGTAACCTTGCGGCTACGCAGCTCCCGCAAACCAAACTATTAGCAAAAAAACTGGTTCATTTGCTGAATGGATTGACAAAGACATCCACAACCCGAAAGAAACGGGCCAAGATCCCGGTTCTACCAGTACAAAATACTGGACGCCGTGTCTAGATGAAGTACTAGAAGATCCTGAATTGGTAGAAATGCCTAACCCTGAACTCTTATCCTTCCATTCCTAAAGCCTGTAGTACACTCTTTGACCGAGCGTCAAATATTTGTCACTTTTTGACAGATAAAAATTTGGTCAAAGATAATTATTTGTCACTCTCCAATTTTAACATGGGGAAAACACGGGCAAACAACAACCATGATGTCAAATTAATTTGACCATTATGTCAGAAGGTCAAATATTTGACCATTAGACAAAGAGTGTATTACAGGCTTAACTCGTTTAGGAGATATCCGATTAGGATGACGTACATGAAGTAACAAACCGAACATCTCCACTATTAATTGTTGTATACAAGTATCGATTTCGATACTCCAATTCTATCTAATATTGAATAGATACAAATTAGCGTGCTGATCGAGATCGATCAGCACTGTCAAAGAAAAGAAATAATAAAACACGAACTGCGCGATCGAGCGTCAGTTCTATTCCACCTATCAATCGAGTCGGTCTTGTTCCTGCAAAGTAAAGAAAAAGAAAATTATTAATAGTTGTTACGAAGTGGCAAGTCTAGGCGTTCTTCAAATACTTGGTCGTTAGGGATTTCGCTGGATTATCCCGTGGATCTTCCCCTGGTTCCCTTGTACGGGTTGCGGTAGAAAACTAAGTTTAACAGTGGCGACGAGGTTAAAGGTAAGAAAAAAAAATTGAGGTTAGTTTTTTACTGTAGCGTGCTTTGCTAAAACGCAACCGGAAAATTTTTCGGCTAGTTTAGCACTATATTTTATTAAAAAATAGCTTTCCCGTAACTCCTAACAGTGCATAAAAGGCAAATTTACAAGGCAAAAAGTGTGAATTTCACGGAAATTCATTTAGACAAAAGCGTGAGTGACAAAAACCATTTTGCAAAATTCTAGTGGCGTAAATTCTCTGTTTCATTGTCCTAAAAGACAAAAGCTTATTGTTCTTACAACAATAGTAATTTCTTTTTTCTTTGTTTCTTTGTTGTGTGACGGAAAACGGACTTCAACGCTGGTTCGGGACGCTTTCTCCGACCAGTGGATAGTATTCGGAACCACATCGACTGACCCGAGGACTGGCTGGTTGGCATACCGGCATATGCAGTTATAAGAAATTTATTCGGCAAAAGACGCAAAGGAGATTTTGAAAAAAATCAAGAGACGAAATAAAATACCCTTTTGCTTAGGAAGGATTCGTGCGAAGAAGATTATTATTACCCTCAGTAGAAACTTTCTGAATTTTTTTTGTATAAATTAATTTTTTTTTTGGATTTATATTGAAACTTTCAAAACCATGTCCCAATTCTCTACAACAATAGAACCTTTTAGAAAAGGTACTTCCTTTTCACATTGGGTAGAGAGGCTTGAATTTTTTTTCATTGCCAATAAAGTTCCTGATAACGAACGTAAAGCGCATTTTGTGACGCTCAGCGGACCATATATCTATTCAGAAATAAAGCTATTGTTTCCTACAACTAATATAACGGATATTCCGTTCCCGACGATGGTAGAAAAGTTGAAAATGAGAATTGACAAAACGGCATCGGGAATTTGTCAAAGGATATCGTTTAATCAGCGTAGTCAGAGAGCAGATGAATCTGCTGAAGATTTTCTTTTAGCTTTAAAGTTACAGGCAGAACTCTGTGCGTATGGTGTATTTAAGGATACGGCCATTCGTGACCGTCTTTTAGCAGGTTTGAGGGAAGTTTCTCTCAAGCAAAAAATTCTTGGTGAGGCTGACCAAACTCTTGAGTCAGCTGAAAAAGCTATTCAAACATGGGAGGCGGCCAAAAGTAACATACAAAGTTTGGCACCAGGGCCAGTATCCATAAACAATTTATTTTCAATTAATGCTAAATCTAGACAAGAATTACGAAACAAATCGGTTAAAGATAGACTTGGATTTAAACCAAATTATAAAAAACAATCTTCTTTTGGAAATCACAATCGTTTCCAAAATAGGCGTTGGAACTCGACAAACTTTAAACCGGCAGGTTTTAGGGAAAATCAACAGTTTCCTAATAGGGTCAAAGACAATAGAGTTTGCGATTTTTGTGGAGTAAGAGGACACTTGAAGCGGCGTTGCTTCAAGCGGAAAGATTTCAAAAGAGAAGCGATAAACCTGGTGGATCAAATGAAACCAGGACCCTCTGGTACGCAAATTCTATTGGCTTTAATGGAGCGAATGAGAACTGAGGATTCAGATAGTGACTCGGATGAAGGTATTCTGGAATGCATGAATGTGACGTCTATAAATAAGGTTAATGAACCATGTTTGGTGCATGTACAGGTAGAAGGAAAACAGTTGGAAATGGAGGTTGACTGTGGTTCCTCTGTTTCCGTTATTAGTAAAACACAGTATTTCTCATTTTTTGAAAAACCTTTACAGAAATCCTTAAAGCAATTGATAGTTGTCAATGGTGCTAAATTGGTAAATGAGGGAGAAGTTCAAGTTTTAGTTTCTTTCAGGGGAAAAACGGAGGTTTTGAAACTTTTAGTACTGAACTGTGAGAATAAATTCATTCCTCTTTTTGGCAGGCCATGGTTGGATGCTTTTATTCCAAATTGGAGAAAATTTTTCTCTAATTTTTTGGAAATGAATAATATTTTTGGGGACAGCAGTGGTTCAATTGTCTCTGAAATTAAACAGAAATTTGGACAGTTATTCAAAAAAGATTTTTCTTCGCCAATCAATGGTTTTGAGGCGGATTTAGAACTGATTACAGATAGACCAATTTTCAAGAAAGCTTATGACGTTCCCTATCGTTTGAGGGATAAAGTTGTACTGTATTTGGACAAGCTGGAGCGAGAGAGAGTAATTACTCCTATTCAAACTAGTGAATGGGCTTCTCCAGTGATCGCAGTAGCAAAAAAAAACGATGAAATTAGACTTGTAATTGATTGCAAGGTCTCTATTAATAAAGTTATCATTCCAAATACTTACCCGTTACCAACAGCTCAAGATCTTTTTGCTGGTTTGGCTGGGTGCAAAATTTTTTGTGCGCTAGATTTAGAAGGCGCATACACCCAGTTAGCTCTTTCTAAACGTTCAAGAAAATTTATGGTGATAAATACTATTAAGGGCTTATTCACCTATAATCGATTGCCACAAGGTGCATCAATTTTCCAGCAAGTGATGGATCAGGTTTTGAAGGGTTTAGATTTTGTTTATTGCTATTTAGATGATGTTCTTATAGCAGGGACTAATTTGGAAGATTGTAAACAGAGGCTTTTTGAAGTTTTAAAAAGACTCAGCAATGCAAATATAAAAATCAATTTCGAGAAATGCAAATTTTTTGTAACGGTTCTTCCATATTTGGGGCACATTATTAGCCAGAAAGGGCTGATGCCTTGCCCAGACAAAATCTCTACAATTCAGCAAGCAAAAATACCAATGAACGAAACAGAACTCAAATCTTTTTTGGGTTTGATAAATTATTACAATAAATTTATTCCTCATTTGTCTTCAAAGTTGTATCATTTATACAAACTTTTGAAGAATGACGTTAAGTTTATATGGACTGATGAATGTAACAAAGTTTTTGAGGAAAGTAAAAAGGCTTTGCTGAATTCAAATATTTTGGAATTTTATGACTCAAATAAACCTATTGCGATCATTTCGGATGCTTCCGGTTACGGTTTGGGAGGAGTAATTATTCATATTATTGATGGGGTTGAGAAACCCATTTGTTTCACATCATTTTCTCTCAATACAGCGCAACAAAATTATCCTATTCTTCATCTTGAAGCTTTGGCGATAGTTTCGACTATCAAGAAGTTTCACAAATATTTATATGGGAAATTTTTTTATGTATATACCGATCATAAGCCTTAAGTAGGAATCTTTGGGAAAGAGGGTAAACATTCAATATATGTGACTAGATTACAGCGATATATTTTAGAACTTTCAGTTTATAATTTTGAAATAAAGTATAGGCCCTCTGCTCAAATGGGAAACGCGGATTTTTGTTCCAGGTTTCCATTGGAGCAGATGGTGCCAGCTGAATTTGATAAAGAATATGTCAAAAGTATTAATTTTAGTCAAAATTTGCCAATTGACTATAAACAGGTTGCTTCAGGAACAAAGAATGATAAATTTCTGCAACAGATAGTAACCTATATGAAACGTGGTTGGCCTAAACGTATTGACAAGCGTTTTGCAGATATATTTTCGAGTCAGCAAGACTTGGAACTTTTTGACGATTGCTTGCTCTTTAAAGACAGGGTGATTATACCAGAGGCAATGCAAAATGATGTTTTAAGACTTTTACATGCCAATCACGGGGGAATGGTTAAAATGAAGCAATTGGCAAGGCGATACATATATTGGTTTGGGATAAACAAAGACATAGAAAATTTTGTTGCTAGTTGCGATGCATGCAACGGTATGGCGATAGTCCCAAAATCTCATATCAAATCTCAATGGATCCCTACTACTAGAGCTTTTAGTCGAGTACATATAGATTTCTTCTTTTTCCAAAACCACACTTTTCTAATTATCGTGGATAGTTACTCAAAGTGGGTGGAAATAGAGTGGATGAAGAGAGGTACGGACACAGGCAATACATTGAAAAAGCTCGTTGCATATTTTGCTCGATTTGGTTTGCCTGATGTTCTAGTTTCGGACGGTGGTCCTCCATTTAATTCACAAGCTTTTGTAGATTTTCTAGAAAGACAAGGAATTAAAGTCTTTAAGAGTCCTCCATACAATCCTGCCAGTAATGGTCAGGCGGAGAGATTAGTAAGAACAGTAAAAGAGGTACTGAAGAAATTTCTACTAGATCCAGAAGTAGCTGAATTGAATTTGGAGGATCAGATTAATTTATTTTTAATAAACTATCGTAATAGTTCGACAATTGATGGACAATTTCCATCAGAAAAAATCTTCTCTTTTACACCTAAGACACTAATAGACCTAACGCATCCAAAAAAGAATTATAAACAATATTTAACACCGCTAACAACGCATGACCCACCTATGCAACCAAATGATGAGGTTAAGGCAAAGGATAAGGACGCTATAGATGTAGCGAATCCAGTGGAAAACCTGATGGCTGGAGACGAGGTGTGGTACAAAAACCACGACACTCGTAGCCATGCCCGATGGATTAAGGCAACTTATCTAAGACAGCTTTCAAAAAATGTCTTTCAGGTGGGAATTGGAAACGTTCCAGTAAACGCACATAGGGGCCAAATAAGGATCGCCACTCCAAGCTCGCGCGTTCAACCGAATGTGCGTTTCTCTGTCGGGATGACGGAGCCGACGAATGCTGGAGGGAAACAAGAGGCGGAATCGACGGATGCTGGAAGGAAACACGAGGAGGAGACTGACGGCTTCAGGGGGTTCCCGGAGGAGTTTTCTGCGCGCTCGCGGAAAAGAAAAGTTACATCCAACTCTCCTATTAGGAGATCGAAAAGAAAAAAGGTCGCTAAGACCGATCAGAATTTTGTATACAGTTAAAAAGCTCAGAATAATGTTGTAGAACTAATGACCATTGTTACATCTTTTTAAAACCTTTCTATAAGATATCAATTAGTTTTGTATAAAATTAAACTTTTTATTAAAAATTCAGAATTTATAACAGATAAGATAATTAATATATTTTGTTAATTTATTCCAATATGTTGAAACTAAAAGAGGAAGAGCTGTTGTATACAAGTATCGATTTCGATACTCCAATTCTATCTAATATTGAATAGATACAAATTAGCGTGCTGATCGAGATCGATCAGCACTGTCAAAGAAAAGAAATAATAAAACACGAACTGCGCGATCGAGCGTCAGTTCTATTCCACCTATCAATCGAGTCGGTCTTGTTCCTGCAAAGTAAAGAAAAAGAAAATTATTAATAGTTGTTACAAAGTGGCAAGTCTAGGCGTTCTTCAAATACTTGGTCGTTAGGGATTTCGCTGGATTATCCCGTGGATCTTCCCCTGGTTCCCTTGTACGGGTTGCGGTAGAAAACTAAGTTTAACATTAATATTTTTAACGTTTTTATGCATCTCATTTCGATGAAGATGATGCAATTGGTTTTTTTCTCCAACATAAAAAACGAGTTCACATTGCGGGGCGAATAGAAACATGTAACATTTTGTTCAATAAAACAATGAATTAGTTAGTTATCCATCAAAATGGTATTCACACCCTTGATAGAGGGAGGCTAGACCCGTATTTTGAAGCTATTATTACAGTATTTTTTGTACACTGCAAGATATAACGGAAACTGTTTCTATTCACCCCGTTTTACGGTACTGCATACGTAAAATCACCTTCAAAATATAACTTTATTTTTCCTCATCCCCTGTGATATGTATTTCCAATGGAAATTTTCCATGCAGGTGGTTAAAATGTTTGAAGAATCTCTGTGCACGACGTGCTTGCACTGAATCGGTTTATTCCACGCGGAAATTCGAGCTTGACTCTTATCTAATGTGTCACAAAACTCCCATAAGCCATAAGTTTCAAGGTCGAATAACCTCATACATTTTCACATGACTAGCACATCCATGGAGCGGGCGGCTGAATCATGAAACGCGGTGTCTCGCCAGCTATATCAAAGACGGCAGCCCCGTCGCGAGACTAGGTATCACGGCCCTAGTAAGGCAGCATACCGAATATTAAATACTACGAACAATCCAGATTTTAATACGGAACGGAATAATCGGCATGGACCTAGGCGATCGAAAAAGGACAACGATTATTGGAGACTCGATACTTGGAATGTAAGGACTCTACTCGAACTGGCACGCGCAAGTATCCTGGCTGTGGAAGGTGAATGTGGAGGTTGCAGCTATCGAAGAGGTGCGGTGGCCGAAATCGGTAGAACGCGAATTACGGGTAGTAGATCCTATTGCGGACACCTTATTTAAATACCACATCTACTATAGCGGCGGCGTGAAAGCAGAAAGAGGAGTCGCCGATCAGTGACCGTATATGCGTGTTGAGAATTAAGGGCAAAGGAGTTCTATGAGCTCCTGGAAAAGACATACAATGAGTGCCCAGGACACGATATAAAGATTGTCATCGGAGATGCAAATGCACAGGTCTGGCAGGAAGACTTCTTCCGCCCCGTAACTGGAAGGGAAAGCTTCCGCTCTACTACGAACGACAATGGCCTGAGGCTTGTTAATTTCGCTGCCACTAGGGGGAGGGCTATCTGTAGCACTTATTTTGTACGCCGGAACATACGTAGGCACACCTGGATGCACCCGAATGGAGAGCTATGCTCTTGAATTGACCACGTTCTGATTGATGGACGGCACTTTTCAGACGTTACAGACCTAACGTTGACTCGGATCACTATCTCGTAGTAGCCAAAATCCGCGCCCGGCTGTTCAACGTGTTGAAATCCAAGGCAACGAGGAGGATGCAGTTGAACATCCAGCGGCTATTAACTGAAGGAGTGGCTGCAGAGTACTCGCAGAAGGTTGATGAACGGATTGAGGAAAGAGTTGATCAGCACTACAGCGCGAAAAGTGTTAGGTACAACTACGGCAGCTGCGTGCAATGAGTGATTTGACGCTGAGTGCCAGCGAGTAACGGAGGAGAAGAACCGCGCCGGGGGTCACATGTTGGCCACGGCTGTGACTCGTCAGAGCGTGGGTAGATATCGAGATAATAGAGCCGCTGAAAAGAGACTCCATCGCCGGAAGAAACGACAGCATTGGGAGCGTATTCTTGCGGAGGCGGAAGGCTGCTTCTCCAGGTACGATGCGAGGAGCTTCTACAAGAAGGTCAACGGAATCAGGAATCGAAGCGTGTCAGCCCCTGTCATGTGCAACGATTGGGAGGGGAACCTGATAACCGATAAAACAGAGGTGGCCAGGCGTTGGAAGGAACACTTCAGTGTGCTGTTGAAAGGTGAGGGAAACAGTGGAGTCGAAAGGAGCAGGATGGCTATTGAGAACGATGGTCAAGCTGTGGATCCACTATCCATGGACGAGGTGAAGAAAGCAGTAAAAGAGCTGAGAAACTGCAAGGCAGCCGGGAAGGACGGCATTCCCGCCGAACTCTTCAAAGTCGGGAGCGAACAGCTATATCGTGCCATCCATCGGATCATGCTGAGAGTGTGGTCTGATGAAGAATTGCCCTCGGACTGGTTGGAGGGTCTCATATGCCCAATCTACAAAAAAGGTCATCGCCTGGACTGTAGCAATTATCGGGGCATAACTGTTCTCAAAACTGTGTACAAAATTCTCTCCCGCATCCTGTTCCACAGACTGAGGCCGTTGCAAGAGTCCTTTGTTGGCGAGAACCAATGCGGTTTTCGAGGGGGACGCTCAACGACGGACCAAATGTTCTCCTTGCGAAAAATCCTCGATAAATTTCGAGAGTTCGACTTGCAGACGCACCAGGCTAATCGGCGAGCTCTTGGTGTTAGAAAATGGTGTTTGGCGCAGACGCATGAACCATGAAGTGTACCAGGCATACAAATCGGCGGATATAGTCAAGCGGATAAAACACGGCAGGCTTCAGTGGGCTGGGCATGTAGCGAGAATGCCGGATGAGCGTCAAGCGAAGGCTATATTTAGCAGAAATCCCGATAGAGGCCGTCGACTTCGGGGTAGACCCCGCACTCGTTGGATGTGTGCTGTCGACGAGGATGCACACGAAATATGTGTTAGGGGCGATTGGAGTATAGCATCCCAAGACCGAGGGACATGGTGACGTATTCTGGATTTGGCACTGGATCGATAATCGGTCTGTCGCCTTAAAAGTAAAGTAAGTAGCTCATCCTTGTGATGAACAAGAAAAGAAGTAGCCAAAGTCGATCAGATTTCGATACCCACACGCGCGAGAGCAATGCAAATAAATATCGCTGAGCTGGGCTTGATCGGCGGAATATTGTAAAAACACTTCGTGAATTCTTGGTGTTGGTGGTATTTCGGATTACGCAATTATTAGCGCATGGTAGTTTATTGAGAATGCACAAATTTTATTGAGTAAGATTAGCACAAAACCTTACTGTAGCCTATATCATGTGTCTATCTTATATTCTGAATAAATTATAACTAAACTTTTGACGATTTACAAAACAGTTTGGATTAAATATATTATACTATTAATAGTTTTTCCGATAGTCTCTGGACAGTAATACCATTTCCCGATTCAGATCTAAGATTTTTTTTTCGTTACTTTTTGTATTGGCATCAG